>NW_026555345.1:3495880-4084955 GCF_029017545.1 Prosopis cineraria | reverse complement strand
AATTTACACTATATATGATTTTCAATCTCGACCTCCATAATAACAAAATATCTTCTTCCAGTCCATATCCAGCATTCATGCATCACATAGGACACAACACATCTAGTATAATAATAACTGGAGGCTAAAATTGAAATAAACTTTTATCTTTCTCGTGGGCGTATTTGTATAATTAAAAAAATAGGAGAAGTAACATTAGGAAAGTTTATAAATAGATCAATTATAATTGAAGACCTTAAAATATTAAAAATGCTAAAAAAAGATCATGGCTTTCATTTACAATTAGAGTTAAATGGCAATTTGACCCCTAAATTAGATAAGTGTTTAGGAACTTTTGGAACCCTAAACTGTTTTTTTTTTTTTGCAATGTTTCTTTTCATTTTTTTAAAAAGGTGCAATGTCACACCCTTATTTTTAATACAAAAATTAACTTTAACAATTAATTAATCAAAGAATATAAAAAAAATAAAGTTACATAAAATGATCCAAAATACAATTATGAACAAAAAATACAGAAATGACAAATAATTTTTTTTGATCTTTTCCTATAATTTTTGAGGTCCTTTTTTTATCATATTCTAGTCAGCTAGAGGTCAATCAAAAATTTAAGAAAGTTGGTCATAATTTTAAGAAGATCATTTGTGAATATATAAAAAGTCAATTGTGAATGGTTAAATAGGTAGTTTCATGAATATAAAAGACTATTACTTGTGAATTTAAGGAGAACCATCTGTGAATTTTGGATAATTGCTTGTGAATATATGCAAAGTCAAATGTGAAGATAAATTTTAGAAGAATAAGAAGGTCTTTAAATCATTGATTGTAGCTAAAATTATTCATGCTTATTCACAACTAACGGTCATATATTTACAGTAATATTTCTTAAATTTGCAAGTGACTATCCATCAATTACAAATGATGTATCTATCATTTACAAAAATAAAGTTCATAAATCATTATTGACCTTTACTTTTTTATTACTGACCTTCTAAAATTCACAAGTGACTATTTTTAAATTCATAAGTGACAACATATATAACTCATAAAACTATTTATTCATTCACAGTTAACTTTATATTTATTCACAAGAAAAATACTTAAATTCACAAATAACTTTACTTAAATTCACAAGTCATATGCCATTAGCTATTTCAAAATTATTTATTTTTCATGACAAATAAAGACTATAATCTTTCCACAACATTCAACAATTTAAGGTCTTCAATTGTCATTAATGTCTTTACAAGATCCCTAATTGTTATTTTTCCTTAAAAATATGTGTTTGAGACATATTTTTTATAAGAACCTTAGTATCGCAATCTTTCATTTCAAAAAAATATGTTTTTTAATTCTATGTAGTAATAAATTTGAACTGCGACTTTTGAGGTTATGTTTCAAAATTAACCAGAATGACTTGAAGTAAGAATCATATGTGAAAAATAATTGGGATGGTCTGATTTTTTAACTAGTGAATTTGGTTAAAAACAAAATTTAATTTATAACATATGGATAAAATTATAAAATCTGCACACAGTTGAAATTTAGCAAAAATGCTTAAAAAGACTTGACCACAATATTTATTGCTAAAAGGGACTTAGGACATAAGGTCCTTGGCAGTCAATAATTTCAAGGGATAAATGACTTAAATGTCCTTAATGGTAAAAAAAAATAGAGAAGGTTGAGCAAGGTCCTTCACTATCAATATGTCATATAGGTCCTTTAGCAAAATTTATCAAGCATTAAAGTATAAGGTCCTTCAATGTCAATATGTCTACACCTAATTTGTAACTATGGAAGTTTGTTGCATATAATGGTAAAGTATTGCATAATATGAAAGAAATATTACATGTCGTGGAAGAAATCTATATTTACAAAGGAGTATTGCATTTGACAAGAGAATGTTGCATGTAATGGGAGATTGTTGCATATCGTGGAAGAAATTTGCATTTGTAATAAAGTGTTGTATATGCAAGAGAAATGTTGCATATGATAAAAGAAACGTTGCATATCATAAAAAAAATATGCATCTATGGGAAAGTATTGCATATAATAAGAGAGTGTTGTGTGTAACCTCCTTAAGATTAATCACAATTGATTTCATTATGGCAATCTAAGGTTTAAACCCTCAAATAAGTACCAATTGTAAAGTTTTATAAAAGAAAATTTCTCAAAATTCTTTCAAAGGAATTTCAATCTCAACAATTTAAATTTTAAATATTTTTAATAAGTCCATATCAGAGTTTTGAAAAGAAAGTGAAAGCTTGAAAATTAAATAAGACCTAAAATAATGAGTTTTAAACTCAAAAATAGATTTTGTGCAGAAAGTGTCATGCGCACCGCAGCTTACGGCATATGTGCCACGGCGTGTCTTCTCTGTGCCATGTGCCACAGCATGAGGCACCATGCACGTAGTGCATTGCATGAAATTTGACAACATCCGTGCTGTCATTTGACAGCATAGGGAGTAACTTCCAACGCATCCTAAATTTTCGTTCAACGTTCGATTGTGGTGATTTTGATGTCTACATAAAGTTTTCTCCTAGCTCTAGCTAATGACATCAATTTCACACTCGAACTCATTTTCTATAAAAAGTTAGACACTGAAACCCATTTTGACCTCTTCTTCACAAAACATCACAAATGGGGTATCCCAACTCAGCCACACGTGCTAATAGCTTGTACCAACTATTCGACCACACTCAATGGACTCTTGTGAACTTGTACAATGCACCACACACAATGAAAAATACTTATCTCATGAAATCACCACTCAACTCCGATTTTCACAAAACATAAAGGGGAAGAAGTGTTGCACAAAATCAACAATTTCATTTCAAATTTTCCCAAAACACATATATTTCTACTTGCACAAGTATTTTAGCCCTATCCATGAGTTCATAACCAAAACTCACTAACCCAGAGCACAAAATACACTAGTTTATATAAAATCATGCAAGTAGTGCATAAATCATGTCAAATAATCCTAGTTGGCGATTACATTAACAAATACACATGAAAGTAACAAAAAAAAGGCATATAGAGGATTACTCCACAAATATTAAGCCTCTGTATGTTTTCCCCGACTCAGACTCATTCGATGAGCTAGGTCCTAAAAATATTGCCAATTGAGGGTGGCGTACAATCACTCAATAATAAAGTTTCACTTAACTCGTATAGTTTGCATATCAATTGTAAAGAGATGCAGTTAGGTAAATAAGCACATATAACACATAACACTCAGCCATGGTTTTTAAAACTAACAACCATGTGATCGGGTTTGTCACAAAACACTTTATTATGTTATTTAGCAAAAACATAACACAAGGGTTACAAAAATAATAACCATGCACCCTCAACACATGCCAAACCATAAAACTAACAACCATGTGGCATGCATGATCATATGCAACCTTATATTCTCCTGTTACCTCCAACACAAAATCGGTGGCTATCATGTGGCTATGTTCTTTATGGATTAATCCAACCTTTCACTTGTGAGGAGCTACCAAGCTAGGGTGAACTCTATAACAACCCTCCTGGGTCACCACTGTCTAAATCAGTCAGCCTCTCTATCAATGTCGCTCTCGCTCTCCATCGCTCGCTCTCTGCCTCAGCTCGCGTACAGGGATGAAATGAAGAAATGAAGGAAGGAGGGTGATTTTTAGAAAAAAAAAAATACCGCAGGTCCCACATGTTTTTTTTTTTTCCCTTTTGTTCCTCTCTCTCCTCTCTTTCTTTTTTTTATATTATTATATATATTATCATGATTGCCGTGGGAGAGCACCGAAAGCAATTTCTCTTCTCCTTCTTCTTCTTTCTTTCTTTAGACATTTTCTCTTTTTTTAATAATAATAATAATAATTTAATATTTTTTTAATTAATTAATTAATTATTTTTTTTAATTTTAATTTAAAACTAATATCCTGATTAGATTTAACAATCATCTCCTTCTAATTTACTTACCTCTAAATATTTTTTTTAAATTTCTATTAACCCAAATTAACTATTAAAATTTAATTGGGATGTTACAAACTCACTCACTTATATAATTCGGTGTCCCCCAATACTAACAATCATAGGGTGTCATACTCCTAATCTAGCCTCCTCATAAACCTGTGAAGACTAATTAGGTTCGAGTCTCTCATAGAGCAAACGAGACAGTCTCAATCAACTATGAGATAAGAGCTACCTCTTGATTCCATTGGTCAGTGCTAAGGCTAGTTCTCAATTCCAACGGTCACTGTTATTACTATGTGGATTTCAACCAATCTACTCTTCTTCCTAAGTGAACTCCCATCAATGATCATGCTATACACATTTCTCATATAATATGTATTTTAACAATCAATCTAAAATACATGAACTCACATAACTCAATATTTCATAATTCAACACATAACATATCACAATTCTCCACCCTAGTAATAAATCATAATCAATTTTATAAAATACTAAGGGTGGCAAAATCAAGGTTTTTTCCAAAAACCATTTCACAAATCAAATACTTTGCCAATATGCATCATTAATTTAACTCATAATTTACATTTCACAAACACAATTAACATTCAATTATAAAGATTAAGTTTTCTTCGGTTACCTCAAACCTTTGAAAGGTCAAAGGCTTACCCCTCGCTATACCAACTTCTCAAAGTTTTAACAAGCTTGAATGGTGCCAAAAATGAACCTCTCTACATTCATATTACAAGAATATCATCATTGTCTAACTCTTGAAGCTTTATCAACATATAACTTCACACATTCTATTTTTATCAACTCTTAATCACTATCCATTCATACCCAATGGGCTCATTAAATTTCATTCATACACATTATCATTAGCAACACCTCAAACCATCATTAATGCATATTAACCTCTCCCAACTACCATATTTATAATAATTTTTGGATAATAAATGCTCGTATGGACCAACCATTTTCAAATAATCAATGTGGTGTTCTAATGTATTAAAACACTCCATTATACTTATTTTAACCAATAAAATCTGACTCATACTCTTATAGATTGAAAATCCATCTCTGAAGTCAAATCTTATCATAAATGAGGAAGAGAAAGGAAGAATAATACTTAGATTATCTACCTTAAGTGTTTGGCAGCTTCAAAACATCAACAATGGAAGCTAATGAGCATGCCCTAGCAGAGCTCTAATGTTTCCTTCGTTTTCTTCCTCTTCTCTCTTCTGTTTTTCTTGCACAGACACAATCTAATTTATTAAAAATTTGCTCTTGTGTCGCAAACGCATGCTACCCTCCGTCGCAGCACATGGCACAGAGGAGCCTATTGCATTTAAATTTGTCTCTGCATGCCACGGCAGACCAACCACGCACTGTAGCGTATGGCACAGAAAACAATTCTTCACTTTTTCTTCCTCTTTACTTGCCCAAGTGGCTCGCTATCAATTTGGACCCACTTCTAAGGCTAAAATTATAATTATGCCAAGTTAAGCCCCTCTGGCCACACACATCATTAACTTACTAATTACCCTTGTTAGGTTAATAAACTAAGGTTAAATTTTCTCGGATGTTATATTGTGCAAGAGAATGGTTGCACATAGCAGAAGAAATGTTGCATATCGTGGAAGAAATTTGAATCTGTAAGAGATTGTTGCATGTAACATCCTAAAAATTAACCATTTAATTAATTAAATTAATTGAAGGTAATTAAGCAAAACTAAGTGTGAATTGGGCTTGTGGATGGTTAAAGAGCACTTATGGACCTATTGGATTGTAGTTGCAATCTAAAAAATGGGTTTGAAATGGAGTTGAGCCACTCGGGCCTTGAAAGAGAAAGAAAACTTAGAAGGCATGCTTCTATAATTTTTCAAATGATAAACACGAGTCTGACTCACAAAAAACATAAGAGAAAGTAGATTTTGAGAGGGAGGGACGAGGAGCTCATGATTGGATCTACTAGAGCTTGGTGATTAGAGCTTGTCAGAGTGATTCAAGCTTATTTACAGAAAAGTAAGCCTTACTAACCTCATCTCTTCTTCTCTACCCCATTTTCAAACTATGCTTTGCTTTAAGAGGGTAATTTTCAGACTTATAGGATTATAAGTCTGAATCCATTAACTTAAATAGAGTTAGTGGGGGTTGTTTAAGTTATTTAAACTTAAAGTTTATGACTTTGTGTGTTTTTTATGGTTGGAGGTCATTAATGGCCAAAAAATGACATTAATATGTTGGTTGGAGGAGTTTTAATGCTGTTAATGGTGAAGTTAATATGAGCTAATAAACTCAATGAGCATGATTGAAATATAAGAGGGTAGAATTAAGTATTGAATAAAGAAGTAAAATTTCATTAATAATGATATTGATGATTTATAATATGATTAATGTAAATTAATCATTCTGTTACCATTCAAACTTGATAAAGCTTTAGAAGTGTTATGGTTGGGAGGTAAATCTTTAACCTCTCAAAAGTTTAAGATAATCGAAAAAATTTTAGTTTATGCTTTGTTTGTTTAATTGATTATAGTGGTTTAAATTGTTTGAAAAACATGAATATGCTTTTGAAAATGAATATAATGTAATTGAGGCATAAGGTGCATGTTTTTGTGTAATTTAGACAATATTGAATGGCTTATATTGGTATGCAGACAATTTTGCATTGAGTATGTTTATGGAGGGGTGTAAAAGAAATTATGATATATAAGAATGACGTAAGCACAAAATGAAAGTTTGAGATGTAATGATGATTTGGTATAGTATGTTGATGTCTTGTGATTAATGATGTGATGAGTATGATTTGTGATAGGTGCATGCGAGAACATGATTAGATTGTGTATGCTATAAGTTAAGTGTAAATTGCAATGCATGATCATATGAGATGGAAGTTCGCTTAGGAAGGGGAATAGAGATTTTAAATTTACATGATATAGTCGCTACTCAAAACTTAATGGTTTGCCTTTATATATATTGTCTTAGTTGTTCTACAAGGGACTATCTTAGCTATTTAATGAAGGACACAAACCTAACTAGTTTACACTTGTTCAACGAGGAAGCTAGCTTAGAGGCATAATACTCCATAGTGTATCCTTTAGCAAAAACCATGAACCATAAATGAGTGTGGTAACCTTAACCAATAAGCTCCTCACAAATAGAAGACTTAGGTAGTCTAATCACATAGACAAACCCCATTAAGTAAATAGCCCATAATTTCATATTAGAGGTATCAGGAAGATATAAAGATGAAATTGATCATACATATCACATCATGGATGCATGGTTGTTATTATTGTGGCATTGCATATCATTATTAGTTAGATGGTTGTTATTGTTGTAATCTGTTGTGAATTATTGTTCCCAATCACATGGTTATTAATATTGTAGCTGTGGATGATTGATTTGTATTGTGATTACATGATATTAAGATTTAAGCCACTTGCATTACTATGGTTAATTAACATACATTTATATACACTAGATTAACCTTCATTATTGAATAGTAGTACTCACTGCTCTCTCTTTAATATTTACAGAAGCTAGCTCAAGTCAAGATTGAGGGAAAGTATTGGAGGCTTAGGAATATCATTCCTAATTGTAGGCCTCCTTTGTTTTGAATTATTAATATATGGTTAAATTGATGTTGTCAACTAAGAGTACATATTCTTTTTATTTACTTGCAATAATTGTTGTTAATGTTAAAATTTGTATTTTGAGCTCTAAGTTGTATATGCTTTATATATGCACAATTAGAAAGAGCCAAAATACTAGTGTAAGTAAAGAAATATGTAAATGCCTAATTCTCATGAATTATAGGATGATTGATGTGAAATTGACGCTCCTTTTTGTTTTTGAGATTAACGAGTTGAGTATTGAAAATATGATATGTGTGTATTATGAATGATGTGGTGTATTACACAATTATCCTTTAGTCTATTAAGTGTGGTTTAAGGGTGAATGTGAGCTCGTAACACTTAGTGGTGGAATTGGACACCATAATTGTAGTTTAATTGTGAAAATTGTAACACCCTAAATTTTTTTTTCTTTTTTCAAAAACAATTTAACTCAACCATGGTAGAAAAGTGTCTACTATGGTAAAAAAATGATAAAACATAGCCTTATAAAATATGTTACATTTTAAATTAACTACCATGGTAAAAAAAGATTAAATTCCTTTTTAAAGAATACAAAACAATTTTTATACAACTAATACACATTTACAACCATAGTTGGGTTACAGTCACCCAACACATTTTATATCAATGAATTCAATATAAAAATATTTCATAATTAGCTTAAGTTTGTACAATATAATATTTCAGATAAATTTTTACTTCCCACATGTCATTAGGCTAAAATCATATTTTTTATCCTTATACTCCCAACAAATGCAAACTATAAACCAATAACTAAAATAAATAATCTAATTAATTCCTAAAATAAGCTAATTATTTGGCCTCATAATCATGCCATTTCAAACCATCCAAAATAAATCAGATCTTAAAATTATAGTCATCCAAAGTATACCAAAAGTAGAAATAGTTTGAAGAGCATGATTACATCATTATATTCATATAATTGCCAATAAACAAAAAGCCCTAGTAATGGCAATATAACACATTAAAAATCATAAATCAAATACTCAAAATAGACAATGAATCTATGCCACTAAGCCTCAGGGACTCCTCCACATGCTACTCATGGCTCTTCTCCTAAAAATTGTTAACTATATAATGAGACTCAAAAGTCCTAGTAACCAATGTCAATTTATGATAGTGTATACAAACAGTTAAATGTGTGCTTGTTAAGTGGGGAAACAACAGTCATATAATTCCAACAAAAATACAAAAATATTATAATGCATAATAAACAACCATCCTTATCTCCTTCCATTAACCTCGAGCCGTAGCCCTCACTCGATGTTAAATTACCTGGCTAAAGATAGATTAACCTGAGCCCTTACAAGCCACCTACTAGACTCCAATAGGTTTGTATCACGTGGCACATAAATACAATAACAACAAGTCTCCCACACCTCCCACAATAATCAAACAAATTCATAATAATATTATACAATTATATAATATTACAATATGACATCCCACTTGGTAAAAATACTTTAAAATGCATACCCACAATTTCTTAATTTTTTCATAAACATAACAATATAATTTTTCAATAACACTTCATAATTTTCTCAATAATCACTCAATTAATATGAAGCAACACTAATCACAAATTAAAAGCATGATTGTCTCGTGGCTTTTTTGATAAATTATTTCTTACAATTTCTTTTTCACCACAATTTTCACCAACAATACAATCTACAAATAACATATTATTTATAAATATTAGTTTAAATTATTAAAACTAATAAATAACTCCAATAATAAAATTAGAGAATATAACATAATTTCTAATCTCAATCTTAATACAAATCTAGAGTTAGTACTATTAAGTAAAATTTTTAACTCCTCTTTTAGTCATCAATAAATATTAATAAGCTAAAATCAACCTCTAAACCAATTTTTATTATCAAAATTTTTCTTTTTATTTCATAAATTCGCACCTAAAATACTTAAAAATTGAAAATTGAGTCTTAAGCTTAGAATTATCATCCTATAGCCATAATAATTTATTTTTCATCTCAAATAATCATCTAAACCTCAATAAATCAACATATATTTTAAATTTAATAAAAATCTAGCATAGGGTGTGATCTATAAGCCTCAAATTCAAAGCTCACCAATAAATTTATACTTTAAAATATTTATTATACTACTAACAACCTCAACAATCACATTTATTCAACATAAATTCATTCATCTTTCAAACTTTAGATTTTTCACCATCACAAAATCAGAAATGAAATGAACTAGATGAATAAAAAAATTTTAAAACACTTATTTAATCTTAAAAAGTTTAAAATCTCACCCTAAATATTCTATTAGAAAGTCTTACCTTTAAAACCTAGCTCCCCACGCCGGCGAACGTGTTCTGATGCTGTTTGCTATTCGCGTCGCACGAAGGAAAAAGAGGAAATGTTTGGAAAATGAGAAAGAAAGAGGATGGGCTGGTTTAAATAAATAAAATGTGGGTCTCACTTTTTTTTTTTGTTGCTTTCCTTTCCTTCCTGTATATATGTGTGTGTGTACATCACAGCACGCGAAAAACGTCCGTCCCTCCTCCTCCTTTTTCTTTTTTTTTATTTAATTTATTAATCTCCCTCTCTTCCTCTCCCTTATACATTTTCATTTTCTTTTTGTTTTATATACCTACACAATACACACACAGCCACGGAAAATCTGCTCCCCACCCTTCACACACACACACACACACACACACACATATTAATTTATATATATTACATTTCTCAATCTCTCTCTATTATATTTCTTTTTTTTCCTTCCTAATAATAATAATAATAATAATAATTTTCTAAAAATTTTAACTTAGAATTTTATCTTAAATTAGTTCAATAATCATCTCTTAAATAATTGACTTACTTCTAAATATGTTCCAAAATTTCTATTATCCCAAATTAACTATCAAAATTTGAATTGAGATGTTACAAAAATGAGTGAATTTGCAAATAAGTATCTAACTTTTAATTAAGAAATAATTTTTAAATAAAAATTAGTGCCATTAGCTAAAGCTCTAAAAGAGCTTTTTGTAGACATCCAAATCACTTCAATCGGACAACAGGTGGAGAAATGAGATACGATGGAAGCTCGTCCCTATTGTTGTCAAATTAATAGCAACAAAAATGTTATTTTATATAATGCATCACGGTGCATGATACAAAAAGGAGAATTTACGGCATGTATGCGTGTGACATGCCATGGCACACTTTCCTGATTATGTATTGAAATGTTATTTTTCACTAAAAATGCAAATGCTTTGGATACAAAATGGCATCCAATGCTTTCGTACATATTTCTACTCTAAATTTGATTTATAAAAAAAATCATATTTAAGTGGTTTTGAAATTGAACAATTTGGGATCTCATTTCTATCACTCTTAACACCTTGGAAACTAATGATTTTCTAATTAGTTGATAATATGTTCAAGTTAATCCTATGAGTATCTTAGAGATTGAGGCTAAGTAATGGTTAAGTAAGGATAACCTTACATTACATATATGCATGAGAGTGGTTGCATATAATGAAAGAAACATTGCATATCATGGAAGAAATTTACATATGTAAAAAAGTATTGCATATATAGGAGAAATTTTGCATATCATGAAAGCTAGTTGCATATAGCTAAAGGTGCTTTGCACTAACAAAAGAACATTACATATCATGGAAGATTTTTGCATACAACAAAAGAAAAGTTGCATTTGGTTGAAGATGTTTTACACCCAAAGAGAGGTTGCACCTAATGACAAAGTTATGCATTTTAGAGAAGAAATCTTGCACCTATTGAAGAAATATGCACCTAATAGAAGAGTCTTGCATATGGCAAAAAAAAAAAAGAAATTGATGGAATGCCCTATAAGAGACTTGTGAACACTGTATTTTGTCTGAGCATTTTTTAAATTTAATAATAAATAATCAAAAAATATAAAAAAAATACAACAATGAAATTTAATCCTTTCTTAGGATTATATTTTTTAAAAAAAAATCTAACAAAAAATAATAATCTTGCTTAAATTTTTAAAACCTCTCCCAAATTATCTCAATCATTTAAAATATTAGGAGTCAACTTTTGAGAGCTAACTTTTCTCTCTTTAAATCTTAGTTTTCATTAAATGTGTGTGTGTGTGTGTGTGTGTGTGTGTGTTAATTGAAAAAAAGAAGGAGGCTGGATGAAACACTGATCCATCAGCGTTTCATCACAAGCCTTATGCGTTTCAGGTGCAGCTGATACACTCAGAGAAATAACGTAGAAAAGAAAATGAGCACAGACGCAAGATTAGCCAGAAGCAAAGAGCAAAAAAAGAATGCAGGCAGAGCCAAAGCTTCAGCCATACAGCAGAAAAAGATAGAAACATGAGCAGAAAATGCCAGAAGCACACACAGTCATAAAACGGAGAAAGGAAAGACAGAGAGCAAAGAACAATGCATGCAGCAAAGGAAAATGCAGATTGTAGAAAAGCTTCACAAAGAGAACACGCGAACGTGCAGCAAAAAATGCAGAGCAAGAAACCCCAGCCCCAAAGCTTCGGCCACACAACAGAAAAGATAGCAGAGAGCAAAAAAATACTAGACATGCACCCACACTGCACACACAAAACACACACAGAAAGAGAGCAAAATAAGATAACAGAAGAGGAGACATGCACGTTGAAGAAAGCACAAAAATGCACGCTACAGAAAAAGGCAAAAAACAGAGCACAGAAGATGGCCAGAGACGGAGGAGCGGGAAGAAAAGAAAAGAAGAAGAGAAGGATTGAAAAATGAACAAGAAATTGAGCAAAAAAAAAAGGAGAGGGAGAGACCGAAGACTGAAGGAAAAACAGAGCATGGGAGGCGAGAATGAATGAGAATGAGGCGGAGGCAGAAAATAAAGAGAAAACACCAACGAAGAAGAAGTAGAACAAAGAAAACGCAGAAAACCAGATGAAGGACCAAAACTGAGGAGGTAGAGAACACGAGGCACAGAAGGAAAACTGAAAAATAATAGAGCATAAAGGAGACGAGAAAAGTTAGAGAGGAACTGACAGCATGCACACAAGCAAGCTGAACTAGAGAGAGAGCACGAAGAAAGGAAGAGAAACGAGAGAGAGATATCAAAAGCTGGAGGAGAATACAAAGGAAAAACAGAGACTGGAAACTGGAATCGAGAGAGTGAAAAAAAAGGCACAAATAGTAGCATGCATGCACACGTGGGTTTCTGGACTGAACAAGATCATCATTTTCTTCTTCCCTCAATGACACGAGTTCTGGATGTTTTACAAGCAAAAAAACAACCAGTAACATGTTCAAAGCTTGAGGTTGAGGCGATGGAAGTGTTGCCTTGAGAGGAAGAAGAATGCAAACACAAGCTATTCAGGTAATATTTAAATCATATCATCTCCCTTAACCTGAATTTATTGATGAACATATATATATATATATTGATAGATATTATGAGTGTGGATTGATCCAGATATATGTTTAGGCATTAAAAAATTTTAAGAATTAAATATTTTATGTTGAATTTAAAACATACTCGAGAGGTGTCTAATGAAAAAGAAAAGAGAGAGAGAGAGAGAGAGAGCCCGTGAAAATATTATTGATAATTTGTAAGGTTGATCGTGGTTTGGAGCCTTGTCTTTCGTGGTTATGATCTTGCTAAAAGTTTATGCCAAATATAGATTTTTTTAGAATATATCTCCAAGTCAAAAGAATAGTGAACTGTCAAAATAGTTTATTTCTCTATTTTTTTCATTGCCTTTATTGCATGAATCGTTTAGCCAATCATAATATTATGCACCGACTAAAAATGCAAATATTTCGGTTATCTATTTATTATGTGAGATTTTAAGAATCTTCGTAGGCATTTAGAATAATTTCATATCGTGTAAATCAATAAAATCTCACAGGTATGAAGATCAATTTTGTAGGTATTTATATAGGTTCCAAAAGCCCATTATTAAAATTAATTTTCTCTTTATAATAAATATTTAAGTCTCATGTGAGATTTCAAGAATCTTTGTAAAGACTTAAATTAATCACAATATCGTGTAGGATAATAAATCCTCACAGATATTGTGATTCACAATTTATATGGTAAATAAATAAATAAATTTATTTTATAAATAAAATAATAAACATTTTTATATATAATATTAATTAACCAAATTAAAGTATTTAAATTGTAACCACATTTGTCAATTATATCTTTTAGTCATGTGAAATTTTTGAATCTCGTAGGCTTTTAAGATCATCGTATTATCATATGAGTCAATAAGACTGTGTAGATATAACGATTAAGTTTTTTTATATATATACATATATATTATAATTAATTAAATTTAATTCCTTTATCGTGTGAGATTTTAGAATCTTCGCAAATATTTAGGATAATCATATTACCGTACAAGCTAATAAGGCTTTGCAGGTATGATGATTAAAATTCTTTAAAAACATGTACATGCATGCTTAAATAAATTATTACTAGCATTTAAAAATAAATAAATTAAATTGTTAAATTCTTTTATTGTGTGAGATTTTGGAATCTCTGCAGATATTTAAAACAACTACATTACTGTATGAACTAATAAGGCTCTGCAGGTATAGCAGTTAAAATTCTCAATCATAAAACATAAAGGAAAATCATTTTAAACCCTTTTCTTTCTTTATTCTAAAAATTCAAAAATTGAGAAAATGATAGAATTTAAATCACTTTTTGCAATTTAAGACACACATATCAAAATTTTAGAAATTGTTTTATTTGCAAAATGATAAATTATTTTTAATTAATTTCTCTTCAAAAAATATTTTCACCAACAAACTTATAAGCCCGAACTATGTGGGTTTTGATCCCCATCACAAGGTACGTAGATCTCAGAGACAGATTTTGAGTCAAGTCCATCCTCCCTCGTAAATAAATAAACATTTTTCACTTAATTCTTATCATTTTTATCAAACACATGAATACAAAATCACTTAATTCTTATCATTTTTATCACATGAATACAAAAGAATAATTAAAATAATTATAAAATCATATTAAAAGAGCACAACAAACTTTAGGTAACCGTTCTGACGAACAGGTGTTGTGGAGTGCCTAACACCTTCCCCACACTCAACCGACTCCCGAACCCATTCTCTAATTTTGCAAACCACCCTTATCTTCCATTAATCGGTTTCTCGAGATTTCTCTCAAAATCTTGGTGGCGACTCCTCGTTCGATTCGGTTCCCGCCGCGAAGGTCGGGGGGACCTCCACTCGCGCGCCATCTGCGTCACATTTTTTCAGGTGCGACAAGGCTTATAGGGAACAAACACATAGAAGGAGACAAGTCAAAAGAAAAAACCATAGTAGTAGATGAACTTGTGAATAGGGAAAGTAAATGTAGAACCTAGAAATAGAAGGAATAGGTAAAATGGGGAGGATAGAAACATAGTAGCGAGCCCCAAAAAAAAGAAGCAAGAAATTTCAAGGCAACGCATACAAATTTTGATACGAACAACAAGTAATGAGTATAAATGAAATCAACAAACTGAAATCTAAATGGCAAAATCAAAGAAATCAAAATCAAAGCAACTAATCTAATCAATTGAATAATGCATTGGAAAAGGAAAATCCATGAGGAAATAGAAAGTGAGCAAACAAACCTTTTCAATTGAAAAAGCAAATTGGAACTACAAAGAGCTCCGTAGACAAAATCGGTGGGATTCGTTCCTTTTGTTTTGTGATGGCAATGTGATTTTCATTGACGAAGAACTTAAAAGTTTTGGTCTTAAAAGCAAGGGAGTGTCAACTCACAAGATTGAGGAAGGAAGAGTAATGATCAGTGATGTGAGGAAAAGGGCAAGTGAGCCATGATCAATGTTGTGAGGGAAGAAGGGTATTTTGGTCTTTTGATTATCTCATTTTATGCCAACAAAGGATAGCACATTAAAAAAGCTTACAGATTCCTCTCCACAATTAAATCGGCAGTGATCTTTTTTTTAAAAAAAAAAGCAATTTTTCTTTGAAATTTTATCCAGAGTCGAAATAACACATTAAACGGGCATGAAATGAACATCCGGCTAACTTTCCATATGGCAAGTAAATATCAAACTCACCAAGCTGCTGACGCACACCTACCATTCGATTACCGTATAAATATTTTAAAAAGTGTAATTACGCAGAAGACCCTTGTATTTTATTTTTTACATTTACCATATGCACATTTATTTTTCTTTCAAGAATTTCTTTAAATTTTTGAGGTGCCTGAGACAAAAAGCACGCTGCTTTGATCGTGCCAGATGCTTGATGACATTCTTGCTCATGGCCGTAGTACAATTCACGAAACAGTATATCAAGAATATTATTGTCAAATTTTTGAATTTGCACTTTAATTTTTATTATTTTATATTTTTAATTAATAAAAGTATGCCAACTCGCTCATAAGTTCAAATTAAGTATAAACTTGATTAGATTCACAAGTTTTACTTTCAAGTTTACCATTTTTTATTTTTATTTTTTTGCCAAAATACTGTTTTTACATTTCAAATTTATAAAATAAATTAATTCACTCATAAAGTTTTATTAAATGAAAGCTTAGTTAAACTTAACTAATTGAGCAAGTTTAGTACATATTATGTGGAACTCAATTTAAAAAAGTAGTATAACCTAGTTAAAAGAAAAATTAAACTTAAAAAGCAAAAACTAGTATAAAAAACAAGAAATACCAAAAAAAAAGTTGCCCTAAATTTAAAATTTTTATATTGAGTATGTTAATCTATCAACATAATGTATATGAATTTAATTGCAATGACTTATATTTTAAATATATTTAAATCAAATTATGATCATATTTTATGTTTTAATTATCTAATCATAATCTTTTAATGATTATTTATTAATAAAGATAAATTCTGATAAGTTTACAATCCAAATTTATATCTCATCATAAATTTACTTAAACTCAAGTTTGACAAATCTCAATCAAAAAGTTTCATTTTGTAAAAATGGTAATAAATTGAATGTATTCAAATAATTTTATTGTAACTATTTTATACAATACAATACTACAATGAGTCACATTCTTACAAATACGGCGAGTATAAACAAATAAAGTAATTGAAGAATATTGCCAACGATCCATCTTGAGCAGTGGAGTCAAAATTATGAGATTCGTGTATATGGTTTTAGTGCATTTTGATTACTTGAATTATGATTATACTAGATTGCTGATTCGTCTGTGGCATGAGTTTAACCTATCCTAGAGCTAATAGTATACGCTATTGTAATCCCCCTATATATATATATATATATATCAATATTTTGTAGTTTTATCTATTTTTTACTATTTGCGTGGCGGATATTTAGTGACTGTGATTTAACTATTAATCAGAGTGATTGCCTAATTGCCTAACTAATTCGCAACCACGAGATTTATATTAATAAATTAATAACAACATATTATTAACTAGATGTTGTGGGGTTTACTTTAGCTGTCCATGGCAGGGGGGCAATATTGGTCAAATCAGCATGATAGATAGATTATTTCAGGGATTGTTTACATGGAAATCACCAAAAATAAAAATATCGTGGTCAAGTCTGAAGCCACAGTAAAAAAATAAAAAGGCAATGATAATTAAACACCTCATTAAAAAGCTAATGTCAAAATAAAAAATTTTTAATACTAAAATATAGCAGAAAGTGTATTAAATTTAAAAATTTTAGTTTTGAAAAAAAATCCCGAGCTGACTTTAATTCTCTGTGGCGTTCTCTTTGAGTGTGTTTTGATTTCTATTAGATATAATTAATTATAAAAAATTAAGTAATATAATTAATTAGTGAAACACAGGAGAGTACAAACATTGACAAACTCAAATTATAATTCAAATATAAATTATAATAAAAACTATTGATCAAAAATTACTTTTCATTATGAAAATAAAGGCTGCCTTCGGTTCTTACTTTCATGCAAAGAATAATGGATTATCTTATTTACCATCCCTCATTTCTTTGACAATGTTGGCAATAAACATGAATAAAGATATAGAAGGATTCGCTAGAAAATAAGGAAAAAAAAAACATCTTGTAATGAACTCAATCAATTTAAGAAATTAGTTGTTATTGCTGAGTATGTCTTAATCAAAAAAATATTGTGACCACACCAATGATTTGTGTCTACCATTCTATGCAATAAAAAAAAAATGGTGCATTCTGCATGAAGTCCAACAAATTGCTTGTAGGTTCTTTTTGGCAGACTTAAATTTTGATTTAAAAAAAAGCGAGCAACATACCTCCTTCAGTGCACTTAATGAACTTTGAATTATACAAAGAGGCAAAGCTAGCTAAAAATTTACCATTTTGTATTAAGAATGCCATATTATTTTAATGAACATGACAGAAGCAATTGAGAAACTTAGATGCTCATTATATGATTAAATGAATAATAAGAGGTGTTGGGAATTTGAAAATGAAAAATAGTGAACAAAATACAATATTAAAGGGAACAAATAACAAAATGATCACTCTTTTTTAAAATATATTACACAGACTACAAATATATTGGTAGTTCACAATAGTCAATAACCATATACTTTCAAGTTCTAAAAGCACACATTCTAACTCCCATGCAAAATTAGCATTCTAATTAAAACACGAGGTCAATACTATTAATATTTAGTAAATTGATTAGCACCCATACTATTATAATGAATAAATACTACTTAGGCTATTAGAACATGTGTGTCTATCTGCCTGTTTGGATAGGAAAATTAATCCATTTTGGAGGCAAAATCACCGTTGAAATGAAAATTACCCAAACACTAAAACTCTGTTAATCGATTATTCAAATAAGCTACGGGCGACAGCTTAGGGTGTGTTTGGACTTTAATTGAAAAAAATTGATTAAGAAATAAATTGATTATTAGAATGTGATAGTGTTTAGATAAAATTTCAAGAATTGATTATGATATTGATTTTTTAAAATGTAATAAATTTCAGTTTATTCCAAATGAAGTTTTGGAAACTAAATGGAATTTAAGAAAATTGGGGTGTTTGAATAAAATTTTTTAAAACCATGATTTTGAACCTAAAATTAATTCTAAAAGGGTATCCAAACAGGTCCTCAAGGATTCAATTATACGATTAGAATATTAATCATTTATTAGTCTTTCACCTGCCTGATTCTAATTTTATACTTCATGAAAGGAAAGATCAAATTGAGCATGAGGAAGGTTATCACATTGATGAATATTCATCCCTACTATCATCCATAAAATGTTAATATTAATATAATTTAAATTTTTATAATTAATCAGATATATAGTTTAAATAATATATTTTTCTTCTTAAATAAAATTTAATAATATTAAATATAAATGTATCAATAATTTAATTTTAAAAAGCAATGTTTTTTTAGTAATTTGTATAGTTAAAATTGATTCTGATTAAATTATCTAAATATTTTTAATTATGTTAAAATTAATTTTTAAAAAAATAATATCCAAACATATTATATTATAACATAATCAATTATAATTAAAATTAATTATATTAATTAATTATTTTCGTAGTCAATTATACCAAACTAAAATTTACTTGGCATAGCTAAACCATCTCCATCTTGGGCACAGCTAGCTATGGGCACGATGCATAATTCCAATAGCCTCTGAAGCATCTATCAGCAACAACCAGATAAAGGGAATAAACAAAAATTATGTGAAATAAATATGGTCATAGAATGGATTTTTAATGTAGATAACATATTTATTTTCCGATCACAATTTTCATCCGGTAGGCTAATAACATTGGTTTTTTTATCTACTATAGTACACTGACACCTTGAGCCAAGAGCTAAGCTAACAAAAGGAGAGAGGGGCAGATAAAGGCAGTACCTTTTCAACCAAATTCTTCCATACAGTGTCTACATTTCACACAATTATGAACAATTACCTCAAAACCAATGAAAAGCATTTACGACATATATATATATATAATATGAGGACTGGGGTCAAACTGAAAAGAAACATAAAAGATCTGTTTCTTCATCAAAGTTGGTATTGCAACATTATTGCAACAAAAACCAACTTAAATACATGGACAAAATACATTCAACCCTGAGCCTAAACAAAAAGACAGAGAGAAAATCATCTCATGAGAACAGTCAAATTTGAAAAGTAGCACGCAACGTGAAGGATGAGTATTAACTTTTCCTGGGTATAATTTAGATAATTATTCTAAGCTAGCATATCACCTTAAGGTAAAAAAAATAAAGATAATCTATAGGTAATGGGATTTAAATTAAGATTAGATTGTAAATAATAATCTAAATCATCTGGCACAATCATCTATACAAACATTATAGGAAGTATTTTCATTAAATAAGAAATGAACAATAGAAACAATGAAGAAGTGAGCTGTTATAAGAAGTACCAAAAAATTGGCTCTAAACACGTTTACTGATGCAAAAACTACTTACTATACTAATATATCATAATAATGGTTGTGGTCTGCTTAATATTTTCAAGAAATATTTGAATGAGCATATTTAAAGAAGAATTGACACGCTTTCTTCTTGCCAAAACCCATCCAACTACAACCCAGTACAAACAAAAAGATACAGTGTTGCGATAAGGCAGTAGATAGCTTTGTTTTGGTTTTCAAGATTTTCAAAGTTGAAAAAAAGAGTGGGGGAATAATAAATAAAGTTAACAACATATAGAAATGTAGTTCTTTTATGTTAACTGATACAAGTTCTCCAGATATTCAAGTTGGTTTTTCTTTATTGTCATATTAAATAAAACTATGGGTTATTTTCTCACTTGTGTTTTTAGAGAAGAAATTACAAATTTGGGGGTTTGTAGAGAAGAAAGGAAAAGCAGATAATATAATAAAAAAGGCATATGAAAAGGAGCAGTACCAAAGGGAAGAGAAAGAGCCCAGGATCAAGAAATGTTGGGAGAAAAGCCGTGAGGTTTTGAATTGGAAGATCCGCAGAATGCAGGGATAGGAGGGTGAGGAATGAAGGAGCAAGAGTCAGCTACTGAAATCATGATCAGCCAAAGACACGCTGCATAGCAGTCGTTTCCTCAGTAGTAACATCAAATACAGGATCCATGGACCAAATAGAATGGGAATACAATCGGAGTTAGAAGTTATCGCAGAAACAAAGCAACACAACATTATAGGATTCATTTCCCTTGCTGGAATACACCTATGGTTGCTCCCTCTCCATTAACATCAAATTCTTGAAAAGCATGAAAGGAAGCCATTTAAATCAAAAGGAACCCTTCAACAATCCAAAAAAGTACAAAAATAAATTATTAAATAGATGTAAAATCACCACTAACTTGAAATCACCAATTACAGGAAGATGAAGCATAAATGGACGGAAGCACAAGTCGGGACATTGTTGATATCTAAAGAACAGACCTCGGGATGCAAAAGCACATGGAATAAGTCAGTGATTTAGGGCACTTGTAAACCAAGAGACAGAGAAATAGAATAAACAAACCCTGTACTCCTCCCTCTTCTCCGTCAGCACAGTGCGTGCAAATGGAACGAACGTTACCTCTCGTTGAATTCAAGCGACAGAGTTGGTCTATTGGTGACAGTGAAGCGAAGATATTCGTTCACACCGTGTGTTTCAAAGCCACAGAGAAACACTATTCTCATCAAGACCGAAATAAATGACATAGCATAAAGGACAGGATACCTTGATCTAGGGCAGAAATGGAGATGCTAAGGCAACTCAAACGTGCTCTGATCCATGAATTAATAAATGGAGCTTCTAACCTATGAATTAAACGATCTCAGGCAACCTGGAGATGCTAAGGCAACTCAAACGTGCTCTGATCTCGCGAGGAGAATAGCTAGGACTCCTAAATTTAGACTGAATAGTCTGATGTATAGACCTACAGAAAAGTAAAAACTAACCCTTTTAACTAATTGGCAAATGGGCAAAACTCATGATTCCTAGTATTAACCAATGGGTATTCGGTGGATATGTCAATTTTTTGAGGGGTAATCGTGAGATGGGTTGTTAATTTGGAGGAAGAAGCTTAAATTGAGCTGTTCGAGGAAATCGAGCCAGCTTAAATTGAAGCCGCCACTGTTTGTAGCTTGACAGGAGGAGAATGAAGGGATACATTGATGATTGGTTAATTAATATAAAAAGCAGAATTAAAAATTAAGTAAAATCATAATTTTATAAAAATATATCTAATCATTTATATTATATATTAAAATTAATTATAAACTTAAAATTATAATTTTTAAAAAAATATTCAAATACCTCCATAAATGACAAAATTATTTATAAACTCAAAACTACATTATTTTATAAATTATTATTACCTACTTTTAAATTCATATTTTCAGTTATATTTTTAAAAAAATTTATTCAAAAATCATATAAATTATATTTTTAGCTTTATAATTGAATTTGACATATATAAAAGTGTTTCAATATTTTAAAGAAAAATATAATTTAAAATTTAAAATTAATTTTGACATGTATAATGAGTGTTTTGATATTTTAAAAAAATATGGTTTAAAGTATATAATTTATTTTAATATGTAATAACAGTATTTGAATATATTTTTATAAAACTATAATTTTAACCTTTAAAATTAATTAAAGAAGTTATCCAAAGAAGAACCGTGTCATTTCCCCCAGTAAAAACGATCATGGTCAATTTGTTTTTTTTTTTTGGCCAAACTCAATTTGTTTTTTAGTGCACGTGGTTCCTGTTAATCCATATCTAGCAAATAAGCATGCTTTTTCTATTATTATTATTATTTAGTGTCTTTATGGTGATACGGTAATTTATACATCATTATTAATTAAAGTCAGGCTCACTCTTTAGTCTTTTCTATTTATTTATATAACCCACTGCTAATAAAAAATTAGTTTTCGTTTTTTTGCATTTTCACTTTTTTCTCAAAACTTGTCTTTTCATTTTACAGCTCTAGAAACCACGTCAATATTTTAAATATTTCATCACGTGAATAATAATAATATATAGAGTCTCATTATCTTAATGATTAACTACTCTATATGTAAATTGCTTCTTTTAATCCTTTACCAAGGGGTGTGTATTTTATCTGTGAACCTGCCTGACCCGTTCTTATGGGTGAGTATATATATCCAGCCAAATTGACTTTCATACTATAAAAAAAAAAAAAATATTTTCTACAATACTACACTTTTAATAATATTCACCTAAATACTGCAAATTTAAAAGTTGGCCTGATTAGTATCGAGTTTCAAAAATTTGTTTGTCAAAAATGTACATAAAACTTGGCTTGATATTTAACATAAAAAAAAATATTTGTCCCATCATCTCTATCTTTAGTTAATTTTTTTTTGTCAGACCAAGTTCTATTTAATTTAAAAAAAATTAAATATATATCTCATCTCCTCTCTTTTCAGCCAAGTTCTAATTAATTATTTAGGCAAAATCTAAATTATACAATCATTATTCTAATATTATTAACTCCGTTAAAGACTAAATAATCAATTGAAGTCCCTAATCAATTGAAATTAAAATGTTAATGTCTAATACAATATTAGACGCTTGGATTAATCGAACAAATTACTATAAATCTCTAAAATCATTAAATGAGATATTCTGAGTGATATTAAGTCATCATAAGTAAAAATGATAAAATTGCTAACATATTTTAGGTTATACCATAAGTGATACTAAATTACCATGAATCTCTAAAATTGTCAATCAGGATGTTATGAATGACACAAAGTTATTATAACATCTCTATTTTTACTCTTCAAATCTAAATAAAAAATTTATAATCATATAAATATTAAAGAAATTGTGTTTATTAAAATACACTAGTAGAGTTTAATTTTTAAGATGTTAAGAAAGTACTACAAAAATTACATAATATGTGTGTGGGGGGAGGGTTTATAGATTATTAATTTTTGAAAAGAAAAGAACAAAGAAGATTTTTAAAAAAAAAAACAAAGAGAAAAGAGAGAATGGATATCAAAATGTGAAGCCAACTAACTTATTTTATTATTTTCAATTCCATTTCTTCTTCTGCGCGCATCACTTCCTCGTTCTTTCTTTTTGTCTTCCTCTCACTCAGTGCACGGTGAGAAACTAAGACAGAGAGTGAGCAAAATTTTAAAAATAGGGTTCCATAATAGATACATTGAGTATGATCTCAAACGTTTTCAAACTATATAAGTGTTTTAAATATTTTTCTTAATCACATACTTTCTTTGGTTTTTGATTTCTTGATGATAAAAAACTTAAGGTTTGATGTAGTTTGAGTTTTTAGAGACTTCAATTTATTATTTAGTTTTTAATGAAGTTAATAATGTTGAAATAATGATTTTATAATTTAAATTTTGCCTAAATAATTGATTAAAACTTGGCTGAAGAGAGAGTTGATGAGATATATATTTAATTTTTTTTAAATTAAATAGAACTTGGCTTGATAGAAGCCAAGTTCTATATCTGACAAACAAAAAATTGGCTGAAGAGAGAGATGATGGGACAGATATTTTTTTATGTTAAATAGAACTTGGCTTGATATTCTATGTACGTTTTTGAAAAAAAATTTGGAACTCGATGCTAATCAGGCCAACTTTTAAATTTGTAATATCTAGGTAAATATTATTGAAAGTGTAGTATTATGGCAAATAAATTTTTTTATATAGCATGAAAGTCAATTTGCCATATATCTATATGAACAAACCCACTGGAGGGGGGAGGGGTATGGCCTTAGGTTGCTCGTACTTTTTTATTTTAAAACAATAGCCTTCTCAAGTTTCTAAAGTGGTCCCGGGTATATTGGGTTGTCAATAAGGGATATTTGGAAGAAAAAAAATTAAAGTCCCAAACCTAAAGTGTGAAACCCATGTGAGTTGTGACTGTGTCTCATTATCCCATGCCCTAATTTATCAACTATCCCTGATCTTGAGGAGTGAGGAGCTGGGCTGCCTAAATTCTTGAACCTCCTCCATTTGGCTTCTCATTCGTTCACCTTTTCCTCTCGCCAGTTGCCCTTTCACCTTCAACTTTCACTTTGCTTAATGTTCAATTTCTCCCAAGTCAAGTGAGACAGTGAGTTTGAGAGACCAAATTCTATCCCAATTCCCCTATTCACCCATTATTATTTTCAGCTTCAACTTCATTGTTCGCCTTTTTGCACGCTCCACCTTTGTTGTCGACCTCAATTGTAGCTGACACGCATCGTTGCAATTGCATGCAGTTAAACAGCTCTTAGCTAGCTCCCTCCACCTCCATAACTCTACTGTCGCACCAACCTACCTTCTTCTCATCTCAAAATCTCAAGTTATTGCTCTTACTCCCTCCCTCTTCTACTGTTTTAAGTTTTATCTTATATTACTTATTATGATTACAAAAGGATGGTTTATAAGAGATTAAGAGAGACAAGATTCAAAGTATGAATACATTTGATATGATTGGACCAAAGATCACATTTTCACATTTTAGTTTCAGGGCTTCTTGTTTCTTACTAATCATAGACAATGTCTTGTTGGCATTTTAAACTAATTCGAAGCATGACCAGATTCAATATAATTGGCTTTGGTCTTTTGTAGAACACCAAAGTTGTGAACTTTAAAAATATTTATACATCTGTTGCTTAGTTTCTCTGTGTCTAACCAGGGTTAAATTTGCTTTCTATAATGGCTAATATGGTGGGCCTTTTTATGATTGTTATTTGTTGTAACTAAAATTAAATTTTATTGTCATACACTTAAAAAAAAACTTGTGCTGAAATTGTTTTCTCCCCTTTTTCTCATGGAAGCCTGATTGATCAATGAGTCATAAATGGATGTACAAGATTATAACTTTAGAAATCAGAATTACTGATCCTTGTTTATTTACTGTTGAAATATCTATCCTTATATTATTTAAAGATTTAAACTTCTAAAATGATGCTACTTATGTTAAATTAGAATGGAATGAAAAGCATATGTTCTAACTGAATTTTTTTAAAAGAAAGTGGGTGCTATATGTAACATTTCAAATTTTAATCCTTGGATTACTAACAAATTAATCAAGTTTAATTATGATGAATGAGTGATTTGTTAGTGTGTGTGGCCGAAAATGTCTAATAAATATATTCGATTGTGTTTTTAACCTTAATTATGGGTTCGAAGTGAAGTTAGACCACCAAGACATTAAAAGGAGGAGAAAACACAAAGTGTCTCTATACCACATGCCACTATATGCAACATGTCTGCCACTGCGCATAGATGACAATCAACAAAAGGGCCTCTCTATGCTATATGTGTGCTGCATGTATCGTGCCGCATGACCAAATTCTCTGATGTACTAGTCACGAATTGATACAGAAATTAGAAGAGGGAGAAGAGGAAAATGAAGGAGCTCGACGAAGCTCTACTAGGGTTTGCTATATTAGCAGTTTTAAAGCATTTTAGAGCTAGTAATTACTTGAGGTAAGTTCCTCAAGCCCTAATTTCCTTGTCTCTTCCATTTTCTTAAAGTTTTTTATTAGGGTTTGATAAGGGGAGATGATTTTGAGTCCATATAAATTGTGGATCAAAATTCATTGACTCAAATGGAGTTAGTGAGAGTTGTTTAAAATATTTAAACTTAATATTAATGGTTTTAAAGGTTGTTGAAAAATGGTATTAATGATGGTTGTTGGAAGAGTTGTAATACTATTAATAGAGGTTCAATGGCTCATCAATGATATTGAAAACTAAAGATAGATAATAAACTCAATGGGTAAATTCAAGGGTGAAAAGTAAGGAGGTTAAGTGTTAGAGAAGTGAAAGTGTGAGAGTTAAAATTGTGTTCTTGAATATATTGATGAGTTTAGAATTGATTAATTATAGATTAAGCAATTGGGCACCATTTTAGCTTGAGAAATCAAGTTTAGAAGCTAATTATTGAGGGGTAAACCTTTTCACCTCTCAAAAGTTTGAGGTAACTGGGGAATTCTACTTTAAGTAGTTGTTTATTAATTGTACGTTAATATGAAAATAGGCTTGTGTATGGGAATGATTGATTGTGTTGATGTGATAGCATGCTACGTAACATGTGATAGTTCATTCACTTCGATTTGAATCAAAATGCAAAGGTAAATTTAAAATGTATTTTAAACTATAATTGTATTGAAATATGGAATTAATGATTGGCATGAAGATTTTGATTAATGATTAAGCATAATTGAATATGGATGATTATGTTGAGTTTGAAAGTAGTGAATATATGTGATATATGTGAAAATGAAATTTGATGCTTACTTAAGTAGTGTATGGTCATGCGCCCCATATGTTGATTTTGAAAATGAAATTGTGAAAAATAAGTTGGCACCGTATATTGCATAATCAATTAGCGAGAGTTTGCCTATATGGTATTTTCAGCTTCCTTTCAATGCATGAGGGTACAGCCTTGTATTATAGTTTGTTAAGAGATTATCCTATAGTTTATTGAGGAATTAAAACCTAACTATCTCCACTAGTTTATTAAGGAGGCTAACTTAGGGTATACGATACCCTAAAGATTCGAGAGTGGGAAAAATCATGATGTGAGAGTGAGTTATGTGATTTTTGGCTGGGTCATACTTTACAATTGATAAGATTAGGTAGTCTATTCACATGGATGAAGCTCTAATTAATGTTATAGCCCACGGTTTTAATCAAAGAAAATAAGGAGAGTATAAAGATGGTTTAATCATGCATATGTATTTATCTGACGTGTCACATATTTATTTAAATTTGTGGCAAGTCATGTTCATAAATTAGGTCATTATCACTTTCTGTGTGTCTTGTAGTAATATATCATGTGATTGAGATGAAAATTATCAAAATGAGTTAATTGAGAAATAATAATTTGTGTTACATGTGTTAGTGTATATTTTAAGAAAATCATCTCCAATTTATGTGTCTATTCAATTGACATGCAACTACATAGGTAGGCTTACATTGATTACTGAGTGGTTAAACTCATCCCTTTATTTTAACATTTTACAAACTCTAGCTTTGATGTAAAAAGGAAAAAAGCTAGAAAAGCTTAGGAATATAGGATTCTTACTATATCTCCTTTTGACCATATTTATTTATGTGTAATAATTGATATATTACCAATTAGGTTTATATTTTGTATATACTTGCACTCTTGATATTTATGATCTTTGGAATGTATTTTGAGTCTTAAGTTGTTGTTTGAATGTTGTTTAAGTGTATTGTAAAGCCAAAATACTAATGCAAGTGTATGAGTATTCATTTGATTATAATAATGAACATCATGTTGAAATGCAATGCTAAAACCTCCTTTTGTTTTTAGTATTAAAGGGGGTTGAGGAGTGCAATTTTGATATAGTAATGTATATGTGCATGTAGTATGTTGTACAAATAGTTTTAGGTCTAGTGAATATAGTCAGAGTATTAGGAATAGCTTTTAGTATTTGCATAGGGTTTTAGACACTTTTTTGTTGCAAAAGTTAAGAAAAGTTGTGAAAATATGTTTGGGTGTTCAACTTCCTTATATGAATTAATTTGATAGTAAAACCTGTGCTATTAGCTAGTTTATGAAAAGAGCTTTTCATAAACATCTAGAACATTTCATTCGAACGTCGAACAGAAAAATAGGGTAAGCCGAACTCGAATCTACTATCAAATGATAGCAAAATTGCTATCATGAGTGTGCAACATGTCGAGACACATGGCGCTTACGCTATGGCGCATGGCACAAGAGTGACAAGCCGCGACGCATAATGCACAACCTGCAACCCAATACTTTTTTTTCAACAACTTGAGATTTTTCAATTGTTTTTAATTCATTTCACTTCTCTAAGGTATCCCATACTTTTATAAAATTATTTTACTCTAATTAAAGGTCTAGTAAATGGTTTTGACTTATTTTAAACTATAAAAACTTAGAATCTCATTATTTTAAATTATAAACTTGGTAATCTCTTAATGAATTAATCCCTTGATTATCTTGATTTATGGTTTTAATTGTGATTAGATAAAGAGATATTACAACATGCTATAAGATATTACACTGTAGGCTAAACGGGTGGTCCAAATCTACCTATAAACAGGTGCAAAAAAGATATGTGTGGGTACAGGAGGTTGGCCACTCATTTGGCCATAAATAGGTGGGAAACAAGTAAGGCCACCCATACCTACTTGTGTACACCCTTAACTTTACTTATATGTTGGAGTTTCATTAATTATTTTCAATGTGGATTACTTGTGATTACGTCGTTGGAGTGTCTATTTCAAATAATATTTTTTTAATGGGTTCTTTTTCTATTCTTTATTATTTTTTAGTAGTTTTGACTTTGGAGAGATTTTTGGGCATGGTTAGCTTGCTTCAAGTAAAATATTGAAATGAAGTAGTTGAATGTAGGAACATAACAATGAATGATGTCTAATAGAAATATTATCAATGAAAAAAAAGGGGAGAATGAACTTTTTAATATCTTAAATTTATTTTAAGTAGTCTTTTAAATTTAATTTTTATCAATTTAGTTTCTTACATTTTTTAAATTATTATTTTAGTCTTCAATAAAGTTTTAAAACATAAGTTGACTCTCAAATTAAATTAATGAATAAAGTATTGAAATGTATATCTAGTTAAATGATAACAAATTATATTTTAAATTAGTTTAAATTTTATTAATCTAGTTTCTTGAATAGCTTTTTGTTTTTGTTTTCTAAATGTTCTAAGTTTGTTTTTTACTACATAAATAATTTTATTTATTTTTATTAATTTTCATGGCCGGTATCAATATTCCATGATTTATATCGATAGATTTGAACAATGTGTTGCCTTCTCTTAATAATAAAAACCAAATCAACAATTAAGATAAATTTAAGAGACCACATTGATTAAAATTAGGTTTGAGGATCAAATTGATAAATGAAAAAAAAAACTTAAAATACCAAATTAATTAAAAAAACCTTGAGAACCCAAATTAATAATTAATACAAATTTAATGAATTAAAAATTTTATTATCTCAAACAAAAATTTAAACACTCAATTTGTAACAAGAAATTAATTATCCCTTTTTTGAATAAAAGACAGAAAAGAATAGGATGAAGGCACATTAATTTGGACTATAAATGTTGACTTCATTATAGAGAAGAAATAAATAAAAACCCCTGATAAAGTGTGGATTTTGGATACTTTGAGTGGTTTAAATCCACCCATTTAACAAGTTTCTTCCACAACACAACTATAATCATTTGATTTAATTGAACAACCATTAGAAATTTTGTTATATAATACCTAAAAAGTACAACAACAATAACAATAATCCTTATCCTATTAAGTAGGGTCGGCTTTATAGATTATACAATGTCATTGTGCTATATCATTTACCAAGCTTTTAAAAATATTATTAATTAAACATTTTGGTGAACAACTTCTATAAGTGCTCTGTTTAGTCTTCGTTTACTTCTCTTAACATGACTCAAAATTATCTACTGTACTTTCTTCACCAATGCATCCCATAATCTTCTTTGTACATATCAAAAAGCATTGAATTTCAAACTTTGGTGGCAACACATGTGAGGAGCATTCTAATCATAATAATTTTTTGAATTTTTAAAGAAAAATATGTGTTAGTATTTTTCAAGTATTGATAAAATTTAATAGCTAACACTCATTGAATGAGTGGATTTAGATCATTTACTAAGTCCAAGTATTAAAATATTGTCTTAAAAGAGCTCAAAATATAAAATGGGCAAAGTTTGGGTTTTCCAAAGCCCTTCCCAAATAATTTTTATTTTGTTTATTTTAGGGACAATGAAACATTTAGTTTATCAAATTTAATTTTTATCTTAGTCTCTTCTATTTGCCTTAATTGTTGATTTGGTTGTTATTGTTTAAGGAGATGAAATAGTTATATTTATTGATATGGATAAGGGAATATTGACAATAGCAATGTAGATTAATAAAAAAAGTGCAATTATTTAGATAGAAAAAACAAACACAAATTTTTAAAAATAAAAGAACAAAGTGTAACATGTAAGATTAGATTGATAAAAATTAAATTAATTTGAGAGTTAATTTGTTCTCATTTAACTATATATACATTTTAAAATCATCAATGTGCATTAATGTTTGGACCAAAAATAGCATATTGGCCTATAGGGATTGTAATGTCCATCTTAACATTACCAAAACAACACTGACACACCGTTGTAATAACTAAGATTAAATAAAATCATATTAAGAAGTTATCACAACCTAAAGGTGTAAAGATAATTAGTTTAAAACATTGTGATTCCAAAAAAATCATTTTTAAAATATTGTTTAAGCTTAAACTATGGTTAAAAATTGATTAAGAGCAAATACGAAAGTATGGGAAGCAAACCACTTTAAAATTACACTAAAACACCCTTCTTCTACAAATTTTAGTCTGTCTGTCGTGACGAATGGTATAGAGAGATGAGTCCCTCGAAGGCCCAATGCACCGTGGCACAACAACCATGCGTCGCGGTGCACACCTATTGTCATGACAGCCTTCCGAACTTTCGGAGTGCACCATTTCGCCATGCGACATTCAATTTGGGTGATTCAAGTGTCCATACGAAGCTCTTTAAGCCCTCTAACTAATGGCACTCTTTTCTTACTCAAGCAATCATTTGTTAAAAAGATTGACACCCGAACCTAAAATGGCTTATTTTCACAACAAAACACACACAATGGTGTCTAACTCACAATACCAAATGTCATTATCTCTATAAACACTTTGACTACCTCAAATGAACCACACATAACATGACAATTTATTCATATCACACGAATAAGTAGTCATGCTCAAAATGGCCACCAAACCCCCATTTGATAATAACCAAAGGGGTAGTTTGAATTTAGCACATATATCAACTTGGTCATTTTAAACATATAATTCACTTCAATTTCATTACTTATAATTGTAACTTGGCCAACACACATACATAATCTATCATATTAGTCTTGGACCAAGATATGCACACTTATAACAAATCTATACAAGTGAAATTCAAATTAATGTCATGTTCCTAAGTTGTCATTATATATTAGCAATATTCGTTACAATACCCAAAAAGAAGAAAGGGAAGAGCTATATAACGACGCTCTTCACTCTTCAAATGCCCCTTCTTTCCCTTTGTTCCTATCGGAGCCCTCACCTATAAAATACAACTAGGGGGTGAGATAAACATTTCAGTAACCAATATAGTTCATTAAATACTTATTACCATAAATAATTATGATAAAGTATCAAAACTATAGTAATATTAAGTATACCATATTTATGAGATAAGTGCATCTTTTCACAACAATTTCACACTAGCATAATCATCTACCCACCGAACCTCCAATGCTCCCCGACATGAAATCATAGGCTCTCCTAGATCAATCACTCGTTAACCTAAGCACACTTTCAGTGGTAGAAACACTTGACCAAAGGTAATGTAACCCACATACAAACTATGATTTTTCCCTCTTCACACACTTGTGACAGATGTGTCATTGACTCCTAACCACACCCTAATAAGTACTAGGGAGTTGCCAGACTACCTAGATATCCTATGATAAATAGTCCCATATAATATTGCACCGAATATCCCATGGTGCCAGCCAGATCATATGGATTTTTTACTCACATATCTTTACATACATATATCCTCACATATTTAGGGTGAACTCTTACCCCCTATGATCATGCTGTTTCACAATTTTCACTACTTTTCTTCACATTTTCACATCACAAACTTATATACCTAGTATATACATATCAATTAAAATCAATAACCTTTTACAAATCAATTTTCATGCTAAAATCATCTACAATATCAAATTATGCACAAACTCTTCAAAACTACAACTTTATCATTTGTATTTACTTCTACATAGTTATAATAGTTAATAAACACAATAAATTATATAGTTACTTGAACCCTTTGTCACACAAAAGGGTTATCATGGCTCAATGTTAGCTCCACACATTCTATACGCACGATAAAGCTCGAGCAATGCTCAATCTACACAATCAAGTGACAATCATCAATTATCACTCTAGTTAACTCTGAATTCACTAGGTTTAAATGCCTATAACACCTAAATTTTCCTTTCTCATAATATCAATCATTTTCAAACACTAACCATCTTGTTAAATATCCCAATACACCAAATTCACTAACCAATATCTCACATTGTCTTAAAATCTTTAAATTATACTTAGGGTTTATCTAAACTCTTACCATAAATTCCTAATCACCATAAAACTCGTAAACTTAGGGTTAAAGGCTTGATTTAATTCCCCAAAATCTTAAATAAACTAATAGGTTTGTTCTAAATTTCAGGGAATTGAAATCAAAGCCCCCATTATCCTAAATGTTTATATTTTTTGCATAATGAGGGAGAAAAGAGAATGTGCAACTTACCCAACGATTCAAGCTCCAAATGCCTCTAAAGTAGTCTAAAGATTGTGCCCTAATAGACCACAAGCTCTTATTCATCGCTCTCTCATTATCCTCTTTCTTCCTTCTATTTTTGATCTGTTTTTCACGTCTGATAAGTGCAGATTTTGCACGTTCACCGCGGCGCATGGCACAAAAAATTTCACAAAATTTTAAACTCCCTTCCGTGCCATAGCTCACTTGAACATTAGCCTAGCCCTCTTCTAAAGCTGTCCAAGGCTTCAAAAATTAGATTAGTCTCCCATAAACCTCGTAAATTAATAATTTATCTAAATTAATTTTATTACCCCTTCAAAAACACTAATAATTACTAATAGAAAAACTTCGAATGTTATAGTGATAATTACCCGAAGCCCAATCCAATTTTAGAAGAGACTTAACTTAATAGCAAATTGACCCCATAAGTGTAAGTGGAATGTTGCATTTAGGAAGTCAAGGACGTAGTCTTGCCCACTCTCCCCACTACCCAAATTTCTCAACATACTCGCTCTCACTACTTCACAAGATGAGGCACACCCTTGGCCATATAATGGCGTGAACTGTTATCTACTCCTTCTAGCTCCAAACTCAAATTCAAAAGGAGCACACAATTGTCATTTTTTTTTATAAATAAGCAGTAAACGCATGACAGAATGTGAAACTTACCCAAACTTGCCTAGAGCAAAACACCAACTTTGACCCTGCGTCAACCAATTTCGCTTAGTGTGAGTTGCTTCGTCTATGCAAGCTTGGCTTCTTAGGCTAGTTTGTATTTCTCATTTTTTTCTCCATCTCCATGAAGCACCCATCATATTAATGTATCCATAACACAATCAAGTTCTATGTGTCACTTAGCATACTTATAATTTCTTGCATTTACTTAACTCCCTAAGAAAATTATGGTAAAGGATCTTGAGAACTTACCTGATTGTTTGATACAATTCATGTTTTTATGGACATGCTCCTCTCTCATACTTGGCACACCTCTAAAGGGTGTGATGCTCTAACCCAATCCCCAGAAACCGTGCCAACAATTATACATTAAATTAAGTTGATAGTTAATTTGTATTTTAAAACTTAAAATGATTAATATAATAATTTAAGAAAACTTAAAGAACCAATTCAATCAAAATTAAATTTAAAAGATTAAATTGATAATTAAAGTAAAGTTGAGATATTAAAAGTTACATTACTATTTTATTCTATTCAAGAAAGTATCATAAGGGCAAAAAATTCTTCAAAAAACACAGACTGAAAAATATCGTATGAGATCCATCTTTTTTATTCTTCATTTGCTAGTAATGAACTTTGCATGCATTGACCATGACCTTGATTTCTTGTTCTGACACAATCATCCTAGGAATCATCCGGTCCAAGTCCAAACTTCAAAAATTGAAACATTTATGCATCTCATAATATCAAATGCGATATGCGTATCACATTTGAGTTATGAGAGTCCCATAGTTAATATCAACTTTTTAATTTATCCCAAAATAATTTCTGTCATTCATTTGTAAATTAATTTTAAGTATTTTAATATTATATTTATTAAAATAATAATTTATAAAAATTATTAAAAAAATTTAATATTAAATCTAGATTGTTTTCATACTCATTAGGGGATGAGCACTAAATTATTCATCTCCATGAAGTCTGAACTATTCAGCTTAAAAAATTTATTTTTATTTTTATTTTTATCAAATTTAAATTTTTTTAATAAATTTATTTATCATCAATCTAACCAATACAAATTTAATTGAACTGATTAATTTAATATTAAATTATTTTAATTTTCTAAATTGATTATCTAGGTATATTTGGAACATTACATATATAATTTGGGTGATATAATTTAATAATATTTTTTTATAAATTTATAAATTTTTTATTTAGATATATTTTAGACAGTAGAGATTTAATATTTTTTTATAATTTTATTTTAATAAATATAATATTAAAAATATTTAAAAATTAATTTTAAATAAATGGCAAAAATTATTTTAAGATAAATTAAATAGTCTAGATCAACCCTTTGACTGATGAGCACGCGATGCTAATCATTAGGACGGGCAACAAACGTGAGTGCATCATATTCCAGGATGGGTGTCAAATATGTGTGTGTGTGTATATAATCGATATAATTAGTTATGAATTTACGGAGAAAATTACATATTAGTTCTAAATGATAAATTTTTTTTGTTAAAAAAAATTATACGATTTTGTAAAAGTAAAGCCAAATCTCCCTGTGAATTTGCCATGAGTGTGAAAAATCTATACTGCCCTAACTCTATTCCTGTTAAATTGTCATGCAAAATTTAATTTGTAAATTCTGATTTTTTTAATTGTAAATTCGTGAAGATAAGTTATTACTTATAAACATAAACCTACTAAAATGTCATTCTCTTTTAATTTTTATAAGCGATCCTCAGGAATTTACAATTGATATATTGTAATTTATAACTGAAATTCTATAATTTACAAATAGATAAGTATGAAGTCGGGGAAGTGCGGTATTTGTACACACATAATAAATTATAACCAGGACCCAAAGAATTTGAATGCACATTTGCAAAAATGCCCGTGACTTGTTTATAAATAAGTTTCTTGTTTAGGATTTATATATAATTTGTTTGCCCAAATTTATAAGGTTCTTGTACGTAGTTTGTCCATATATATATATATATATATATATTTCATGCACTTTGGGAACCTACATTACCTAGGAGTCTAGTTCATTCTCTCTTTGACTTTATTTATAAATTATTTTTAATGTATTTTATCAAAAATAAAAAAAACCTTAAATCTAATTAATTTTATTATAAAATTTAACAAATTTTTACCTTTATTTTTAATAAATATTCTTAAATTTTATTACTATTATTTTTATTTAAAGTATTTAATAAGAATAAAGATATAAAAAAGATAATTAAAAATTAAAAATATTCTATAAATAAGATTAAAATTTTTTTTTTCACTCTATAAATAAGACTAAAGAATTATTTGGCAACTCAACAGGAATGCCAACGGCGAGAATGTGGTGCGCCCCATCTTTGTACTACAAAGACTACAGCCTATTTTTGTATCAACAATACTTTTTTTTTTAAAATATCAATGTTTGATTAAAAAATAATAAACTAATAAAATTAGGATTAAAAAACTAAAAAAATACACTATAAAATTAAGAGATTAAAATAAATTCTTATATAAAATTAGAAGATTAAAGTTACACTTTAACCTATTGTTTACGGTGAAATTGAAATGGTGTCTATTCAAAAGAGTACAACGGCTAAAGCAAAAAATGGGCCAAGTGAAGGAAGCGTCAGGTCCAGCAAGAGATTCAATAATATTAAGGCCGGTTTACATCATGGTAAAATAACTTAATTAAATCAGCTTGGGTCTTTGAATTCCTTAAAACTCAAAACTACTATTTAGACTATTATCTCACATGAGACCCTGATCTTAACAAGCCTTGATTTTTGCAATATCACAACCCTTATCTATAGATTTTTTGGGGACATGGGCTAGCATTACACGAGAAGAAGCGTGTTATGCATGAGTTTAACTTAACCCTTAAGACTCAAGATACACGTATGAGACCATCAAGTAAATATGGTGTATCATGCCATGAATTTCACGGGCCGTGCTATTGAATCCCTAATATATCATGAACAAGTTCTGTGGGAGCAACTACTTTAGCTGAATCATTATAAAAGGAAGAAAAAGTCACATGAAAAAGGATCCTAACAACAATCGACTTTCAATATTCATTTTAACATTTTAGTTTGTATTTCCAAGTAATTTTTAACATTAGTTTTAGTTTTATAACCTCTGCAATCTCTTACCTTACATATTTTGTATTAATCAAAAGCTTATCATTTCAATTTCATTACATTTTGACTTTTAAGTAAATTGTGATAAAAGAGATTAGAAATTGTTTGTTATCTTTTGAGAGTCAACGTCTTTAACATGTCTAGTACTTTTGTTGTTTCCAGAGAACATTTATTTTTTAAAATATATTTGCCTACCTAAGAAAATGGATTAAAAAAAGAATATAAATTAAAGGAAAAAAAATGCATGCACTCACGTGATGCACACAGAAGAACTGGAAATGGTGACTGAACATACAAAATATATCAATTTATAATTATAATTAAAAGCAAGAGAAGTTTGAGCACGAAGAGGAGGAATCGGTGAGGCAACATGAAGTTGTTCTGAGGCAGAGGCACCGCTGTCTCAGCATGATTGAACACGAAGGAGAATAAGTTGCGGGGCGACAATGAAATCGAAACACGAAGAAGATCGCATCATCAGAGCTTGTCTCCGTTGTATTTTTCATTTTTCTCGGTCATAAAAAATTAAGTTGAAAGTTTAAAATTTAATTTGAAACATAAACCAAAATTGAGTTGTTGACAGAGATAAACTTTTACTTTTACATCGAGAGAGGTCGTGTTTATTATTAACAAAATATTTCTATCTCACAAAAAACAAAAACAAAAAGAAAACCCACAAAACAAAGCGAGCCATGTGCCGTGCCAAAGGATTTGCATTCGGTGGGCATCACATGCTTGTCAGGATCTTTAAGCAATTTTGGTCCTTCATTTTAATTTAAATTAATTTCTATCATTCATTTAAATTAATTTTTAAATATTTTTAATATTATATTTATTAATATAAAAATATAAAAATTTTTAAAATTTTAATAAATTTGATCATTGTTAATTTGGTCAATATTAATTTAATCTAACAATTTAATTTAATACTAAATTTTTTATAATTTTATAATTTAATTATCTAGATAAACTCTCAATAGTTTAAACATAATAGATGATTTAATTTAATATTAAAAATTATAAATTTTATAAATTAATTATTTAAATGTATTTTAAATAATTTAAATTTAATATTAAAATTTATATTTTTTATTTTAATATATATAATATTAAAAATATTTAAAAATTAATTTTAAAAAATGACAGACATTATTTTAAGTTGAAATGGAGTCCTGGCCCTTTTATTACAGTGATGAGTACAGAATGTTTTGTTTTGTTTTGTTTTTTTTTTTTTTGGGGGGGGGGGGGGTGGGGGATGAGTGGGGAGCTTCTCGGCTAGCAAGTTTTGGCTACGGTCTTCAATTTACATAACACGGAAGCAAAACAAAATCATGGTCTGAAAACACCAAAGCCCAGAAATGGAAATCCTCTTCACCCTCTTGACCTTTACATTCGTTTCATTTCTGGGTCTCTTCTTCATCTTCTCTTTTCTCCTCCTCGTCTCCCTCTACGCCGGCAAGTCCATCGGAGACCCAAAATATGCCCCCGTCAAAGGCACCGTCTTCCACCAGCTCTTCTACTTCAGTACCCTCTTTGACCACCAGACGCAAGTGGCCAAAACTCTGCCCACGTTTCGGCTTCTGGGTCCGGGATTCAGCGAACTGTACACCGCCGACACGCAAAATGTCGAGCACATTCTGAAAAGCCAGTTCAGCAAGTACAACAAGGGCAAGCGCGATGAGGATCTTATGATTGATCTTTTTGGGCGGGGGATTTTCGCTGTCAACGGTGAAATGTGGAAGCAGCAGAGGAAGCTCGCGAGCTACGAGTTCTCCACAAGGGTTCTTAGGGATTTCAGCTGCTCTGCTTTCAGAACGAACGCCGCCAAATTGGTTAGAGTTATTTCAGGATTCTCTAACGAGAGTGTGGCTTTTGATATGCAGGTAATTGTTTGATCATTTTCCCGGAAATTTTAAGTGGTTATTGAGTTTGAGTGGAGACTTCATTGTGAGATCCTTTGAAGTCCTTCAAAGGTTATACTATAAATTTCAGAAGCGTGAAACTTATTGTTCTTTATCTACCTAAACATCACTCTTCCAAACACTACAGTTTAGAAGGGTGAAATATAGCATCCCTACCATCAAGTTTTTGTGAAAACTGAGAAACTATCCTTGAACCGGTCAAGGCAATGAGTCAAGGTTCATGCCTCAGTTGAACCGTTTGGATTGAACCTCATTTTCATACTATGATTTTGGCAATGAATTATGACCTAGTCTCATTTGATTGTCTGGTTTAAAATTGACACCTGGGTGTGTGTTTGGATTACCTCTCAACTGAGATTGGGGTGAGGTAAAAAGTACAATATATCTTTTTTTTTTTGGGGGGGGGGGGGAGACGAATCGGGCAGTAGACCTTAAACGAGCGTTTGGGCCGAAGGTGGGAGAGTGAGCTTCTTGACTGGCAGTGGGTAGAATGTTGGTGGCAGATTCTCTCTCCTTCTTGTCTTCACCTCCTGATCGCCACTCATCTCTTCTTTGCTCTGTCTTCAGTCTTCACCTCACGTGAGAAGACGAGCACAGATCTAAGCAGCAACACCGACGAGAGATAGTCTGACGATGTGGATCTGGGAGACGGGATTTAGGAATGGAGGAAGGGAGAACGCCGAAGACGAGCGCAGTGAAGAACGACTGAACAAGCAGTCTGCAGCGGCGTCGCAGAGGACAGGTCGAGATCTTCAGAAATTTCAGATTGAGGCTGAGGATGAGAGTGTGATGTGCGATTCGGGATGAGGGCGAAACGGTGCTGGGTTTGCGGGGAGAGAAGCGAGGGACATATTGAATTTAGAAAAAAAATAATTATTAATAATTAAAAGAGCTGGTCGAAAAAATAATTAAAAGAAAGTCCAAGACTTATATATTTAACTTTATTTAATTAAATTAAGACAAATTAATTTGAGTATATTAATAATGTTAATAATAAAGATTTATTATAAAATAAATAATTTATACAAGTTTTACCTGTCTTAATTTAATTAAAAACAAACACATAAGTCTTGTTTGGTTATTAAAAAGGAATAGACTGAAATAAATTGAAAAATTAAAGTTAAAAATGAGATGATAAAAAGAGACAGTGAATTACATTTATAAGGAAGTAGGGCAATTTAATTTATGGAGTTAGAAATCATTATTCATAATATTTTTGAAGGGTGTAATAATTCTTACATTTGTAATATATATTAATAAATTTTAACATACTTATCATAAAGGGACAGAGTGATTTAGTTCATTTTTGTATTAATTTTTTCAATTCCTCCCATTCTAGTAACTAAATGGGACTTAAGCATATAATGCTAAATATATTAGTTTTTTCTTGAAAAAGTACACACAGTATTTATATTTTCTATCTATTTACATATTAAATTTTGTAATTTAGGAATTTATTTAACTTTTTATAATTGAATATTTTAAATTTTACTGTTTCACTTTACCTTTTTAAAAATTAAGATTTTTTATTTATCAATGTGTTTTATATTTTTTTATCTACTTTTTTTAAAAACATTGTAATTTTAAGTTTAATATTTTTTTAAAAAAATATTAAATTAGTTACAAAAATATATACGAGACAATTCATATTTATTTTTGTTATTATATATCTCAACTTGTTTTTGAATCAAATCATCTAAATAAATTTTAATTTATCCAATTAATTTATGGAAAAAAAAATCCAAAGATAAATCACTTTAAAATCACATGTTTTTCTCCTAATCTCAGTTACATATTTTTCTTATAACCTCAATTGATTCTAACCTCAATCATCCAAATATTGTCTAGGAATGTTGAATTTCATCTTCCAGGGTTGATTGTAATTCACGTCTTTGAAAGATGACAAGGCAGCAATGTCAACTTTAAGTTGGAAATGATTTTTGTGAATGAATGAAATTCAACTCAAGTATAATATTTTGATGAAGTGATTCTAATCGTTAAAATCATAGGGATTTATGATAGTAATCTTTAATTATAGGAATAAAAAGGGGAAAAGATTAATCAAAGACTGCTGGAGGAAATTTATATCAATCCATATCTCAAAATGAATACCTATCGATTTGGGTTAATCTTTTATTGGATTTTGACAACAATTAATCTTTGACTCATATAAATTTTCTTCAGTGATCCTTCATTGTTATTTTCCCAATTAAAAATGGTTCTGCTTCCATGCTTGGTTTTTTTCCCCTTGTAATTGCAAATATCATTTTATGTCATCATGGCAAGATATATAAAGTTTTGTTCCCTCTGTAGGATATCTTAATGAGATGCACCTTGGATTCGATATTCAAAGTCGGGTTTGGAGTGGAACTGAATTGCTTAGGAGGATCAAGCAGAGAGGGGATTGAATTCATGAAGGCTTTTGATGATTCAAATGCTATAATTTCTTGGCGCTATGTGGATCCCTTTTGGAAGATTAAGAAATTTATCAACATTGGTTGTGAAGCTAACCTCAAGAAAAATGTCAAAGTAATTGATGATTTTGTGCATCGAGTGATTAGCATCAAAAGAGAAAACTTGGCTAATCAGCAGTATCATGTGAGTTGATCACGGATGCGATAATGCTGATGCAGTTCTTATTACAGCATTTCCTTGTAGTTATGATTTACTGTTTGTTTTGCTTCAATTCCTTTTAAGAAAATATGCACTTGTCTCTTTCCCAAAGAAGTATGAAACTGCTGCTAGTCTTGTGGAACAGTTTTCTTAGGTGTTGTTATTGAGAGTTCTCTGAACTGATGATTAAATTGAAACTTTTTTGGGAGGTTTTCAGATTGATAAAGAGGACATACTCTCGAGGTTTCTGATGGAGAGCAAGAAGGACCCAACAATGAATGATCAGTATCTAAGGGATATAATTCTGAACTTCATGATTGCAGGCAAAGACACGACTGGAAACACTCTATCATGGTTCTTCTACATGCTCTGCAAGCACCCTCTCATCCAAGAGAAGGTTGCACAAGAAGTGATAGAAGCCACTCGCACGCAGGAAGGTAAACCCAACATTGATGAGTTTGTGGCCAATATAACAGAAGATACCCTTGAGAAAATGCATTATCTTCATGCGACACTGACAGAGACCTTAAGGTTGTACCCTGCTGTTCCAGTTGTAAGTTCTATAAAACTAATTGTTTTTATGTAAATTTGGAATTGCATAATAACATCTCACCCATATTACTTGAGGATTTATCCTGCAGTTTCATTTTCAAAACTATTTTATGTTTTGTATCCTAGACTGTATTAAATAACCGCTGTTGTTCATGTTTCATGCCAGGTTTTATCGGAGGTTACTAATGCAGTTTGTGCTTTGTATTTGTTAACCATGTCAGATGCACTAACTGATTTGATTCTGTATGGGGGAAATTGCTGAAACAGCCCATTTTAGATAACTTCTTGAAAAATATGCCCTTGTGGAATGAGCTGTTTCTGTATCATCTCTACGTTTGTGGAATGAGCTGTTTCTGTATCATCTCTTTAATGTCACATTCCATGAATTTTCAAGAGGTTAGCATGGTCCGGAATGATTCGGAATCCTTTAGAAGACTCTTGAATAACCTTGAAAAAGTTAGAGCGTTGAAGACAATTCTAGAGAAATGTAGATAACACTAGCTTAAATGCCTTGGAAAGATTCTACAGAACTCCTTGTGATAATCGTAGGATCAAATTAATTTCCACCGTCCATTAAGGAGGTTATAATATTCTAGATACAATGGGAAGTCTATAAATACCTCCACCTTCCTCATTTGTAATTGTCCTTGAAATCATTCTTGAGATCCTTGAGTTCTTGAAGTGATACAACTTTCACATTTTCCAAGTTCTTTCATTTAGCCTTTGCTCTCAAAATTTCCATCCCTTGACTTTGCTAAACATCTTCCTTCTCAACAAATCAAGTTACTTAGGATTTTCAAACAAAGAAGGTTTAAGTGCCGCATGGGTTGAAAAACTAGCGTCTTAACAGTTGGCATCAAAGCACGGTTTAATTTTGTTCTTGGAGGAAGGTGTTGTACGACGGCAACTGAGGAAGGAAATGTTGTTGGCATGGAGATGCAAGAGCTAGCTCGTGTACAAGAGAAGTATGTTCAAACTATGTTTAAGCAAAGCAGGAGTAAGGGTCTAGCAGGTGAGTCTCTTGAACCTCATGTTGCAGCTTGGAAATTCACGTGGAGAATGTGAGAACTAGTGTGAGGGAACTTGATGATTAGCTTAATAATCTCATCCAAGAAAATACTGAGGTAACACATGCTGTTGAGACAATGATTGAAGAAATTGGCTGCAACTTTGGGAAAGATTTTCATTTTCTTACTCAAAATCTTGCTAACCTTCACAATTACATTGAGGATGAGTTGCTTAGTCTACACTCTTAGATAGATGAGAATCTTATCGTTGCATAAGTAGCCCTATAAGTGGTAGTACTTCGAACACCATTGTTCAAGATTTGAAAGTGCCTCAACCAGAGATGTATAATGGTAATAGTTGTGGAGAACTTTCTTTTTGGCTTAGAACAATACTCTGAGGCCATAGGAGTAATTAATGACTTGATTAGGATTAATAATACTTCAACTTTCTTGCCAAATGTAGTCCAACTATAGAGGCGTAAAAAGCATGCTGAAAGAGAGAAGGGCATTTGCACTCCTAACACTTGAGAGTAGCTCAAGTTAGAACTCCGTAAACACTTTGTTCCTTACAATGCAAAAATAAAGGCTAGAGGTAAGCTCCATAGGTTGAGACAAATTGGTAATATTCTTGATTATATGGAAGAGTTTACTACCGTCATGGTAGAGATTGAAGACTTGTTCCATAAGGAGGCTCTATTCCACTTTATGGATGGGCTTAAAGACGGGGCTAAAGTAGAGCTTGACAGGCACAAAGTGCAAACTCTAGATGAAGCCATTGCAGTTGCTGAGTTCTTAATCAAGAAGCCCAATCCTAGAAAAAGTAAGAGGGATAAAGTTGGAGGCTCACAATTGTAAGGATAGTGGTAACCATAAACCCTTTTGTGGTAGTTCTAAGCAGGATAAGCCATCCTCAACCAAGATCTCTCAGTCACTAAACCCATGCTTTATATGTGATGGTCCATACTGGACTCATAACTGTCCCAACAGTAAGGCTATGAATGCCCTGGTTGTAGAAATGAGGGAAAGACTAGATAAGGAGTAGCATGCCGACCTTGATTCTTTGCAACACTTGAATGCACTATCTGGACTTTTCTCCCTAACTTAGGAGGACAAGAAGAGTCTACTCTATGCTAATCTTGCCATTGAAGGCAAGCATGCTCTTGCCATGCTAGATACTAGAGCAACTCACAACTTCATCGAGGCTGAAGAAGCCAAGCAGTTGGGCATCTAATATAACAAGGGAGAAGGCACCATCAAGGTGGCAAACTCTTTAGCAAAACCAATTATTGGTAATGCTAAGGATGTAAAGATGAAAGTTGGAGGTTGGCATGGTATGTTAAACTTCACCATAGTCCTTATGGTTGATTTTAAGGTCGTGTTGGGACTTGCTTTCTTCTGCAAAACATGTGCCTTTCCTATTTCTAAAACTAAGTCTATGGTGGCCATTCTGAATTGGAGTCTGGTGCCAAATTGCTTGCTTTGGCACCTTATCGTATGTTGCCTCTAAAACTTGTTGAGTTGAGGAGACAACTCCAATATCCTTGAGCTAAGATCATTCCTTGGCTTAGTGAACTACTACCGTTGGTTTATTAAGGACTATTCAACTATTGTTGCTCTACTGATAGACCTGCCCAAGAAGAACATATCTTGGCATTGGTCACAAGATTGCTAGGATGCTTTTGAAAGACTAAAGCAGTTGGTTGTGCAAAAACATGTCATGTTATTGCCTGACTATGCTAAGCCTTTTTAGGTGCACGTGAATGCCTCAAATTTCGCCATAGGGGGTGTGTTGATGCAGGAAGGACACCCCATTGCTTATCGAGAGTTGTAAGCTAAATGAAACAATGAGGTGCTAAATGGTCTAAAGAGAAAAAATGACTATGATCATTCATTGCCTTTGAACCTGGTGTCACTACTTGCTACTTCCAAACATAGAAGAAACTCAATTCAAAGTAAGCTTGTTGGCAAGACTTTCTTGTTGAGTTTGATTACACGCTAGAGTATAAGCCAAGTAAAGCGAATGTGATGGCTGATGTATTAAAAAAAAGGCCAAATTAGCTATTCTCACAACAAGTATGTCCCAGAACGACTTTCTTGGCTAAATTAAAGAAGGTATGTCTCAAGACTCTACAGCAAGTGACTTGGTGAAGCTTGCTAATGAAGGCAAGACTTAAAGGCTCTCAATGAATGATGGGATACTATACGCCCCCAGGGACCAAGTCTATATGCCAAAATGGGGCAATTTTAGCAGAGAAGTGTTTAAGGAATGTCATGATTCACAGTAGGCTAAAAATTTAGGTATGATCTAAATACTTGCTCTCATACAAAATTACTTTTATTGGCCTCATATGCAAGGTGATGTCAAAACATATATGAGGACATGCCTAGTACAAGATAAGTTAGAACAGCATCCTGCTTGTTTACTCAAACCTCTTTCAATTGCTGAGCGACCATGGGAGAGTGTTTTAATGGACTTTATTGTTGCTTTCCCTAAGCATGAAAGGTATGGAAGTATCATAGTAGTGGTTGATTGATTCAACAAATGTGCCACCTTTATGCTGACCCCTACAGACTGTAAGGTTGATGAAGTAGCACGTTTATTCTTCAAGCATATTGTGAAATTGTGGGGGATTCTATGAAGTGTTGTCAATGATTGAGATCTTCGGCTTGCTGGGAAATTCTGGAAGGAACTCTGTGCTTTTGAGATGGACTTGAACTTTTCAACGAGCTTTCATCCTTAAAATGACAAACAGACAAAGCAGATAAACGCTTTGCTAGAGCTTTACCTTTGACATTATGTGAGCACCCATTAACGAGATTGGGTTATATTGCTCAATGTAGCTCAATTTTTTTATAACTTGCAACAAAGGGAGTGGATAGGTAAGAGCCCATTTGAAATAATTACCGAACAACAACCTCTAACCTCTAGTGCACTTGCCACTTCATATAAGGGAGATAATCCAACCACATATAAGTTTGCCAAGGAATGGCAAGAAGTAGACATCACTCGAGTGAGCTTGGATAAAGCCTCCTAAAGGATGAAGAAGTGGGTGGACAAAAAATGGTGTCCCACTAAATTTCAAGTTGAAGACTTGGTAATGGTGAAGTTACTACGAAATCAATTTAAGTCTCTGCACAAGATGCACAAAGGCTTAGTTAAAAAATATAAAGGACCTTTTTTCCATTGTCAAATGTGTGAGAAGGGTTGCATACTAGGTAGAACTTCCTCCTAAGCTTAAGATTCATTTTGTCATTCATGTTAGTCTCTTGAAAAAATGTTGTGATTATAAAGAGGCTCCATCTCAAAGTATCTCCAAGAGAGCACCCACAGTAGTTGTCACTGAGAACGATAAGGAAATAGAAGAAATCCTTGCTGACAAGGTAATTTGAAAAAGAGGAGTTCCCAACTATATTGAGTACTTAGTTAAGTAAGTTGGGAATGTGAAGAGCTCTTGTAACAATTCACCGACGAATTTCAACATTACAAGGAGGAAGGTGTGACAAGGGCATCATGAAATTAAGTGGGGGAGAATGTCACATGTCATGAATTTTTAAGAGGCTAGGATGATCCAGAAGACTCTTAAATAACCTTGAAAAAGCTCGAGTGTGCAAGACAACTCTAGAGAAATCTAGCTAGCTCTAGCTTAAATGCCTCGGAAAGATTCTAGAGAACTCCTTATAAATGTCTAGATATTTGCTGTAAAATATTCTGTAAAGAATTCTAGTGAGACAACGATAACCGTAGGATCAAATTAATCTCTACCATCCATTAAGGAAGTGGGCACATTCTAGATACAAGGGAAAGTCTATAAATATCTCCACTCTCCTCATTTGTAACCATCTTTAAGATCATCCTTGAGATCCTTGAGTTCTTGAAGCAATACGACTCTCACATTCTCTAAGCTCTCACATTTATTCTTTGCTTTCAAGATTTTCATCCCTTAATTTTGCCAACTGTCCTCCTTCTCAATAAATTAGGTTTACTTAGCATCTTTCAATAAAGGTCTAAGTGTCACATAGGTCGAAAGACTGGTCCTGTGACATTAAGCTGTAAATCAAATTGCCATACTTAGAGAGGAGATCTCTACAACCAATTGGTGGGTCATTCAAGATCCTAGCACTGAAATTTCCCTGGCGTGCCTGATGAGCAAGCCAGTTAGCAATTGATCAAAAATCACAATCCTATATTTCATGATGGGCTCCCTGGTACTTGACTTTCATGTATGCCCCCTTCTCACAGGTCATTATGAAGGCTGATAATGGGCTGTATGCTACGGGCCATAGTTTTGTTAACTTCTAAAAAATTTGATCCTGAGGCCCAACACACATTCCTATTGCTGTGTAAACCTGACTTGTGATCATACTTTGTTTAAACAGCATTGTGATACAAACTTGCTTTTGTAATTTGTATGATGTGCATTGTGCCGTATCTAACTACTTATGTTTGATTTTAACTCAAGGATGGGAGGACGGCAGAAGAAGATGACGTCCTCCCTGATGGCTATGCTGTGAAAAAGGGTGATGGAGTGTACTACATGTCCTATGCTATGGGTCGCATGCCATACATCTGGGGCGAGGATGCTGAGGAATTTTGCCCCGAACGATGGCTCAAAGACGGGGTTTTCAAACCTGAATCTCCATTCAAGTTTATTTCTTTCCATGTTTGTATCATTTTTTCTTCTTCCATTTTCTTCATTGCTGAAAATTTTCACTCATTCTGGCACACCAATAATTGCTAATGCTATGATCATTTGCAGGCTGGACCTCGAATGTGCTTGGGGAAGGACTTCGCTTACAGACAGATGAAAATAGTATCAATGGCTCTTCTTAGGTTTTTCAGATTCAAATTGGACGATGAAACGAGGAATGTGACCTACCATGTCATGTTGACACTTCATGTAGACAAGGGTCTTCCTCTACGTGCAATACCAAGGTCTCGATGAACGTGTTATAGCTATAAATATAATATGCGAAGCCAAGCAGTGCACTTATGAAGAGCGTCTCTGGTTTTTCACCTTGATGTTTCAGAATGGTGATTCTTAATAAAAGGATGAAATATCCTGTTGTATCTTTTTATATTTTCAGTAAGTATGGCATGGTGAACCATATGTTGGTGGGTTTTATGAAACAGATTGTGATATTGCCTGGATGGTATTTATATATATTATCCAGACAATTTTTTTTTTTGATGGATTTATAACTTTGTCAAGTGGCATGACCGTATTCTTATGTGCTCAATGCTCAAAGCTCAATGATAAGATGAAAATAATTTTTGATTTATGTACATGATACTATATTTATGTCATAGACGTAATGGTGACAATGATAGTGATAGTGATGCAACTAGAAATGAAATTTCTTGTGAGCAATGGTATGCAATACCCTTTATCGTTGGGACAACGATCAAGATTAAGTTGTTCTTGAGCTCAAATTTTGATGCAAAATTTTTTAAAGACATTTTTATGGAATTTTTTGTATCGATGGACATTCTTCCTCTTTTTGCCAAGAGGTAGAAGATGATTAAAGAAGTTAGACCCGTATGGTGTTGTAACATTTTGATTGGGTAATGATTTTCCAATTTTTACCAAAAAGAATATTTTTGGATTTTTTTTTTAAATGATCTATTCCAGGTTCATTGTTCTGGAGCTTCTTGGCCCCCCTCCCAGTGTGCTGGAGCTAAAACCTAAGGTCCAATTTCTTGAATTACAATTTCTACAGTGAAGCTATTTTTAACTTAAAATTTAAATAAATCATATCAATTATTTTCCAGATTAAAAAATTATAGACAGATCTTGGCCTTGCAAGGAAGAGCAAATATTTGACTCAAGAATGTTAAAGCCCAATAACTGATGAGGAGTAGCGATATTTAAATAACATAATGTGTTGCCGTCAATTAAAATTGAATCTAGTACAATGAGCTAATCTCTCATAATATGGTAAATTGAATTTCAAATTTTATTAAGAGAGGTGCCTATTTAATATCATATCTCAAATAGGATTGTTTTTAATATGAAGATATATGTAGGCAATAAAAAACGCAATATATTGCCTTCATGTTCTCCAAGAGTAACCCCTAGCCTATGTGCTCAATTTTAGCGGAGCATCTCAAAGACCAATAAAGGGGCACAACGTCCCCATGTAATGACAAGAATGATACAACAACAACAACAACAACAAGCCTTTATCCCACTAGGTGGGGTCGGCTACATGGATTGCAAGACGCCATTGTGCTCTATCATTTATTAAGCTTTTAGAAATATTATTAATTAAGAGATCACGTTCAACAACTTCCAAGAGTGTTCTCTTAAGCCTTCCTCTACCTCTCTTAATCGGACTCAAAGTTATATGTTCCACTCTTCTCACTGGTGCCTCCCTTGATCTTCTTTGTACATGCCCAAACCATCTCAACCGATTTTCTACCATTTTTTCCTCAATAGGTGCCACCCTCACTTTTTCACGTATGTGCTCATTTCGAATTTTATCTTTACATGTATGTCCGCACATCCATCGTAACATTCTCATCTCTGCTACTCCAACTTTATGCTCTTGCTGTCCCGTTAGAGCCCAACATTCACTACTATATAACATTGCCGGTCTGATAGCAGTACGATAAAACTTTCCTTTAAGTTTATTAGACACCTTACGGTCACAAATAACTCCTTTAGCTTTTCTCCAATTAAACCACCCAGCTTGAATTCTATGTGAAATATCTCCACTGATTTCGCCATCATTTTGGACAATGGCTCCCAAATATCTAAACTTTTCCACTTGAAGTATAATTTGATCTCCCAATTTCACTTCCAAATTATTTTCGAATAGTCCTTTATCAAATTTACAATATAAATATTCCGTCTTACTTCTACTCAGACAAAAACCTTTCGACTCCAATGTCCTCCTCCATAACTCAAGTTTGCAATTAACCTCTTCTCTTGTCTCTGCTATAAGAACTATATCATCCACGAAGAGCATACATTTCGGGATTTCCTCTTGAATATGTTCCGTCAAAACATTTAAAATCAAGTTGAACAAATAAGGACTCAGAGATGATCCCTGATGTAGCCCAATCTTTATAGGAAAATCCTTTGTTTGACCACTAGGCGTTCTTATACTAGTTTTTACCCCCTCATACATATCTTGTATGGCTTTAATATAAGCAATCCGTACTCTCTTTTTTTCCAACGCTTTCCAAAGCACTTCTCTTGGTATACGGTCATAAGCTTTTTCCAAATCAATAAAAACCATGTGTAGATCTTTATCTTTACAACGATACTTTTTCATTAATCCCCTTAGTAGATAAATCGCCTCTGTAGTTGATCTACCTGGCATAAAACCAAATTGATTCTCAGAAATACTTGTCTCCAATCTCAACCTGTGCTCAATTACTTTCTCCCACAATTTCATTGTGTGGCTCATGAGTTTAATTCCTCTATAGTTAGTACAATTCTGAATATCTCCTTTATTTTTATAAATAGGAATTAATGTACTTCTCCTCCACTCATCAGGCATTTTCTTGGACCGTAAAATCACATTAAATAACTTAGTTAACCATCTCACCCCTTCTTCACCTAAACATTTCCACGCTTCGATAGATATACAATCAGGTCCGTTAGCTCTACCATTTGCCATTTTCTTAAGAGCTTCCTTTACCTCCTTATCACGTATTTTTCGATAGAATGACAAATTTTGTTCTCCTTCACCAGTTACTAAATCCTCCAAGTTACTAGATGAATCCTCTCCATCATTGAAAAGTTTAGAAAAATAAGTCTCCCATCTATTTTTAATTTCATCATCTGTAACTAAAATTCTTCCCTCTTCATCCTTAATACACCTTACTTGTTCTAGATCTCTTGATTTTCTTTCCCTACTCTTGGCAATCTTATAAATATTTTTCTCTCCTTCCTTCGTCTCAAGGTTCTTATAAAATTCTTCAAAAGCTTTAGAATGAGCTTCACCCACAGCTCTCTTAGTTTCCTTCTTAGCCATACGGTACCTCTCCCAATTTTCCTCATTGTTACACAAATGTATGGCTTTAAAACAGTTCTTCTTATACTTGATTTTGTCCTGTACACTATTATTCTACCACCAAGACTCCTTATCTCTCGGACCAGAACCTTTCGATTCTCCCAAAACTACTTTTGCAACCTCCCGTATCTTTTTAGCCATATCCTCCCATATGATGTTAGCACTTCCCTGAGAATCCTAAATTCCTTTATCCAAAAGATTTCGCTTGAAAATATCTTGCTTCTCACCTTTTAATTGCCACCACCTAATCCTTGGTGTTACTACTTGTCGACGTTTTTGGATTTTACTCATAATACACACATCAAGGACTAGGACCCTATGTTGTGTCGTTACAGCATCTCCAGGGATCACCTTACAATTTTTACAAAGTTTTCTATCAGTGTTCCTAACCAAAAGAAAATCAATCTGCGACCTTGAGGCTCCACTTTTGTAGGTGATGAGATGCTCATCTCTCTTCTTGAAACAAGTGTTGGCAATCTTAAAATCATACGCCAATGAGAAATCAAGAAGAGTTTGCCCTTCATTGTTTAGCTCTCCAAAACCAAAACCACCATGCACCCTCGCATACTGACCAGCTTCCCTCCCGACATGCCCATTAAAGTCTCCTCCAATAAAAATCTTTTCACTCTGTGGTATGTGTCGAATCAACCCCTCCAGATCCTCCCAAAATAATTCCTTAAGACTGGCTTCTGTCCCGACTTGCGGCGCATAAGTGCTAACAATATTAACAGTCTCACGTCCAATTATCATTTTTAAAGAAATAATTCTGTCTCCAATTCTGCTAACTTCTACAACGTTCTTCTTCCACTCCTTATCTATAATAATGCCTACTCCATTGCGTGCACTTACTTTTCCTGTATACCAAAGTTTGAAACCTTGAATATCCTTAGCTTCTTCTCCACGCCATTTTGTTTCTTGCAAGCAAAGGATATTGATTTTCCTTTGAATCATAACCCCTACAACCTCTACAGATTTACAATTTAATGTCCCAACATTCCAAGTACCAAATCTAATTTTGCTCTTATGGACTAACTTCTTTAGCCGCGTGCGTCCAGAATGACGCGGTAGCCCTTGCTCATTTAACACTACATCCGGGCGCCGATGCAGCGGCTCTAACTCATTTATCACTGTACTCGAGCCATGCAGCGCGTTACTTACGGGCAACGACCTAGCATTAACATTATAACGTCTATTGTCCATGTTCATGATAGATTCAACAAATTTTTACATTGGCTGTTGATGGCCTAACACAACCCTCCTCCTTTACCCGGGCTTGGGACCGGCTATAAACATAGGCGGAGTTAATGACAAGAATGATATGATAATAAATTCAAAATGGTGTAACTACTTTTCTATTAAAATGGAGGAGGATGTTCGGCCTAAAATAAATGGAGGAAGACGGTCAAAAAAGCATCCAACCAAACCAAACATTTTAGACAATCAATTTAGACTTAATTTGGTATGATAGAAGTATTTTTAATAAAATTAAAATTAAATTTGAAAAAGAATGAAGTTTTAAAAATTTGTTTGGTATTAAGATGGAATCTTAATATAATTTTAATAAAATATATGTACTTAAAATAAAGAATAGCAAAGTATCCTTTTCAAAATTAAAAAGAAACTCATTTTTATCCTAGCAACCCCATTGGTAATGATCAAATCTGTTATAGCACACCTTTGGCCAAATTTTCTTACAATCACCTATTGTAACACACCTCCAGCCAAATTTCCTTCAACCCACACCACAAGCTACCATCATATTCAAGATTTTCTGTCTAGATCTATAATCAAACCTACGATGATTGTGAGAAGCTCATAAATCATCAAAGATCTTTCATAATGGGTGTTGGTCATTGCCAGTAATGAAATCTGACAAGTTTAGAAAAAGTCAATACAAGTGATAAGAGAAGTTGAAAGTGGGAGAAGATGGAGGAGGGATTGATGATGGATAAGAGCGAAGGAGATTAATGATGACTAGGGTAAAAGTGTTTATTTTGAATTGATTCCATCATGCCCTGGATGGAATTAGATTTTAGCTATTTTGCTAGAATTGATATTCTAAAGAATTCCAAATTTATAATACCAAACAAACTTACATCATGAATTTGTTTCTAATTTCATCTCCATATTGAGAATTTCTTTGTATCAAACTGAACCTTACTATCACGGATGATACCTCCGTGACCGTGTAAAGATCAATATAATGAATGATCTGTTGGTTAGCCTCGCACAATATGGGTAAAGGGGGCGACATTGGCATTGGGTGCATTCTGCCTCAGTCTTCAGGCTAAGTGTACAACTAGTTGGGGACTAGTACTGCCTCTTTGATGAGCCCATGGCAAGGCAAAACCAGTATAATCGGTATGTGGTAAGGCTTGTCCTAAGGATTATGGGGTCCTTCAGAACGCCGCACGGGCACCGTGTGCTGCGCCAGACTCTCAGCTCGTGACATTACTCTTAATACTTGCATTCTTATAACTTAGATGTGTTTGGGTTTAGCTCTAGTGTAACATCCTAAAAATTTTAAGACTCAAATTTATTTAAAAAAAAATAAACAAAAATAAAATAAAATATCTATAATTAAATTAAAATTTAGAATAATTTAATAGAGGCCCAGAGTTCAAATTTTACTAAGCAAAAGTTTGGTTTTATTTGATTTTTAACTATAGGAAAAATTACCAAAGTTGACCCGGGCTTTTGTGCAATAATAAAAAATATTGGGCCCTTTCTTGTAATTTTCCCCAAAGTTTTTGACCAGCATTTTAAGGAGCAAACTGATGCAGAAACGCAGAGAAAATGAGAAAGGAAGCAAACGCACAAACGGGAGAGAGAGAGAGAGGAAGAAGAGAAGAGAAAAGGAGGGAGTTAGGCTTGGATCTAGGAGTCTTTGCGACCGTTGTGAGCTCGGCTACACGATAGGTAAACTCCCTACTTCAATCCTCTTCTCTTTCTCTTGATTTTCTTCAATTTTTGGAAGAGGAAATTTTTGGATTTTGATCCCAAAGGCTTTATTCTTGTAAGCTTTTATTTCTTTGGATTCTAGGGAGCATGTTTTGAGTTTTTATATAGTGATCTAATGTTTTGAGTGAATAATTGGATGAAAAGAGGTGTTTTGGGCACAAAATAAACCTTGAGAAATTGGGTTTTTGCTCCTCAATGGTTTAAGCCTATTGATTTAGTTATAATTTTGCTATTTGAGCCCAATAAGATTTAAATTAAGGTTTGGTTTTCATTATAAGGGCTAATGGTGAAAGTTGGTGGCACTAAGTAAAGGTTTTTAATTGATTAAAAAAATTATATAAATTGAAAATTAGCCTAGTGATGGCTAATAAATGGTTTTGGTGGTTAAGTGATACTATGTGAATGGTTGGTTTAATATATGGACCATTAGGGTGGATTATGACTCATTGACCTAAGTTGTGTGGTATAAGTTATAGTCTTCATTAATACTATTTATCATGATAAGTGATGTGGATCACTTATATGTTGTAGAAAATTGTTGGTGGAACTTATTGAGAAGTAAGGAACAAGCCGAGCCCTATTTTGTACAAGGGGAACCCTTTTAGTACTAAAGGGTTGAGGTAACAGGGGAATTTATATTTCTTATTACTTTGTTTTAGCTATTTTTGAATAAATATTACTAGTTATCATGCATTACATGTTTTAAAAGATTAAATGTGCTTTATAAGGGGTTATGGGGTACTACTTTGATTATAGTGCAAATATGTTTTCTAATTGTTTAATAACAATGTTTTTATGGAAATGAGATTTATAAATATTATATTACTTTAAAGTGTTGAATGGTCAATACTCAGGAAAGGTAGACAAGAGTAAAAGGCATGATCTCGGTGGGAGTTCACCAATGAGAAGGTGTGAATTTTTGATATTCTATGGCACACTGTCAGTACTCAGTGTTGTCTTACGTATTGTGGGCTCAGTACACTAAAGTGGTTAGTGTATTGAGTGTTCGACACCTCTCAGTGGGGGAGGGAATCCGACATATGAAGTGTGAGGTTGAGTGCCTAGGCCAAGGTAGCCCTCACATGGAGAGTAAGTCGGGCTGGCTCTGGGAGGGAGTTAGCTTTGACTGCTCAGGATTCACGTCGAAGGGGCATAAGCGGTTCGGTGGATTAGATCATGCCTTAGATTATGTTTTGTGCCTGTGGAGGTACAAGTAGGTATAAGGTTTACCTGCGAGTTAAAGAGTGTCAGGGGGCATTCTGTTGGTCATGAAAGGCCATACCGGCCTAGGTCATGCATTCATGCATTTTAAATGGCTAAATTATATACTATGTTGAATTTATTATTCATTTATTTAATTATGGCTTACTTTGTAATAATCAATATAGATTTCACTGTTACTGAGACTGTGGTTGTCTCACCCCTTTTTTTTCAATATTCTAGGTCCAGGCGAAGGATCCAGTGGTGGACAGGGAAAAGAGCAAAGCTAGGGGTTTGCTTATGATTTGTAAAGAACTGCAACCCCTTTCTTTTGAGCAAATATATTGTAATGTATTTAAGATTAGGGTGCCAGTAGGATATGATTATGTGTGTGTGTGTGAATATGTGTGGATTGTGTGCTTGTGTATGAATTTTTGTCTGTTTGCAGACTTGTGGCTAGGAAACTTGGTTATGGTGTGTGGTTTTGATGGATTTACTTAGTAGACCAAGTTTCTATTACAAGCAGATCTTTGTTTTGATATATATATGTGATTTTATAAGCAAATGCAAAGTGGTTGCATTGCAAATGGTGTGCTATGGGCAAACATACACCTTGGATAGAGAGAGTGGGTGCGTGGGCCCCACAAGAAGCTCTGAGCCAAGTGAAAATGTTTAGCATATGTATTTATATAAATACATGGTATTTGGATTGATTTGTGACCACTCTTGTATGATTTGTGTATTTTGGGGGTTTAGGGTCCATTTTGGGAAATGACACCCGGGTGGTCAAATTTTGATGTATGGGGGTTTTCCATCATTTGAATGTTCTATCAAGTGTTTTTAATCTTATTTGACGTGTCCAAAGTGTTTCCACAGGTTTGTGACTATTAGGATGAGATTTGGACAATTTTGAAAATGGTTTTTACCAAAAAGCTGCACTTTTGCATCCGGGTGTCCAAATCTTAATCCGACCGTTGGATTTCTCTAAAATTTAGGTCACAAGTAAAACCTTTTATAAGCTTCGTGTGGGCTTTGGAATCATGTCGATCGGATATCGGACGGAGAAACGACGCACTCCGGAATTTGGTCTGGAGGTGCTGTCATGACAGCATTAAATTGCTGTCATGACAGCTACAGTGTTAATTTTGTAACCTGCACAAAATTCAATCCGTCCGTTGGATCTTTTCAAAATTTAGTATGCTAATAGTATTCTTTAAAAGTGACATGTGGGCTTTGGAATCACTCCGATCGGAGGTCAGATGATGAAATGGTGCACTCCGAAAGTTGGTCCGGAAGTGCTGTCTGTCATGACAGCAAAAATAGTCAATCTTTTAACATGTCTAATTTTTAATCCGACCGTTGGATCTTTTTGAAATTTGGTACACTTATAGTACCCTTTGAATGTGACGTGTGAGCTTTAAAATCACTTCAATCGGAGGTCGAATGACGGAACACCGCCTCCTGGAAATTGGCCCAGGAGGGCTGTCATGACAGCAATAAATTACTGTCATGACAGCATCTTTTTATTCCATTTTCGTCTAACTTGCTTCCGTGCGTTATAGGTAGAACCTATAATTATTTTTAAGGTTTTAAATGATTTATTTCTTAAGTTGGTTAGAGGATCAACTCCTTAACCACACTTAGTTTGTTTGAATTATGTAATTTTTGGATAACACTCAAGGCAAGTGTTACATCTAGCCCTTACACCATTTATATTTTTGTTGACGTAGCTTTGTACTCACTCTTGCTCTTTTAATGTAACTTGATTTCTTACTGAACTAACCCCCATTTAGTGGTTTAGTCTCAATAATTCAAGAGAATTGATATAAAGGATATTAGAATCCACGCAACATCTTGATTGAGGCGTTTGGCATATCTGTGCACGTGGAGTGCTACTCTCAATTCACTCATACAAGTACTTTTCTGAAAAACATTTAATATTATTTCTTATAAATATACCGGAGGTAATAATAAGTTAAGGAAGTGTTTTGGGGAGGGGAAATAACAAATAATAATCGCATAAGAAATTATAGAAATTTCAATTAAAGACTATGACGTTTAAATGTTATTAAAAAAATTTCTTTTTACCAAAATTAAATGCTCTTGCCATTGATTTGTCAAGGAGAGGGTGTCTTATTTACCTCTATTCTCCACTTCTCTCATTTTCTTCTCATCATTATTCTATCAAAGTTTTAATAGTTCTGATATAATATTTAATAAAGTTATCATTTTAATCTTATATAAAGATGAAGAAATAAATTTTAAACTATTAAAATTTGATCTAAATAATTTAAAACTGTAATATTTTATATAAACTAATAATAATTTTATCAAAAAATAATCTCAATGATTCTATTATTAGTGATAAAAAGAGAAAAAGGAAATGGAGGGGAAAAAAGGAGATGTACCATTCTTCCGATTTGTCAATGGGTTTTTGATGGTTTGGCCAACAAAAAAACTTTTTTTTATGGCTCCAAAGAGACTATTTTTTAATAAATAGGAATTTGTTAAGTTATAATTAAGGACAGTGATTTTTAATTAAAACTGTAATAATTTGAAGTGTTAAATTGTGGAGTAGAAACTCTTATTCTATTAATCATCTTCCCTTTAATAAATGCGAGAGAAGGCATTGTAGCTCTCGAAGCAAGGCAGGCCATCGCAATCTTATCGCTACACAAACCTTTGATGTGCTAACCGACAAATATGAATAAGGACACTGTTCTTTAATTCTTTGGACCACTACACCCTCCTCTCGTAGCCCCACGTGATTCATGCTTCTCATTATTTTTTTTATCTTCCATTCTCTTTCCTCACTTGGATGATGTTTTTGTTTTTTCCTTGGAAAGTTTGAGCGGCTGACACCAACAACTAGAGATCAAATAAAAATCTATTTTAAAAATAGTTTTCTATTTTTTCAAAATATGAGAATAAAAAAAGTTATTTGATAATGTGTTTTTAAAAGTATTTTAATAAATAAAAAAATATTATTTTAAAGAATAGAAAGATGAAAATAACTTTTAAGTGTTATGTGATTATTATTCTGAAGAAAAAAAAAATAAGAAAAATTTTTATTTTTATTATTTTTTCATTTTCAGAACATGTTTTACAAAATATCAATTTTCAAAATAATAAAATAAAAATAGTTTCAAACAGTCCCATAATCTCTCATTTTGATTTTATTTATACGTCACTTTTAACATGTTTTACCTGTATCAAAAAAAACTTTAAAATTCATTACTCTATCTTAAAATTTAATAAATTTTTAACTTTATCTCTATTAAATATACAAACTTTATTAATATATTTTCTCTCTCTAACATTCAACAAAGGATTAAAAAAATTATAATAAAAATTAATAACATAACTTATAAATAAGATCAAAAATTTTTTCTCTTTTTGCCATATAAATAGCACTAGAGAGAGTACACGAGAATTGACTAGAGTAGATAATTATTTCAATATTATCTTTTATTATTTTACTTCTTAAATATGTTTTCTTCTCACTCTTTTATTAATGAAAGGTATTTTTTAAAGTTTATAAAAAACTTAATATTATAAATTATATTTGATGAATTTCATTGAGATATACTCCCTCTATTTAAAAATATAAGATATTTTTTAAAGAGTTTGATGTTAAAAAATATAAAATATTTTTAATCTTTTGAGGTGTAATTATTATCTTTTTTCTAAAAATATCCCTATTAATAAATGACTTTAATTATTGTAGGATGTTTAATAGGGTTAACCATGAAAAGATAAGGTTAGTTTAAAAGTAGGTAACTACTTTATTGAGAGATGAGATTCGGTTAAAAATAATTTATATTTTTAAATGGAGGGAGTATAAATTAGTTTAAAAAAAAATCTTATAAATTGAAATAGAAAGAGTATTAACTCATGATTTTAAATTAGGCTCCTGAATTTTTCAAAAGATGGATGTCATTCATTCATAAAATCAAAAACTTGTTATTTTCATGGAAAAGTAAGGAGCTCTAGGCCTCTTCTCAATATTAAGAGTGTCTTATAAAAAATAATAGAAAGTGAAGTAATTAAAAAAAAAAACGAATTACACACACACGACTCATTATTTTATCTTAAAAATGTTATAAACAATGCCATATTACTCTCCATTCTTACTTATAAGACCTAAATTTTAGATCAGTTGTGGTGTCTCTGACCAAGTCTCATAATTAGAGATAGAAGGCGTATTACAAAATGATAACAAAAATCTTAATTTCTGTACGTTTAAAATTGTTTTCTCATTGCATTCAGACATACTATATACAAATAAGGCAGATGATGCTAGTCTGAATTACCCAACACTTTGTTTAACAAGTAAAAAAAAAAAAATTATGCCCTCTCAAGTAAGGATTTCAAGTTTGAGCAATAAGAATACAATAGAGTAACATATTGATAATATAAAATCTCCACTCAAAAGAATCATATCTTGACTCAATTTGAATTAATCTATCTCCTATTAAAATCCTTTCAACTCGAGTTGAGGCAAGTCTTAAAGAATTAAGATTGGGTGCTCTTAAAAAAAAAAAAAAACACGCAGGGAATAGAGGAGGATACTGGCCGAGAAAAAGAGAATCTGCGGTCCTTGTCCTTGACATTTTTGGCTTAAACGTGGTAGCAACACAGGATTGGTTCGAGTGAGTCACTGCGGACACTTGTCAAATGGCTATTTGTTAGCTAATTTGAGGCACAAACAACGTGTTGCCTGAATAAGATTATTTTTTCAAAAAACCGTTTAAGATCAGAGTCTCTACTCTCTAGTCTCTACTCTCCATTCCCATCATGAAACGTTTCCTACGTGCATTTCATTGACTTACATGATGCATAATCTACTCTTTTATATAGGCAGGGTATATAAATAATATTTTGATTTGATATGTTTAATTTATATTCAGCTCAACTTATTTCACATTATTTGTCCTATTATTTTTTAAATTATCTTTAATAATATATTATCCATAATTTTTGAAAACTCCATACGAATTATACAGGTCCACATCCATTTAGAATAATATAAATATAAACCATATAAATATCTGTGTTCTATATTTCTACATAAAATCTTATAAGCTGGATAATAAAATCACTGGACCATAATTTTGTTGTCATTTATTTGATTCTGGCGTTCTCTTTTTATTGGATTTTTAGCTTACTTTCGCAACATCTGATGATTGTTTAGGAGGAAAAAAATGAAGAGTTTTATTCTTTTTAAAAATACTAAAATATTTTTGTCCTTCTTTTGGCATCATCAGAGCGCATAATTATTTGTGTTTGTCGTTTTGTTTGTATAACTCAATCAATCAAGTTTAATTTGCAATGAAAGAATTCTTCATTAAAAAAAAGATTACCTTATTGTTTTTTTTTCTAAAAATAATATGATTGATTTTGCATGGTTTGATTGAAATTAAACTAATCAATATACTATATTTAGAATTTAAAATTTGTATACATTTGTCTGTCATTTGAAATTAAAATCAAGAATATATTGAAATGTTTGTTCATTTGTATTATTATATTTAGACATCTTAAATTTATTAGATTACAGTACATGGACCACTAGTAATACATTACCCAATTCTCACAACTTCTTGAGCCAGGTTTGGATAGGTTAATTAAATTTATAATGAATTAATGTGCAAACAAAATAAAAAAAAATCTAACCCTCAAACATTCGGTGAGACATCATTTTATTGTAATTTTCATGGAGTAATGATATGATTCATTTTTCATTATATATATATATTTTTGGTAGAGTAAGGTTATGATTTAGTTAAAATTAAGGGAGACACACATCGACGCACGCACACAAATAAGTTGACATAGAATACGAATAAAAGTTCTTCTCAAATGAGTAAGTAACGATATCATTAGGACAATTAAACTTACAATTCGTGGTGAGAAGCTTATTAATTTACACTTGGCTATAAATTTTAAAATTAATAACCAAGTGTTAAAAAATCATCTCTTAATCTAATCTTAACATTGACAATTTATATTCAGAGTTAGTACTGAATTATCAAAGGCAAGTCCTTTTTTTTTTTGGCCAAAATTAAAGGCAAGTCTTATTATGTCTTCTTCGTTCTTCGCCAATTAATGCAAAAGATTTAATAATCAAGTTTAATTTTTTTAATTAGACAAGCTTATCAAATCAAACTACTCCTAATTAAGAAATAAGAGTGTCTGTGGTATTTGTCTCGCACATGACTAGAGTCACAAGAGTGACGCCTGCGTTTCCAAGTTTCCACAGCTTCCTCTGCCAACACAACGAGATTTGTTTGCTGTTTGGCTGTAACGATAACAGTCTCACCTTTTTCCCTTTGGGGAGCAGCGAAATTGAAGAACTAGGAACTACGGAGAACAAGAGAGTGGTAGAGAGAAAAGGAATAAATTCGTGTTCTTGTTGATTTTCGAAGCTACCCCATTTGGAAACCCTGATATTTTCCGGGGTTTAAAGATGAAGCTTAGGAGGTCATTGCTGAGGCTTTTTCTAGGGTTTCTGTTACTGTCCTTCTTCCCATCGTCAATGGCAAGATTCGTTGTGGAGAAGAACAGCTTGAGGGTGACCTCGCCGGACAAAATCAAAGGTACATATGACAGTGCGATCGGGAACTTCGGGATTCCTCAGTATGGAGGTAGCATGGCTGGGACTGTTGTTTACCCTAAGGATAACCAGAAGGCTTGTAAAGAATTCGATGACTTTGGGCTTTCATTTAAATCGAAACCTGGAGCTCTTCCCACAATCCTTTTACTCGATCGTGGAAGTAAGTACTTGATGAATTTGCATGTTCTGTTGAGGATTGAGATTAAATTAATCCTTTTGCTTTTTGGGTTTTATCGATAGTAGTTATGAGTTTTGTAGCTCGGCTCGCTTTGCTTCAGATGCTCCCTTCTCACTAAATTGATTATTATGTTTGTTAATATGCAAAATTTAGTTTGTTTGTCAGGGGTAGTTCTCTTGGTTTGCTTTTAATAGTTCATGTTGCATTTATGCTATATAGGATTACGTTGGTTGTATTTTTTTCCGTGCCCGGGTAGTTTTGTTTGTTTGTTTGTTTTGTTTTGTTCAGACAAGATTTTGTTCACTAAACAATTTTACTTTAATGTAGTTGCATTAACTCGTTGGATGCTCTTTTGTTTAATTGAACCCAAAAGATTAAAATAAAAAAAAACATTTTGGGGCTCTTTTGAGTTCATTTGGAGTGATTTGGTGCGTAAAGGCATGCCTTCAGAATTTAGATTTTATATGATAATTGAACGCCTAAAATTTCGGATCTGTTATTTGCTTTTTTTAAAAAAAATTAATATAATTAGTATGACTAATTTTATTGATTGTACTCTAATTAGTCGGTCATGAGTTGTTCTATTTGGTCTAATTATCTTTTTCCTGTCAAAGTCTTGAGTAGCAAGCTGTACAGTCATTAAATCTTAAAGCGTTCTTTTGCGGGTGTATTAATAGTGATTTTATGTGTTCCTTTCAGATTGCTTCTTTGCTCTGAAAGTCTGGAATGCTCAGAAGGCAGGAGCTTCTGCAGTTCTTGTTGCGGATGATGTTGAGGAACCCTTAATAACTATGGACACACCCGAAGAGGATGTGTCATCTGCAAAATACATAGAGAACATAACAATACCCTCTGCTCTCATTGAAAAAAGTTTTGGTGAAAGACTAAAGAAAGCCATAAGTAGTGGAGAGATGGTTAATGTGAATCTTGATTGGAGAGAGGCTGTACCCCATCCAGATGATCGTGTGGAATATGAACTGTGGACCAACAGCAATGATGAGTGCGGGGTTAAATGTGATATGTTGATGGAATTTGTTAAGGATTTCAAGGGTGCAGCACAGATACTAGAGAAGGGTGGTTACACTCAGTTTACTCCGCATTATATAACTTGGTACTGTCCCCAGGCATTCACTTTAAGTAAGCAGTGCAAGTCCCAGTGCATAAATCATGGAAGATATTGTGCCCCTGATCCAGAGCAGGACTTCAGCACGGGTTATGATGGGAAAGATGTGGTTATTGAGAATTTAAGGCAGTTATGTGTCTTCAAAGTGGCAAATGAATCCAAAAAGCCTTGGGTTTGGTGGGACTATGTGACTGATTTTCAAATTAGATGCCCCATGAAGAAAAAGAAATACAATAAGGAATGTGCAGATGCTGTTATTAAGTCACTTGGTAAGTAATTCAGCACTGCTTATTACTCTTTCTTTGGGTGCTGCTGTGCTGGATGTTGACAATGACGTGTCATGTGTGTTTATTTTAATTTTGCAGGTCTTGATAATAATAAGATTGAAAAGTGCATGGGAGATCCAAATGCTGATTCTGAAAATCCTGTTTTGAAAGAAGAGCAAGATGCTCAAGTACTCTCCATTACTACTACTATGATATTATTTTGAATTTATGCTATTATTGCATTGATTATATCAGTTTATCTATCCAGGACTGTTACATAACACTACTAATTACAGGTTGGGAAGGGTTCGCGAGGTGATGTTACCATATTGCCTACTCTTGTTGTCAATAATCGACAGTATCGAGGTTTGTCCTTCTTGCATTGTATAGTAGATAATGTTATGGACTTTTCCAATCCTAAGACTTTTACTTTCAGGAAAATTGGAGAAAGGTGCTGTTTTGAAGGCTATTTGTGCTGGTTTTGAGGAGACTACTGAACCAGCTGTTTGCTTGAGCTCAGGTTCACATTTTTTTTTTTGGGTGCTATGATATAAAGTTTTCCCCCTTTTTATGTTTAATTATCATGTCAGAATCTATTTTTTTTCCCCTTGATGGCATCTTTTTTCTTGGCAGATGTAGAGACAAATGAGTGCTTGGACAACAATGGTGGTTGTTGGCAGGATAAAGTGGCCAACATCACTGCATGCAAGGTATTAATCTCTGACTGAACGTTATGAAATAACTTGATTCATTCTGATTAGCAGATAGCTATTCCCCTATTTACACACGTACATTTGCTCAGGATACATTCCGTGGGCGAGTATGTGAATGCCCCCTTGTTGATGGCGTGCAGTTTAAAGGAGATGGCTATACTATGTGTCAAGGTTAAAATACAATTGAATTTTCCTTTTCTTTTTGTATCATTTATCTGATGATGTTCATGGTGCTTGGAATGACATGCAGAGGGAAATAAAACTGAAAAGTACAGTGCGGATAATGGGATAATGATCTTGATTAGTTTGCAGCTGACTGCTTAATATTTGTGGAATTCTTCTGCTACTCATTCGTATAAAATTAAGAATTCCTACCCAAACTAGAAATTTCATTGCTCTCTCTCTCTCCCATGCCCATATGCGTGCACATTTCTTTGGGGACTGTGAAGAGAGATTTTGGATTAAGAGGGCCAGTTCCCCTAGAGTGTTAGCTTTAATGCTTCCGTGGGAGTTTATTTCTCCAAGGAAATTGATATCTGATTTGTTTGAGTGTTTGGGTGCTTGTTAATTTGTTGATGACACAAGGTCCTTTAAATAATCGTTCATTTGAAATGTTGCTATTGTAGCATTGGGAGTTTGGGACTCATGGATCCTTATGCAATGTAGATTTTGGACTTGCTCGCTCATTGGACAGTTTCTTGTTTGAAAATACTAGGGAATCTTGCATGTCTTAATTCTTGGAGGGTAGCTTTTTCATTAGTAGAGGTTTTGGCGTTTGCTTTCATAATCACAGTGAATTCTGTTAGATTTCATCTGAATTACTGCCATTGTGTTTGCTCAGTGTTCTTTTTTTTTTTTTTTTGTGTTTGGGGGGGGGGAGAATCGGGGATCTCCCAAATGATTTGGTATCAGCAACATTGTCACTTTGTGTCTTGATTTGAGATTTCTTGCTTACATCAAAGAAATCATTCCATGTTGAAATTACTGGCACGATGCCTTGCAATATATGCTTATTGGCATGGAACTTAAATGAAGTAGTTTGATCCATTTTTTGTGTGGATATGTTTTGTCATCAACTACATTGATGGGAGGGCTGATGGCCCTAACCTTCTAACGGGTGCTGTCATTGGCCTTCTCTCTCACTCTCACAAGCAAGTAAAACACGTGGTTCTTTTGCTTCTTTATATTTCATAGTTTCATTCATTCTGGTTTCTTCTGGGTTTGCAGCCAGTGGACCTGGCAGGTGCAAGATAAACAATGGAGGTTGTTGGCATGAAGCCCGGAATGGACATGCATTTTCTGCTTGTTCGGTGAGCATTTTGAGTATCTTCTGCTCATATTGTTTGTCACCTTGAAATTTATGATAGTTGAATTTCATGTCTTTGTGAATGACCAAATTTTTTGTTAGGATGATGGGGAGGTTAAATGCCAATGTCCTCCAGGGTTTAGAGGGGATGGTGTCAAAAGTTGTGAAGGTGAGGGATGCTGAAACCTTGTATGTATATTGGGTGACATTTTTTTTTTTCCTGGGACCAGAACCTTGGTAGTTCAATTTTGTTATCCAGGATGCTAGCTGATTACAGCGTTTATCATCAATAAAATGCTGGATCTAATATAATATTTTTCGTTAAGTTAAAGTGGAACATTTTAATGCTTTCTATAAATTTAAATTCTATCAGGAATCGGGTCCATGGTTTAATATTATATACTATTGATACTTTGAGTCCTTAATGCTGATCGCCTGGATCAAGCATTGTGACTGGAAAATGACAGAATGAGATTGAGATATGGTCCTCTGTTATAGCATTTCCATTGCGCCCATGTGTCAATTGAAACCTTTATAGAAGGTAAAATGGGAATTTTTTACCCTTCATCATTTCATGTTATTTGGGAAGTAATTGTGGGGTCTTAATCCTTGGTTTTTGGACAAGTGTTGCAAACTTGACTGTATTAACTGTAAAGTGAAACGAGTCAAAAACCTACAGAATGTTTCCCACACAACGGGAAAATGATAGAGTGAGATTGAACTCCTTGTTCTTTTTCGCAGATATTGATGAGTGCAAAGAGAAGAAAGCTTGTCAGTGCCCTGAATGTAGCTGCAAGAATACCTGGGGGAGTTATGACTGCAGTTGTAGCGGGAATCTTTTGTATATACGAGACCATGATGCCTGCATAAGTGAGTTCATTACACTCTCGATATCTTTTTCATATACTTCGTTTGGACCTGATTTCATATTCCCTGCTGGGTAATCTACAGGTAAGACGGCAAGTGAGGGAAGATCTGCATGGGCAGCTTTTTGGGTCATTTTAGTCGGCTTAGCAATTGCTGCTGGTGGGGCATATCTTGTGTACAAGTATAGAATAAGGGTAAGCTCGTTGACCTGTCATCAGTTTGGTGATTTTATCGGATGCTTTCCTTCCCACCAAATTTCCATAGCCATATACTCCCTCTTGTCCTTATTATAGGACACTTTTATCCGTTTTACGTTTATTAAAAAAAGTTTTTTTTTTAATATCATAAAAAGGTGATATGAATTTTCATTTTTACTCTTGGTTTTAAATAATAATACAATTACATTACATACCTTCACACTAATCAAGAAGGGGTAAAATTGAAAAAAGTTGTTTAATCATCACAAGGTGTTCTATATTTTGGACCAAAAATTATTTTTAGAAGGTGTGTTATAAATAGGACTAAGGAGAGTAGTGTGCTTTTGTTGGAATGAGATCCATAACCTTCAAATATGCCAACTTGCATTGATAAAGAGACCAGGTTGCTTAAGATGATACCACTTTGGTCAATATATTAACATTTTGTACTAAATGACTCCATAGCAAGAAGATAGCCTCGATTTGCTGACATAACATTTCCTGCTTAATAATATTCGGGGTTGATTATCCGTGAATGATGGTTCCTGTGTAATTTGTGTACAATTTTTGACTGCTATTTGTGTGGGTTTTTCTGCAGCAATACATGGATTCTGAGATCAGAGCAATCATGGCACAGTATATGCCGTTGGACAGCCAAGCAGAAGTTCCCAATCATGTCAACGATGAAAGAGCATGAAAGCTGAGAACGTGCCAATCTCTTGGGATCTCATGGATGAGGCTTTTCCTATTTCCTTTATGAGCCCATTCAGAATTCTGTGCATTGAATTTTATATATTATCTTTAGCTGTATCATATATGGATACTAGAATATCCACAAGTTACTTGTCCCGCATTTTTTTTTTCCTTCTTGTTGGGAATGTAGTCTGCTTCATACTGAAGGGGTGGCCACGAAATCTCACTTGAGTCTGGAATTTCAGTGTTTTCACTTTACCGTACATCATCTTTCTCAGCGCATTTGATGATCAGATTGTAATTTTAAACCCTTTTTTTTTTTCTTCTCTGTCCTTATTTTTTAGATTGATTTCTTTAAGCATTTTATACTTTTGTACGACAAGAGTGTGGGATTTGGAATCTCATATTTTTAAAAATTGATGGTGTCAATTTAAAAGGCAGGATATTAATTTTGAAGACGGATGTTGGGGGAAACGTCAAGTTGTATTTTTTTTTTTTTCAAATTTTTGGTAAAGGACAATTGCCCGTCATAATCACACGCTCATTCATATCTACACTCCTGCCTCAAAGATAAAGACACACACACCCACCACTTGTTTTCATCTTGGGGATTGAGCACACAATCTACTCATCAAAAGAGGGGTGTTAATACTATTAGGTTATAAGAGCCTTAACCATCAAGATGTATTGCTGGACACTTATGTAGTGTTTAGGATTTGAAGTTGTTTATACCCAAATAAATCTGACACATTCAATTTAATTTTTAAAATAAATGATGTAATTTTCTGGCAATCAAGGAGTTTTAAAAAATTGAATATTGAGATGTTCTAACTCGAACTATTATGTTTTATTTTTGTACAAATATAATGTTTCTGAAGGAAATTCACTTGTTATTGCGATAATTTAGGGGCAACATTTTCGACATGAATTTTTTTTTTCTATTTAAAAGTTGGAACCTTTGATCTTAGTGCTAAGGATTTTATTTACAAAGAATATCAATGGTCCACAAGGTTCTAGTTACAATTTTATCTACTAAAATTGTTAAGGTATATATTTAGTCATTTCACTTTACATAATATTTTATTTTAATTTTTTAATTTTAAAAAGTGTATCTTAAATCCTTTATCTTTAATATCGTTAGTTTCATCATCAAAAATTTTTACATCAAACTTTTAAATATTGATAAAATGTTATCAAATATTGACATATTAGGATTAATTTTTTAAAATAACAATAATTGACACAAAAAAAATCACTTAAAACTAACAGTGTTAAGATTAAAATATTAAAAAAGTACTTTATAAAATTAAAGGATTAAATTAAAATTTTATATAAAGTTAGAAAATAAAAAATATACTTTAGACTATTAAGAATATATGTTTCCAAAATTATCATGTGCATAAAATAAATGTAACGTGCAATTAGAATAACAAAATTCATTAAAAACATTTTGTTCCAAGATTATTAGAAAACTTAATGATGAACATCTAAGGGATATCATCCAAACATTAGTTGGAAGGTTAAAAAATGCTGATTCCAATTAGTTCACAATGATTTTACTGCAAATAGAGAGGTCGTTTATTTTTCTCATCCTTTCTTATTATAATCTGATTCCAAGTTTTCAACATCGGAGCAAAATGTTAGATCAACCAGGGTAGGTACACCTTTAGTTGACTTTTATTTTCTTTAGAGAGAGTCAAACCAAAACCCAATTTCATATGTGAATGTATCTAAATTTTTTTGTTAGATTCAACATTTATCACTAAGTTAAAAGGTATAGCTATTACTCAGGACACAATTGTTATTAGCATATTGCGCTAACATATACATTGTATTTCAATTTAATTCTCACCCCCTCAAGTTTAATGACAATTTAGTCCCCTAATTATTTATGAAAAATTAATTAATGACAATGATATACAGTATTATTTGTTATCAAAAGATATTAAACAATTGTCGTGGATGATTGTTATTTTAAAGTGTTCTAATTCCGTAATTAACTAGAGAGATAATATTACTTTAATTAGCATTACTTTAATTAGCATTTCAATTACTAGATTTCTCAAACAAACAAGCAAAAAGAGCTTAGGTGTTTCTCTAATTCAAACAAACAAGGGTAACCGAAAAAAGAACAAAGGAGACTAAATTGCTCTCTTGACTGAAACATACAGGTCACAAGTACAATCTAGCCAATTATCAATTATTGCAGGTCAATTCTGCAGAAAATTGAACAGGGTCTGTAGCTTAGAAACTCAAGCTAATTTCAAAATCATTTGTCTTATAATATCATACATAAGAATCTAATGACTTGAGATTAGTGAACCAACACCATTCTTGGCTGTAGTTCTCTGCTCCCAAGTGTTATCCTAAGGAATCAATAAATCCATTCTTATTGATATATCGAAGTTCAAGAATACTTAGAAACTTTATCTAATTTATTACTTTAGTCCATTCTCTGTAGGAATCAGTAACTGAATTGCTGCTATCCTATGCACTTCCTATGATTGCTTGGTAGGTGTGATGTTAAGGTCTAGTCCAATGTTCAATCCATTGTAAGCAATAGGAGCGTACATCCACAGATCATCAGAGCTCAGAAGCTGTCAAGAGTTAAATTGAAAATGTGAGAAAACAAAGAAATAATCTAATCATTATCTTTCGTTTTCATATGCAAAGTAAAGTTGCTTTTCATGCAGTTACCTTTATTTGAAGCTGTAAAAACTTCACATATTGAACTGCTTCTTCAAGCATGGTGCTTATATCCACCTGCAATTCATCAAGGAAGAGAAGTTCAGAATATAAGCATCTAGATCAAAGGTTTTAACAAGAGTAAAACATCATTTGCTCTCAATCAAAGATAATTTCCCAGGGAGCCAGTTAACAATGACGTTGGACCAAAATGGAGTTTATAGCCATAGTTAAATTGCGATTGAGGAAGAGAAATCTACCTTAGTTCCATTGGGGACAAGGTTCTGTAGAATTCTCAGCCTTTCGTTTATTCTTTCTCTTCTTCTCTGCACAATGCAGAAGGAAAACCTCTTAGCTCTTCTTTGCCTTTAGAAAAAATGGATAGATAGAAACTCCATTTACCGGGCACTTACTCTTGCATATATGCTCTGTGGATCAGTGGCAGGATTTTTAGCAGACATTGATTTGCCATTAGACTTGAGAGATGCAGAAGTTTTAGGACTTGAACATGAAGTGGACCCCACGTTTAGCTCCTGAGAAGCATTGGAATCATCCTCTGAGCAGCAACTGCTCGAGCTCTGCCTCTGAAAACTCCCATCTTCTTCATTTTTGCGCATAGATTCAGATTTTGCATTCTTCTTTGATTTAACATTCCTCTTGTTCTTCGACACCTGCATAATAAAAAGAACACACTGGCTTAAATTCTGCCAGAGGAAGGGGGAAAAAAGTTTGACGTGAAGGGCATGTTGTTTTAACATTAGGTTACCTCGCATGAGCTCCTAGACCTTTTCTCTGACTTCTCCGGATTGGTGCTTGTACCCTTGTCAGCTGGTTCAGAACAAACAAGTGCTTCAAATTCCTGATTAGCCTGAAAGGTCTTGTCATCAGCAGCAAGAACCCTTTTAACTGGGTCCAGACCTGACTCTTCATCGGTATTATTTTCATTTATCTGTTGGCTCAAATGGTCATTGCTTTGAACACTATACAGGACAAGTTTGGCATTACCCAGAGAAAAATCCATAGACACAGAATCACAATTGGTTAATGGATCATTAGGGTGGTAGTTAACACCACTATCAGTGCTGGAGCTATTGCCTTGTGAGAAACAGAAAAAATTAGCGCTAGCATTAGCATCACTGGAAGGAAAATATGTAGTGTTGTTGTTGATGCCTGCCACGCTCACAACTGTTGATTCTTGTCCAGGCCAAAATGCATATGGAAATTCCAAAGTGGAATTTTCATATACTAGCCCTTCTGGGACTGAACAGTTGCTACCAAGAAGTTGATTCAAAAAATCAGCTTCCTCAGCTGTGTATAATCCACTAAGAGAACTCCACTCTTCAGAAATCCTCCCAGAAGCCTCCATTGTCTTTGAAGCTGTTCTATTTTTTCCCCCCTCAGAAGAAGCCAAGATTCTGTTTCTTTGCCTCTCTAGAGAAGTGAGATGTGTGTTCCTCTATTTATACCCAACTAGCATAAATGAAATAGAAGACAGGGATTGGTTTCATTATCACCAATAATCAGCATGAGACAAAGTCCTAGTACGGTGGAATCAAATTTCAGACCCAAGCCCTTGATGGGACCACTTGAAATTCTCAGAGGACCCACTTCAAGCACTTGGTCTGCATTAAAATAATTAATCATCTGGACAGGCAAGAGAGAAGCACAATGGTCAAATATTGCACAGCAGACTGAGATGGGGGAGAGAGAGTTACAACTGTCAATTTGGAGACGTGGGGTTGGGGAATGAATATGATATTTGGGTTTAGAGAGAATGAAAAGGACATCTGAAGAAGGACGGCTTTGAGATCGTGGGGGTAAGTCCGAGATTATTAAAAAGGCTAAGAAAACCAGACAGGGTTATCTTGCTAACTGGATTTGTCTGCAGCAAAGCTGTAAGATGAAAATCCTAGCTACCACATTAATATTTCTGTTCAAGAATATAACTCAGACTTTCCAGAAGGTATGTGATGAAGGACTGAGTATATATGAATTTGCAGACAGTACGTGGATAGATGTAAAAGAAGATTCCTCTGCCTAGATTATCAATTTTAGGGATTTGCTACGTATTTTAGGTTAATGTTGAGTTGGTGAACATGGCAATCTTAGGAACGAGGAAGTTTTTGGGGCATACCTTCCCCTTTTCAAACAAGCCTCCATTCTGTTATATTCGACAACTTGAACTGCCTTCTGTCCTATCTCTTTTGAAAGATATGAAAAGTTTAGTTCAACATGTTACGGCAACAAAAAGAGGCACTTGTAAACCATACATTCTATTAATTATTTCTGTAACTTTTTCTTTACTCTTTAAGATTACTTGGTATCCCAATCCCACCCATTAAAAGGGACAAAACTCTCTTGCCAAATATTTAACGTGATTACATTTCTAGAGCTTAAATTTGAAACATTCGATCGAACTATTACAATTTTCTATCAATTAAACTAAGATCTTATTTGATGATAAAGTATATTTTTTTATTTAAAAATATAAGATATTTTTTAAAAAATTAAATGTTTAAATGTCTTTTGGGATGTAATTATTATTTTTTTTTTAAAAGTGCTCTTATTGATGAATGACTTTGTATTTATTGTAGAGTGTTTAATATGGGTAAATATAGAAAAATAGGATTAATTTAAAAGTAGGTAATTATTTTATTGAGAGTGAAATTCTGTTAAAAATGCCTTACATTTTTAAATTGAGAGAGTATATGTTTTGACTCCTCACCTTCATCCATTCTTTTAAAATAAGATCTTAAACATAATAGAGATAATGGCATAGAGAAAAACATATAGGTCCAAACATACACAAATATCCTCAACCTTTGATTAGACCATAAGCATTTAATAATAAGCGAACAAATGGGTAACACACTCGCTAACACAAATGATTAAAGATATCCATGAGTTTTTTTTTTTTTGTAAAAAAAGGTATGCAAGAGAACTCTACTTTCAAATAGAGTCCTTAGAGTCTTGCTTAGGCATATTCAATGCATCCATACTTATCTATTTATGTATTCCTTTTAGACCATAATATAAGTTACTGTTGACTAATTGATTTTTTAAAAAAATTGATTAAAATATTAAATTTTTAAATTTTTTTACAGCTTTTCAATCCCCTTAAATGGAATAAACATAATAATTGATTTATTCAAAACACTTTCATTTAATTATCATTAAAAAATTGATATTAGTGATGGATAAATCTGACACTAAATAGCATAATTTGTTACTAATTTTTAATCTTGTGATGAAAATTTCTGTTACCAAATTCATTAAAAATATATCATCATTAATCCATGGAATAAATATATGTCTGTCACAAATTTTTAGAGTTTTTTTTGTAACAAAAATAAATAAATTTTGGAACCCATTTGTTTTTCCTTGTCTTCTCTAGCTACTCGACTTGAACTCCTGACCTCTCATGCTTTATATGAGAGAGCACAATTTTTACTTCATAGAACGTGCCTCTCCTTTGTTTGACTCATTCAAAACATTCTCATTAATTAATTACTTGGATGGAATATAATAAAGTAAAAATATAATTAAAATATATATATAGCATACATGATGTATATTTTGAATTAAGTGAGGGTTTTAAAAATATCTTATGTTATAATCTAGAAGCAATATATATATATATATATATTATTCGTTAATATCACGGTTAAAAGTTGTGCAAAAATTCTCCGTGAGAAAGAAGGAATAAGTGTGGGTGAAAAATAGAATTGCTATATGAGAATTCTTAAACCATGTTTAGTACTTGAAAAAATATTTTTTAAAAATTAAATAAATAAGAAAATAAAATAATTACATTTCTCATTTGTTAAAAAAAATATTTTTTTACTCACCAAACATTATATTACTCGACTCCACATTCTTTCTTATTGATTCATATTTTATACGAGGGGGCCCTATACATCAATATGACTCATTAATTAAACCCTCAAAACTCATAATAAGAATAATGAGTGCGCACAGTATAATCTCGTTTGAAGCAAACCAGCTTACTTTCTCACTCGAAAGTAATAGCGTTTTTTTCAAAACAAAAAAAAAAAAAAGTGTCTGAGCTATTTTAGCAACAACAAAAAATATAGGGAGAATTACATTCAACCCCCTTCCAAGAAAATTTATCACAAGTAAGGACTAATAACAAATCATGTTCATATTTTAACAACAATTCATTTAATATTGATCCTTATCTATAATTAATTCCTTTAAAAAGGAGCTGGATGTAATTTTTTTCAAAAATTATACCAGTGAAAAAAAAAGTTGTATTCAGTGCTCACCAGCCATGACATGGCTGGTTTTCAAGCCCTATAATATAAGCTTACGCGTAAAATCTAGCGTCAAAGATACTTCCTCCAAAGCAAAAACCCAGTGTCAAATAACACACATACTAAGCAACACTTATTTGTTTATTTATTTTCAATTTTTCTCCTTATTAAATTATTAAGTTTTTTAAAACGGAATTTTAATTTAATCCAACTAATGAGGACTATATATATAAATACATACTTACGCTTGTTTATTATTTGTGATACTTAGAGCCTGCCATGTATAGCACAAACACACGCCCTTTGCGGTGGTACGTGGCATTAATTTGTACGTCTATATAAATTGAATACAAGTTTAATTAATTTTTTGGTGGGAATCAAAATCTTATCATTCCACAAGTATTCTTTTTGTTTGTACTTTCATTCTATAAATAATTAATCTGATTTTATTCCTCTCGCATGCTAACATATTTTAGATTAATCATCATCCTCGTCATGTTATTAATTCATGTCATGATTTATTTATATGGGTCGGCAGGCAAAGGATTTTAATTTGTGGGGAATATTTATATAATAATAACATGATAAGGCTGGCACTATTTGATTAATATTATCCTTATCATTAATATAACCTTTACTATTTTTAAGAGAAAAACACTCTGCAGAAAATTGTTTTATTACGTTTGAATAATGCGTGTTTTATATATATATATATAATTGTTACTTTCTAGAAAAGGAATAATGAGTTGGTTAAGCGGTGCATATTAATCTATTTTCTGTTGCATTTCCTGCATGCAACACGTTAAAGCATTATTTTAGTCTCATTAATTATTCTCAATCATATTTACTTTTCTAACAAATTTATTGCCGCTTATCTAATGGGTTACATTTACTCTTGGACTTTCCGTTTTCATTTCCGACAAGTAATTTGACTAAAAAAAAAAAAAAACCAAAGCCAAATTCATGATGGGGAGCTGAAATTTGAGCAAAATTAAATTAATAATTATATACACGCGGATTCCAGTTGTCTATTTGAAAATGAATATCAATTTTTTGACCAAAAGATGAATATCAATTTAAAGTCTACTTCAATTATCAAAAAGAAAGGGTGACAATTTGCATTTTGTAAAGATAGAGAAAGGAAGAATAAAGAAATTAATACAAAATCTACTCTTTTTTTTATCATAAATGCAAAGAGATTACTCCTTCTAAACCACAATATAAAGCATTTTTCATAAGTCTTGTTTAGTCCAAAATATAGGATATTAAACAATTTTTATAATTATTTTTCAAACCAAATCTGTATTTTATTTATTACTCTTCTTTTTGAAAAAAAAATGATACATTATAAATTTAATTATCATTATCAAAGTACTTATACAAAATATTTAATAAGGATAAAATTGAAAAGATGTAAATTTTTTTTAAGAAATTAAGGTTTTAACTAATATTTTTTTTAACTGTAAATCAGTTATCAATGTCTTATATTTTGACCTAAAGGAAGTATAAGTTATAACTACAATTATGAAATATGAAACTACACACAATCACGTTTTTGTATCACTATTTCATGAATGTATGATGTGCTTATTGACCTAAATAGAGAGAATAAATTTGGTCTCTCAAGTTTAATTTGTATCAATCTTACTATTTCTTAAATTATCATGTTAGTCTTTTAAATTTTTAAAAACAAATTAAATCTCAAATTAATCTAATATGTAAAATATATTGATGATTTAACATATATATGTAGCTAAATAGGAATAAATTAGCTTTTGAATTAGTTTAATTTTTATTAATTTGGTCTCTTACACTGCATTTTTTGTTTCTTTATTTTTTGAAATTTCTGAGTATGTTTTTTCTACCTAAATGTAATTATATTTCTTTTCATTTATCTACATTCTTGTCATCAATATTTAATTTGTTATCAATTTAGCAAATTTCAATAATTTTACCTCTTCTTTATACAATAAGAACCAAATCATTAATTGATATAAACTTTAGATACTAAATTGACAAAAATTAAATTCAAAAAATCAAATCAATAAGTGAAACAAACTTAAAGGATTAAAGTTTTATTATCTCAATTAAACAATAATGCTTTAATTTCTCATATCATTTATCTGTTTTTCTCTTGTAATGTATTTTTAAACAATATTATAAGGAAAAAAATTTATATGCATTTTTTATATTTATTTTATTAGATTATATAATTAAACACAACAAAGTATGAGTTTTTAATAATAAATTAAATATAATTTTACAATCAAAAAATAAATAAATATATAATTTCAATAAATAACTATTCCCTCTGTTAAAAAACATAAAATATTTTTTTGAAGAATTAAATGTTTAAAAATATAAAATATTTTTAATCTTTTGAGGTGTAATCATTGCTTTTTTTCAAAAATGCCCCTATTGATAGTGACTTTATATTTATTATAGGGTGATTAATAGGGATAAATATGAAAAGATAAAATTAATTTGAAAGTAAGTAACTATTTTATTTGAAATAACAATTAATTAAAAATATCTTACATTTTTTAACGGGGGGAGTATATAATTTTAAATTTTTTTCCAATATATAATTTTAAAATTAAACACACGCTTGTTATATTTTTACATTAAACATTAAGTTAGTTTAATTAAAACTTTTAAGTACAAGAATAAAAGGTATTGTAAGATTATATACATATTATATGAGAGAATAAATTATAAATTATAAACTTTTATTTATTTAGGGCCATTAGGTTTAACAGCGCAAGAGAAAGAACATCATTTTATAATTCCAATCTTGTGTCATGTGGATGAGGGGATCATGGCTCCAACATCTTCATTTAAAAAGAAAAATTAAAAGAATCTCAACGTTCATGTTAGTGCAATATTTTATAAGCACAAGATGCAAAATTTCCAACAACATTATATCATATGACACCCCCTTTACTCAGACTTTTAATCAATTTGTTTTCATGTGCGTGTAAATGTTTCGATCTCTTTAATAAAATGACACTCCAAAAATAACGATAGTTCCAAATTTTTTACTATTTTATATAATTTTTATTTTTATTTTATTAAAAAAAATCAATACGATAGACTGCTTTAATTAATTTCATTAATAAGTACAGCTTAAACTACCAAGTTATTATATATGAGAATAATGAGTTTATGCAGAATGCTGTTTTATACATGATGTTCTTGACCTTAGATGCACTTGACTCCTTGAGTAATCAAGATTATGTTGGTTAAATATTTGTGTACTAAGGTTCATTGGTTTGAGCGGCAGAAAATTAATTTTTAATGAAAATTTGAGTTCAAATTTTAGAAATATTTTTAAAAATGTACTATCTTAATTTTCTGCTTCACTTAGTTATGTTATTTAAAACTAATCAAATTAACTAAAATTTACTACGATTTTTAAAGACGAAATATTTATTTAATCGAGAAATGTAAAATATTTTATGAATTAATCCTTGGTAAATGTTTTTGCGTATCAACTGTACTATTTAGTGTTGGCCCTTTCACTCTATATTTTTGGCTCCTCTAGCATATAATTTATAGAGTCTGATTAGTCTATTTCAATTATTAATTTATATATAATTAACAACTTAATTCTGTACTTCCATGACTTCCTCGTGCGGCTTATCAGTAAATTAATACTAACAACTAATTAATTGCTCAATGATGAAGAAAATAATAGCGGACTATACACCATTCATTTCAATTAAAATATAATTATACGTCTTTATAAGTCCAGAAAATATAGAATGATTTAGAAAATAAAATTGGAGCAGCATATTAATTTATCAAACAGAGAATTCTTAACAATAAAATACTAAACAGAAAAAATATATAATTATTGGCCAAAAAATGAAAGTATATAATTAGAAATTTATTTTTGTCTTTCTTTATTCTTTTGGTCAAATGGCAGGTACGAAGCAGACAAGTGATGGGGATGGTTTATGGACCAAGCATCCCTCTTCCATTCAATAACCTTTAATTAGATATAATTTTTAACTGAATTAAAAAGTCAACTCACCTCTAAATTATTTATTTAGAAATATGTAAGACTTTAAATTTATTTTTTATATAATATTTTTTTAAATAATGTTTTAAAATTATTTTATCCTGACTTTTACTATTAACAAAAATCAACTTTAATCATTAGTTAGCTCAAAAATTACAAAAAAAGATTAGTAAATTTTTTTGTCCCTTTTTGTAATTTTTTAGATCATTCTTTATAATTTTTGAGTCACAATCTATAATTTTTGAATTCTTTTATATAATTTTTTAGATCTTTTTCTATAATTTTTGGATCAATTAACTGTTAAAGTTAATTTTTGTTAACATCAAGAGCCAAATTGCACTGTTTTTAAAAATTTAAGGAGAACGTTAAACAAAAAATAAGTTTAGATTCTCATATGCTTCTGAACTTATAGTTTAAAATTCATTTTCTACCACACACACACATCAATATTAATAGAAGGCAAAAGTGTGATTTTGATTCTTTAATTTTATAAAATTTTATTTTAATTTTTTAATTTTATAACGCATCTTTTAGTCCTTAAAACTTAACATCATTAGTTTTATCAAAAAAAAAAGTTAACATTAAACTTTTAAATATTAATAAAATATTATTAAATATTGATATATTAAGTTTAATTTTTTTTAAATAACAATAATTGACATAAAAAATTATTATTTGAAATAATAATATTAGGATTAAAGAATTTATAAAAAATATTTTATAAAAGTAAGATACTGACTTAAAAATTTATAAATATTTTATAAAAGTAAGAGACTAATTTAAAAATTTATATAAAATTAGAGAATTAAAAATGTAGTTCTGCCTTAATATATTGATGTATTGGTATTCCTATGATTATATGTTCATTACAGCTGGCCAAATGATTTTTTTTTCCCTCCAAAAGGCGTTCATTATAGAACTTCTCAAACATACTATTTGGGAGTGGAAAAAACTTTTACTAGAATAATTATTTTTAATATTAATTTACAAAGCAATTGTATGTATATGCTTTAAGCCTGATTATTTTGTTATAGGTAGCAGTTGGAAAAAAAAATTAAAATTCATATATATGGCATTTAGGAAAGGAAGCTTGATTGGAGAGTTATTTAAAAAAAAAAAAAAACCGTCCAACTATGGAAGAGGAGCATTGGCCAAAAAAAGAATGGAGGAAGATCAAAATTATATAAATTAATAACAAATTTGTTGCAGTCGTACGTTGTTATATAATTACTACTCCATCAACTTTAAAGTTATTCTTAAGCAATTTATTAATTGGTTAATAATAATATGTGTTTGAGCAGAACAGGCATGTAGATTGGAGACACAACTAAGGCTTGTCTTGCAGTGCTAGATGGAGACAGGAATATTCTGAATCAAACCAAATCACAATATTAAAGTTTTCAGGCTGATGAATATATATGTTCAAAAATATCATAATTACTTAATTAGATTAATGACCCTTGAATGTTAGTTTAAGGACTGTATATATAAATACATACACATGGAGAGTCATATCAGTTTTATATGTTCATGTCCTTTGCGCCAATGTCAATTCTTGTCTCAATAGTCTTGAGTGACTCTTCATAAATTTTCATACAAATCTCTGGATTATTAATTGTGTAACTATGTATATTATTATCAATTAATCCAGCTTGATTATACTTAATTAGTAATTAAAAGCGTGTGGAACTGTTAAAAATGGGTTTATGTTGTCCAGTTTTGAGCCATAGGGCTCAGACCAACGACTTAATTTCAATAAACATCAAATCACAAAATTCCTCAGATTGTGCTATCCTAATATGACAAATCTCAGGATGTATAGGAATTTAAATATTGATTTTCACAATTGACCGACATATAAATTGATTGATTAAACTGGAGAAGAATTTAATGTGTCTTTATCACACATGGACTTCAATATTTTCACACAACAAAATGTAGAGTTTATATATGCGTGTGTTATGAGATGATTATGTTATGTCTAATTTGGATTAACCTTCTTAATATGATTTTTTAATCCATAATATCCAAAGTCCAAACACTCAGACCTTGTTTATGGAGAATTGAGTCGTTTTCACTTAATCCAACCATATTGCGGATAAAAAGTGATTATACGTATAATTGTTAATATTATATCATGTCTAATCACTATTACATAAAACAAAAGAGAGTTTGAAAACATTTCAAATTTTGATTTCGTGGCGTTTATAAAATGTTACAAGTGTCGGAAGTCATCTAAGGTTTCATAAGAAGCTGCACTTAAAAGCCAAGGGATAGCACTTCTTCCGAAAAAATATTACCTCTGATACTTTTTAAAAAATAAAAAATAAAAAGAGTGGCGTTTCCACTTCACATTCAACAAAAAATTTAACAACGCCACTTTTTTAATAAATATATATATATATATATATAATATTTTATATAGCCATAATTTTGATGATATATAATTCAGGTTAAAAGTATTACCTTCAGGCGTATTTTTAGAAGATACTTTATATTAAAATGATCTATATTTATTAATATAAACATACATTAATTATTTTTCATTAATATAAATTATGATGGGTGATTTAGTAAATATACAATAAATACTTATTGAAATATGTGATTTTACTTATATAAAAAAATAAATAAAACATAATAATTTCTCCTGCAAATAAAAATGAAGGGAGTAGTTATTTGTGGGTTGATCAACAGTGTTTGAGTAACTAAGCTTTGTATTTTCATGTCTTTTGACCTGTCTTTCATTTTTTTTTTCTGAAAAAAGATACTTTATAGTTAAAATTTAACTATCAAGTATTTTTTTAATTATAAATAGGTTTGAAGGTAGTATATTTTTTTGGAGGTTAAAAGTCATTTTTATCCTTGAACTAACACAAAAAGTCACAAATACCTATGAACTTAACTATATGTCAATTCTGTCCCTTAACTTTAAAGATTCCTTCCATCATCGTTTTGATGTTAAAAACACTTAATGTTCATTAATTATCAGTAGATCTCACTATTTTTTAAAATATTTTTTCTTAGGTTAAGGGTCATTTTTTCCCCTCAACTCAAATATTTTATAATAAAAAATATTATAAAATATAATGTGGGCCCACTAATGATCAACTAACAAGAAAACGGCAGAGTGACAACAATGGGAATTTATAAAGTTGAATAACGGAGTTGACTCATGATTGAATTTAAGGGCATTTGTGACCTTTTGTGAACAATTTAGAGATAAAAATGACTCTTAACTCTTTTTTTCATCATTTTTTATTTTTTTTACAAAATAATTCAATGCTAAAAAATTTTTAGATATTACCTTTATTATCATCCTGACATTAAAAACACTTAACTTCTATTAGTTATCAGTAGATTTTACTATTTTTTATCAGGTTAAGTGTCATTTTTATTCCTCAACTCAAATATTTTATAATAAAAAATATTATCAAATATAATATGAGGCTCACTAATAGTTAACTAACGATGAGAAAATAACAGGGTGGCAATAGTAGAAATTTTTAAAATTAAAGAATAAAATTAATTTATAATTAAGTTTAAGGGTATTTGTGATTTTTTGTGTGCAATTTATTGATAAAAATCATTATTAACCTTTTTTTTGGTCCGTTTTATAATTTTTTTAAAAAATACTTCAATGCTAATTTTTTTTAAATATTACCCTTTTTTTTTCTCTAAGAAATCTTTCGCGGAGTTGACGTTGCACAAAGTGCGATAGATGATCATGAGCGCAAGGAAGTCAACAACATGTCCAGCTTTATTTTTGTTTGACTCAAGAATGGATTTTAATTTCTGCATCTTCTAGCGTATGAGCTCCTTTTTTAAATGATAGACTCGTGAAATTCAATGATTTTAAATTTAAACCAGTACAAGTCAAAATAGAAGAATTCCGAATCGAATTTTCCCCAAACAAAAATATTGAGTTGACTTTTAAAGTGAGAGGAGATTCTTTTGGTTAAGAGATCGGGTCAATTATTTGGATTTGATTTGAGCAATATACATATCAATCTGTTAATATAGAAAAAAAAAACAGAAACTTAAATTATCGAAATCAAATCTGAAGAATTAAAACTACTCAAACAATTAATCAGACCTCTTATTGAAATAATCCTTTTTTATTATTTCTTTGCTAAAAATTTTCTAAAAGGATTAATAAGATGATTAAAACAATTTGCTTAAAATAAATTATTATTTCAAATATTATATTTTAAAAATAAAATAAGATAAATTAAGTAACTGCCAACTATGATTAAAATGAACTTGGCTTCTTCATTTTTCCCTCTCTCCATTTCCTCTCTACTTCCCATCTTAACTATTAAATCTATTTTTGAATGGTTGAGATGTAAAATATAACTAATTTAATCTAAACTAAAATTCAAGATTTAGGATTATAATTAAAAAATAAAAAAATTAGTTTTATGAAACATTAAATATCAACTATTCAAAAATGAATCGAATAGTTGAGATGAGAAATAAAAAAAAATAGAGGGAGGGAAAAATAAAAAGAAGCCAAGTCCAATTAAAATAGGATAATTTTGGGTACTTTAATTGGACAAATCATAAATAATGTGGCTTACCTAGTCTGTCAAAAAATTTCTCTTGATTGACTTGTTCATGAGAACAGGTTAGAGTACTCATGAAGGACAATCAACCAGGATTTTTTCTCTCTTATTAATTATCGTTAATTCAACTTTGTAGTTGATAGGCTTTAGAGTCAAATTAATATACCATTCGCACAGTTAGTACCTTGATGCATTGTTAGATTAAAAAAATAATTAGTGATTTCATTTGGCCGGGAAAAATAATTTAGTGATACGAAAGGGATTATGCTTGCAATGATATCCACAGCCATAATGCCAATAATTAGATCAAAACAAGTACTATTCATTCAGTTTTCCATTTAGTTTGGAATTTTTTTTATTTAATGTTTTGAGGAATGACTAAGTAATTTTAGGAGAATGACACTTGGGTTAAAAAAATGAATTTAATAACAGTGAAATTTAAAAAAAACTACAAAAAACCCTTTAAATATTAATTAAAATAATTATAAATATAGATATCTCGATTATAAATAAGACATTAAAGTTTATAAATCAGTCCTATTGATTTACAATTATTTAAACTGATATTTGCAACTCATCCTTCAACTAAATTTTGAAGTCTAGCTGACATTAAATTCATCTTTTAGGACTAAATATCATCTCCCAACTCAAAATGGATACTTTTGGGAGTTGGGAGGAGAAAAGAAGGAAAAGAAACTCCAAAACCAGAAAGGGGAAAAGAAGATGCAGAATGAAAAAATAAATTATAATTTCTCTTCCCTTTGTTTCAATGAAATAAATAAAGTAAATTGAACAAAACTGCATATGTATTTTATTAATTTATTTTGGTTAAATGCTTTATTAGTCCTTAATATTTATTAAAATTTCAAGTGAGTAACTAGATTATTACAAGTTTAAAGACTTCTCAATTTGCTCCATGTTGTTAAACTTTTGTCATAAAATCATCAAATTTGTTAATGCAAACAATTAAAAGTCATTTTAGCACTTATACATAGATTTCGAGCTAAGCCTCGGAGACGGGACCTTCATTCTAAAACACTATATAATCCGTCTTGATAAATTTTCAAGATATCTATGGCTTTGAATGAATAGAAAGTGACAGATCAATTATCAATCTGACATGGTGGGTAATTCAGAATTTATGGTTGAGGCAAAATAAAATTGCAAGAGCCAAGAACTCTTAATGAACACTTAATAATTACAGTTAACCAATTGAGAAAACAATCTAATATTAAACCTGATTATCCAATTCTATATCCAAATGGACACACCAAAACTGAGGGCATCAAACAAAGATGACTGAGTAGGATTTTATGTAACAATGCCGTCACCAGACATTAGATTTCAAACTAAAATTATCTACCATTCACTGGCATGCTTTAACCAAAAAAACAACCAGGGAGGCAAGTGACTATAAATATATGAAAATAGGAGCAAGTAACATCTGACTCTCACAACATAGCACGTCACCTCTGCTCATCACTAGGAAGGTCTTCACCAGGACCCCGTTGGGCTAATCTGTAATACAATATACCCATAGTTGCCAAGCATGCCCTGCATATGAACATGATAACAGTTCCATTAGTTAAAAACCAGATTTCCAGTCCTGGCCACATCGGAAAAAGTATACCAAAGGCATGCATGCATATAAGTATCTGAGAACAACATGCATATTTTGTGCTATGATAGAATTCTTGTTCTGAAAGCCTGGAGAAAATTTTCCTGACAAAATTAACATATAATATGGAATCAATTACAAATTGACATGGCTTCGCCCCAAAGTTACTTTAACTGCATATACATGCCACGGACAGCAACAGAATTCCAGCAAATTCACTCACTGCATTCTTATTTACCCTGAATGGTATTCCCCGAGCAGTCATTACCAACGGCTCAAAAGTAACTTGGATAAAGAAAAAAAATTTCATGGTTTTCTTATTCATCTGAGCTTCCTACTTTAGTATTGATATAGATAGGAGGATATGCAAGTTACATACATGATGGCAATCATGAGAAGGATTTTTCTCGGGTCCATCCTTGATGATTTTTGATGCCGTGTACGGCTTTCTGAGACTTCATTTGCATTTGGTGCGTCTTTTCTTGAAGGTGCAGTCACTGGCAGTGTAGGTAAAGCACTAGACCAGAAAGGTAGCAATGCTCTAAGAAACTTATGGCGGAATGGACCTACACTAGCAAATATTAAAGGTTAAATAAGTAAATTGAACAAGACAAGTTAATTTTCACATAAAGATAAAAGAACTCCAAAAAGGTAGAAAAGGCGAAAAGTTTCTAAACAAATTAAAAGGCCATAAATCCAACATCTGAATAAGTTCAATCATTATTCACAAATTCAAAAACGATACTTTTCATAGATAGTATATTACCTCTCCTAATGTACTTTTTACTATTCCCATCTTCATCATCAGCATAGTATGGAACTTCAGAATTTTGCCTGTCAACATGGAGTGAACCCTTCCTTGTAGTAGCACCAGGCTGAATTATTTACAAAAATGATAACAAAACCACCACTTAGAGTGAATGTAATAAGATAAAATACTCACTGGTATAAAACAAAAAAGAATGTTCAGATTTAATTTTGAAAAATCCCCGATGAATGCAAGACCGATCATGGGAAACAAAACATTTTATATTTGGGTGCAATAACTGAAACTAGAATCCTCTTACAGCTGTTGGACTTGAGGCTTTCATGAAATTCCCCGCTGGATTGGGCCCATCTATCTCCACAATATCCGTAACTGAAACTGTAGAAGGTCCTGCTCCATTTGCAGGTGAGTATCCTTCTACCGTGTTTGAGTTTGTAATATTTTCCCTACTAATCAACGGATCAGAATCAAATGCCGGTGGAAGACTGGAGGAATTTGCGACTGACAATGAAACTGGATGATTTCCAAGGAGATTCTTTTCCATACCAGTCTGCACTAACAACAGTCATAATCTATTCAGAATTCTATTGCTATAACTATAATAGGGGGGAAATAGAAAAGGGGAGGGGGTGGATATGGAAAATAACTGAGTGCGCAAAAGAAAAGATCCCCCAACTCTATTACCAAAACATAAATGCATTTCCAGTTTCTATAGCTATAATACCTCAAAGACACGATTCATTTCTCATTCATAACCACGAAACATTCACAATGATAATACAGCCCAGTTTACACTATGAGGGAGTTTTATATTTAGCCAAGAAAGCAACCCTAGTATTATCTTCTAAAATCATAAAGCAATCCGTCAGGAACTTCATGCATTACCTGCATAATAGCTTCCTTCAACTTGGAATGAAGACAAGATCCTGAATCTTTCACACTTTTAGGAGGCCATATCTACATGCATGAAATGAAATTTGATTGCATTTATACGAAAAATTAAAGATGGAAACTCTACAACACAAGTACGCAAAGGAAGCTCTAGAAGGTGAAAGCATGATTTCAAAGCAAAATTACCATACCTGTGCAAGTCAATTGCTGCTAGCAAAAATTATTTTTCATCACAGGACACCTCTATTTGAATAACGAATACCTTTATGTTAGTCTCCAAAGACCAACCATTGATTAATGATTTCGATTTTTGAAGGATACACAAAGGCTTCCTCATTAAGGAATAATGTGGCTTCAAGTTAAAGCATTTTTAACAGAAGGCAAAGATCTAGAGTTAATTGTTTTTATGGTTCATCTTCAGGTGCTTTCAATTAAACACAGTAATTTTCCCAAGCAATTGAGACTACTAAAAATTTATCATGCCTAAAATGATGTATGTCATTAATTTTTAAGTTAATATAAAAATACAAACATGCTTTCATATCAAGTATTTCTTGCACGTGAAATATAAGCTTCTCTTCAATCTTTTGGCAGTACAAAATTGAGTTCTTTCTGGTATATTAAGCATAATGTTCATTTTTTTTCTGGTAAAAAAAAAAAAAGCATAATGTTCATTTTCATTTTACACGTTACAGCAACATTTGAAATCAAACACTTTCTAAATAAAATTTATTCTCCTAAAAGTTAGCTTTACAAAAATTTGACCCAAGGTTATCTTTTGCACCATCTAAACAATAGCTTTTTCTTAGCACCAGCAGGCTACAGTTCAGAATAGGGTTTTTGAGAGTTTCTTTTGAATACTAAATTATCAAGAACTTTAGACTAAGAAAGAAAGAAATTAAGGATAATAATAGACAAGAAGAAAACATGTGTTTCTGACTTTCTGTTCCTCCAATCCTCCCTTCATCTATAAAATTCTAGGCATCAAGAACAACATTAAACAACACCACTTTAAAGTCTAGGCATGAATAGACAAAATAAAGAAATTTACTACAGAGGATGATCCAGTCCCCTGTGTTCAAGTGTCAGTCAATAATCTTCTTACTAAACAAACAGAACTAATTTGAGGTAAAGCTTATGATTCTTACCGAAGTGGAACATGCAGGACACACATATCCTGCTGGGTCAGTGTGCGGAGGAAAACTCTTGACATGTGAGACCAAGCAGTTTGTGTGGATGACATCTATAAAGTCATATTAGGCAATTCAGTATGGGTTTCAACTTTCAAAAAGATTTCCTTTGAACACATAAACAAGGTAAATCACATACGCAAGCAACCAAGTCGAGTAGTTTGAGATCCAGCCCCATCATCAAGAACTGCTTGACATTGACAGCATTTAGGAGGCCAATCATAATCCCCATCTATAACCCATTCTGAGTATGTTCGAACCTATGAAAGATGGTAAAGAGTAAGCTCAGAAACTCTCAAGTTCAGCACAACAATAATTTGGCTTTCCACGTGAGACCTAATCCAAATAAAAATCTGATGAGTTGCACCTTAATACAGCGTTCAAGAAAATTTAAGCCAAAATTAGAATGAAACTATAGTTTATTACCTCGGAACTTAGATATTATGTACTATGGAAACACAAAATCAATTAAATTTAAAGATCACCTTGACGAAGTAAGACTTCCGGGCCAAGGTAGAATTAATTTGAAATTAGTTGAAGATCTAAGTTGTGAATTTACCACACAGATTTGGTGCTCTGGGAAACAGACACATTCTCCACAGACAGGAACTTTGTGCACGAAGCAATATAATTTAGTAGCCTAAACAAAAAAGAAAACCCATCGAATTCGTTAGTGAATGAATTAAACCGAACATCAAGGTACCACAAGCTAAGAACCAAACTAACACACAACAATATGCCCAGAACTGAACGGCATCAAAAACCCTTTTCCAACATGCATTTGGACAAAAGCAAACGAATGCAAAAGCGCATAAATCAGCCATTACATGAAATTATGATGCAAATCGGATCAATATATCCCCGGCGAACAAATCAAGCATACCTTTCCAACAGAATTCAAAGTAATTGCAAGAATTCGAACCAAAAAAAGCATCGAAAGAGAAAGAAAGGCAAAAACCTTGCGACATTTGCAGACCACCATTGCATTGACGGCAACAATCCTAGAAAAGAACCTTCAAATCAATTCAGCTTAATCTGAAAAGGAAAATAGCAGTTGAAGCCAAGATCAAGATCAAATCAACAGAATCTGAGTTCTCATCCCACTTCCTTCACTGAATCTGAATTTGCAGTTTCTCATGTTCGCTTTGCCATTAAGATCCGTTTCAGTTGTTTTGTCCAATTCACTCAGGAAAGACGACCAACAAGGGGAGGGGGGCAACAATAAAATAATAATAATAATATAATAATAATAATAATAAAAGCCTAAAAGGGCTGAGATTACATATTTATTGGGCCTACGGAAGGTTTTTGGGCCCATTAGTCACGCCGTAAAGGACGTTGCCGTCTTGAAGCTTCCCAGCATTCGTCCGCCCCCAAGACCAAAGGATGACTAAGGGTGCTCACAAGATAGGACCCCTGTCCCATTTAAAAAAAAAAAAATTGAGATTAAATTTTTAATTTATATTTTATCCTATTTTAAAAGTTATCTTATTCCATTAAGAATCAGGATAAGATCAAGATGTCTTGCTGTTTTGATAAATTAGACAATGTGTAAGAAAGGTTTGGATAATAACATTCATTAAAATTTTAAATCACATAATTTATTAAATTCAAAATCAAAACAACAAGAGTACATAAGTCACAATAATTTAAAATTAATTATTGAATTACATTACTCACAACTATAAATGTATAGCACAATATAATAGTAATTACAAATAATCTTCAAGTTATAAAAGCAACAACAACAAACAAGCCAGGTACAACATCAAGTTATTATTCTTCTTTTTTAGTTGAGATATACTAAACTAATTATTTTTTTAAAAATAAAGTAAGAAATATGATATAAATAAAAGTTTTTAAATAGATAGATATAAGGATAAATTGTATTAATATAATTAATACTTTCTTCGGTCCTTATTATATAACACTTTCAACCGTTTCACGCATTTTAAGAAAAGTTAATTTTTTTCTTGATATCATAAAAGAGTAAGATGTATTTTTATTTTTACTCTTCACTTTAAACAATAATATAACTATATTAAATACTTTTCGCTAATCATCAAGAAAAAGTAAAATTGAAAAAAGTAATTTAATTATTATAAGGTATCATATACTTTGAACTAAAAATTACTTTTCAAAAGTGTTTTATAAATAAGACTGAAAAAAATATATTATAAAAAAAGATATTATCATGTACTGCTTACTTTATATTGTTAAAATTATCAATATAAAAAAAATTTAGTTTTAAATATGAATTGACCATAGTGAAATTATAATTGATATAATTAATATAAGTTATATTAATATATTTAATGTATATTTTTAAAATAAATAATTATAATGTATATAGTATTTAGGATGGGATGGGATATCCGAAGGTAATCATGTGCTCCATTCTATTTCAAACTTCGATTTCGTAAAGTCTCATCTCAATTATTTTTGAATTGGAATGAGACTCGTCCCAATATGATAAGGACAAAATCAGATCAATTAAGACAGATACAAGTTAAACTCCCATCATCCTTGACATTACAATCTTGCATCTTTTTTTTAACTTGAACAAGAATTGATATTTAATTTTATTTAAAGTTGACATCTTAGGGGAAAAAAATTGTAGATGCATGGTTTCACAACAAAAACCTGTATCCCGTCGTTACATATTTGTGTGTCAGTGTGTGAGAGAGAGTATATAGATGATTGATTTTTTACTCGCGTCGTCCCCGGAATCAGCTTCGGTGCTAGGCAGTGGGATAAGTGTATGGAGCTCATCTCTAAAACTGCACCGTTTAAATAAAGGAACAAACAATCTTCCACTTTTCAATCTTCATTGAGGAAGCAGCTGTTGCTCATGAAGGAGAGGAGGAATGTATTAGACTTTTCAACTTGCTTCCTCCTTCATGCGCACTGAAAGTTGATGCCAAAGATCAAATTTCAAGCTTCTTCTTGACAGAGAAAGTCGGTGCCTTTCACCCTTCCGAAATACCAATTGCTCAAAGCTTTCGCTCCAAGCTTCTTGGTTGAATTCCCTCACATTGCTGGCTTGCTAATATAAATTATTTATTTTTGAAAGAAGCCCTGCCGACGACACTGTTTGGCAAGCTGATGACCGAATCTCACTAAGTTTTTCATTAAATCGATGCGTTTGGGAGATGAGCTCCTCTTGCTCATCTCAACGCTTAGCACCGAAACCGAACCCGTTGTCCTCAAGCTGCCGAAAGGATTTGAAATCATTTTCCCTCTTTTCTCTTCCCGCAATTGTTTTTATCTGTGCGAAAACCGTAACTAGCCAGCGATCGTCGACCAATCACTTATGACATCCGTCCTCCGGCCGACGCGGGAGCGAGAGTTATCAAAACCTCCAGCCGACGGCATCTGGAATCTTCAGTTCTCTAACCAAAGCGATGTAAAGCACATGTAAAGATTAAAAATATATATAATTTAAAATATTTAATTAAATGATTTAAGTTATTTTAATATTTTTAATCATATTTAATATAAAAAATTTAATATGATATCAAAATCATTTGATCAGGGACAAAAAAATAAAAGGAAAAAATAAAAAAAACAACAACAACAAGATTAAAAAAACAGAAAGAAGGAAAAAAAAAGGAGAAAAAATTGAATAGACAGAAAGAAAAAAAATAGTAATAGAGAAAATATTAAAACATAAAAGAAATCACCTGTCTAAAAATTAAAAAATATATCATACATATATATATATAAGTTTAGAAAGTATCTAATCAAATAATTTAAATTATTTTAATGAAATATATTATTTTTAAGCATATTTAATATAAAAAATTTAATATACTGCTTGTCTCCCCATGGGATAAGGTATGCTCCTACTCGTCCTTACTATTATTTCTGCATCCTTTTTCTTTGTTTACTCTTTCAACTGTAATACACTAAGCTTTTAATCGGATGTCTGATCCGAGAGAGCTCATGCACGGTGGACCTGTGCTTGAATGTTGCTTCCATGACGATTCATCGGGTTATAGTGCCAGCGCCGATAATTTAGTGAGGCTGTGAGTATGTTTCTTCGCGAATTTTATGCTTACTTAGAAATTGCGTGAATTGAGCTGAGCATAGTTAGTTTGTGGCTTACGGCTGCTCACTGTATTTTTTATTGATAAATAGCAATGCAGTGGACGATTTCAATCTGCTTACTATACTGCTGCATATACTTACAATATTCACACACGCACATTAATAATCGATGGTATAGTACATTGTTTATGGACGTCCCTGAAGTTAATTGCCTCTTCTATATATTATAAAATTGAACATGTCTCAATTGTAGTTACGATGCTGTCCTTTTTAGTTGAGCTTGATTTGTATTGTAATTGGAGTGTTATTCAAAGTACGTGATTATTCGACCTACTTAGTTCAAGTTCAGCCAGAATGTATTTACCATCACTTGAGAATCAAACTTGCAATATATTCTTTTTCCAGGCTCGTTTTTGGCTATAATAGAGAGGACATTCTGGGAAGGCATGATGCACCTGTTCGTTGCGCTGAGTACTCGTGTGAATCAGGTCTGTTATTGCTTAAGATTGATTTGAGAAATAGGTATTGAAAAATATGAAAATTAAAAAAAAAGTTTGATTCACTTGTTTTATATAATTAGTAGTCTAATAATATTGACATGATTTTATAAAGTAATTTAATATCCATATGACATTAATGAACCAAGAAAAAATTGCATAGAACATGGCAATGGAGGACGGGTGAGAGGAGATGAGGAGAGGATGGAGGACGTATGGCCGAACACATGAAGATTGAGATTGAGACTTTAAAACCTATTTTCACGAAATTACATCGTTGTCATTAATAAAAACATGTGTTCTCCGTGTGGACCTTGTTCTGCAGAATAAAAACGCCCAAAACATAATGTGTTTTAGACTGTCTCTCTGAAAAAAATGAAATATCTGTGCGTTTTCCAGTTTTTAAAAAAGAATAGCCTACCAAACCCCCCCCCCCCCCTTTTTTTTTCTATTTTCAAGAACTAAAAAAAGTTGTTGAAAGAAACAAGAATCAAGCAAGCGCATATATTTTTAGTTTTTACTACATGTTATATGCATGGCTTGTTGGCTGTTGCTAATTGAGGGTCCACACACCAATGTGACAATACTATAACAATGCATGTTTGTGGATATTCTTTTGCCTGTTTCTGTTTGATGTGACTATAAGTAAATCTATCGTTAATTGCTGAAGTTGATAGAGGTTGGCTAGGTCGGGTACCTGCATATGCGTCAACAGTCAGTCTGCTGCTGTTCTTAACATTATCCTGCTGACACAAGTGAAAACAACTTTTGGGTAATTATAGAATGTAAATAGTCTCTTCGACGTCGCCTATAATCTGATGTATTTTCGTATCTATTGTTGGATACCCTCGTTCATTCTTTTTATATATGACTAACAGGCATGTTCTCTTTCTGCTTCTTATGCACTATACCAAATGTGTCGTAGTAGCTGACTATACTTTTTAAAGGCGTATATAGCTAGCTAATAATAATTCGAATGATTCATATAGAGGATGCAATTCAAAGTGGTTGCTTCTCCTAATATGGGCCTTCAAGACTATCACTAGTAAAAATTAAGATAAAACATTTTTGCTATGTTGATCATAATAATTATCATTCTTAGTATTATTATGCCAGTTCCCAACCAAGAAAAGATTCATCTTTAGTGAAAAGGAGAACAGATGCAGATGCACTATAGCCTACTTTTCTCTTATTTGTTGGAACAATTTAACACGTTCTCTCTTGTCTCTTATTTTAGGACAATTAATCACTGGTAGTTGAGATAAAAACTCTTAAATGTTCGGGACCCTAGGGTGCAAGTGGGCATCGCACTCTTGTTGGTTCATATCGGCAACCTGAGCGTGTATACTCTCTTTCTCTTGTTAGACATCGTCTAGTTGTAGCAACAGCAGGAAGACATGTCAGTTTTATGACTTGAGGAATATGTCTGAACCTGAGCAACAAAGGCAATCTTCACTGAAATATCAAACCAGATGTGTGCGCTGTTACCCAAATGGTACAAGTATATGCTCAAGCTTCTGGCATTCTGCGGCAGGCCTATTTTTGCTTTGTCCTGTGCTTTTAGTGTTGTGATATACTGGAAATGGGTGGGAAGAGGAACTCCTGATAAATATTGCAAATACATGAAAGAGTTATCATTGATGAACTTTTTTAAAGGATATCTGAACCTAGCTGTTTACGGACTGATTCGGTAGTTTGTGTACCTGAATCTGGATTTGAATTGATGATAAGCAAACTTTAATTCCTGCTTGATGCAGGATATGCAACTTGTTATGTCGAAGGTAAATATAGCCGTTAACTAATATTCCGTACTTTTATGACTTCCAAAATTTGAGCAGGTATAATGTATTTCCTTTTTAAATCTCTCCATGTTTGCCTTTTCTACCACTGGGAATTAAGTATTCCGTACTTTTATGCCTTCTAAAATTTGTGCAGATATTCTTTTAAGTGTCACAGAAAATTAGAAGCTGGAAGGGACATTTTCTTTCCTGTAAATACGATTGCATTCCCCCCCACGTAAGTATTACTATTCTGTCGTTGGTGGTCAACTATATTTTTTAAAAAAAAATTAAAAGGCAGGTTAGAAAGCTGGAGGTACACCTAATTAATAAGTTATAAATTGTCTATCAGCCTCAAGATAGGCCATGCATCCAGCCGTCAACTATATTTTTATCTTCTTAATTTAACAAGGCACATCAAAAAGCGTAAAGCAGATACTTGTTCCGAGTGGGATGGTAAATATAGCGGGTGGATGAGAGTCATCATCGTACGTTATAAACTTATAATCGCTCCCATGGATTGGGACAGAGAGAAGTTGTTTCTTGCTACTGTGCACGCATATTCTCTTGCAAAATATTTATACTTAAAACGATATTGAAAGTCATGGCCATGATGGTTTGAGGAATTGAAAGAGCTCTGCAACTATTTCTAGATCTATGAATATTTCTAGGTTTGGGCAAGATTACCTACCATGGTGTGAAAGAGCACTGCAACTATTTCTAGATTTATGAATATTCTCTACGTGTAATCTGTGCCCTATCATATTAAATAATTAATCAAAACCCATAGTTGCTAATCCCTCCAGGATATTTTCTAAAAATAATTTTCATTCTAAAATATAGGACACCTTATAATATTTAAGCTATTTTTTTAATTTTATTCTTTTTTAATTATCGTAAAAGTATTTAATATAATTATGTTATTATTTAAAGTTAAGGGTAGAAATGAAAATATATCTTATTTTTTTATAACATCAAGAAAAAAACTCATTTTTTTTAAAATGTGTGAAATAATAAGGACCGAAGGGAGTTCATGCCATGTTAAATATGCTCACTTATTTGCCTCTGCAATGCCTCATATCAGTCGAGGCAAGTTTGAAATTACCCTTTAAATGGTGTATAGAATTGGGTTGTGTAGTGCGCAAGAGGATTGCCACCTCAAACGTTGAATTGATGATCATCAAAAGCATTCTGTGTACAATTTACCTGCAGATATGGCACCTTTGACACCGGAGGTTGCGTTGGCTATATCAATGTATGGGATGGAAACAACAGGAGGAGGAGGAGGTGCCAGGTTTCTTTTGCCTTCTATGAGTGGCCAGAGGTTTAATATATTTATTTATGCACACAATTACTGAAACGTTGATTCTCATCCAGTACTCAAAATATCCAGCAAGCATTGCTGCACTTCCATTTAGCAGAGATAGACGCCTCCTGGCGGTTGCCTCAAGTTACAAATTTGAGGAGGGAGCTAAACCGTATGATCTCTCAAGTCTCAACCACCACAGCAACCCCTCTTTTCTAGTACAAATTTCAACATGTTTTCTGTTGCAGCCATGAACCAGATGTTATCTAACGTGCGCGGTATAAATGATATAGAGGTCAAACCAAAGCCTGAAGCTTATCCCAATATACCCCAGCTTGATTCATGAGTCCTCCTTCAACATAGATTTTCATTCATCTCCATCGATAATCTGTACTTAGCTCACGTGGATTTTCGTTCATCTCCATCAGTAATCTGTACTTCAAGTCAAGTTCCATCAGGAAACTCATAACTCAAGCGCACAAATTCTGTTCGGCAATGCCTGAATACTGGGTACAAGTTGTTGCTCCTACATACTTCTGTGTGGCTTCCTCTTGAGAAGTCTGCAGATTTTTTCTGTTCTAAAATTGTATAGTCTAGGATGCTCATCACTTGTAAAGGTGCTTTCCTTCGTAAAAATAACACGTTCATAAAAATAATGCTACCCGAAACAAGGATTGCATTTCAATGCGAGGACCTTGGCTTGAGTAAGATATTCCAGAATTTGAAGGGAGACTATCTTCCTGGAAAGTTACAACGGAATGCAACGAAGCCATGCTGGCAATCATTACCGGAATTGAGAATTACAATCATAGGAATATCTTATTTTCCATTGGTTGGCTACATTCTGACCACCTTTGATTAGCAGTTTTCTGTTGATGACAAAACTTGTGATATTTTCTATTAAATCATGTAGCAAATACAAAACATGTAGAATTTTTCTTAAAAAAAATGTGCAATACTGGACTATGTTATTATTTTTGTCAATTTCTTATTAAAGAACCAAATAATAAACATCTCAAAAACTATCTAAATTTTATTGGTAAATAAGCCCGATTAGACTTTTTGTTTCTATGAAATACATCATAAAGGTGCTCCACTTCCTTTCATAGTTTCAAGTTATTCAGGAAACATGATACATTATCCAAAATAAACTATACACACTATAAGTTACGCTAAATACAAAAGAAACAAGTCGCTTTTTCACCAAAACCCACAGCCCTTAGAAAGGCATTGGATGTGAAGCATTGTCAACAAGGACCCATGCTTTTTTAAACTACCATTCCATGGTTTTTACCTAAATCCAGAAGCTGCTGCCTGTGAAGGGCCACCAGCTTGTCTTCTCATAGCTCTTGATTGAGCAAGCATTTCATCATAATTCTGATGCAGAAAGTAATGGTGAGCAAATTATGCCACATAGATTTAGAGCATAGACATGAATAGTAATAAAAACCTACCCGCTTCTCAAATGCATTATCCCTTGAGTTGATGATTTTGTCGGCAATTCCATAGTCTATCGCTTCTTGGGCTTGAAAATATTTAGGCCGCTGGATTTCTTTTGCAAGTTCTTCCTTAGATTTCCCTATTCCTTTTGCCAGCAGCTCAATGTAATACTCGGTGTTTGATTCTAGTTCTTTTGCCTGAGGGCATTTTATCACATAATGTACTTATTAATAATAATGAAAGAAGACAGGTAGAAAAGCCAGGCATAACTAAGCAGTACCTTAATCCACATATCTATTGCAGCGCCACTTGATCTGCTGACTTTTGGGAGATATAGTTTCGCTGCAATACAAAACAGTTCAGAAGCCAAGCCAAAATAAGAAAAGGGCATTGCATGTTATCAAACACAATCAATATAAAAATGCTATCTCATTTTTTTTCAATGATTTTCTAAATATTGATAGGAAAACAATCATATGTCATTATGACCTCTCTCAAGTGCAGCTTTCCCTAGCCTCAAGAATACTATAATACATCAAGGAAGAACACTTGAAAAAAGGAAATGATTTTGTAGCACAAGCGTCAGAAGCTTTTATCAAACACAACAATACGGAAATGATATGCTTCGTGTCATCAGTTCACAACCCGTTGCCATGTCCTATCTTGTTAGTTAACACCAACAATGGAGAAGAAACTAGCTGATCAGTTAGAGAGGATGGCTTTGCATGCAATTCAATCGTAACTTAATATCAACACTTCTTTATTCCACATTCACATTCCATAATGCTCACAAGTTATGTACAAACAGTAGATACTAAATTTGAAGAGTCCAAAGAGTCTAGAACTTGAAGATCTCATATTAAATTGTGTCTTTTCATTCCATGGTCTTGCAGAAAACATGCCAACGCCACTGCAGAACTAGAATTTGTCTAACTAATCTTCTGGCAAATAGTTGTTGACTGGAGGATCAAATATCATTTGACTGAGGGATTTCATATGAATCCACAAAATGGCTTATTGTGAAAATCTAATTTAAAATAGTAGCTTCTAGAATCATGGATGACAAGCCATAGGTATATTCTGGAGGCTCTAAAAGACAGCAAATTTGCCAGAGGTCCCAAAAACTAGAGGTAATTAAATGCCAAGTAATCACATAAAAATTTGAAGACTTAAAAGAGAGCCGTACTAGATGAATTTGGCTGTACTGCACGAAAACCCTTTGCTCCAAGTGACAGAAGCATTGCTGCTTGACCATATGCCATTCCACAATTCACAGTATAGACATCTGATTTAACATACTTCAGGTAGATCATATAAAAGAGGTGAGTTAGAAGGCTGAGCTTAAAGATAAAAAACAAAGTAAAGCCATCAGTGGGGCGTTCAGACGGTACATGGTTCATAATAAACAACTTACTGCCATCATATCAGCTATAGCATATGCTTCAGTTTCTGATCCAACAGTTTCCATCTTATCATCCTAAACAGAGTAGGGAAAATCCAATCACATAAAACATATTTCAAGCAAGGAAAAAATTTAGACATGAAAACAATGACTCCTGCTTTACCTGTGTTCCAGATGAATTAATGTATAAATATATGGGTTTGGAAGGGTTATCATAATCCAACCACATAAATTGAGCAACTAGAAGTTCTGTTACTTCTGGTACTATCTGCAAAAATCAGAAAGACGAATTTCTAGATGAAGGGGATGGATGTTAACACACACACACACACATATATTGAGAGGGAAAGAGAGAGGCTAGTGAGAGTTTTCAGAAATAACTAGTGGGCTTATGAGCAACAGGCCAGGTTGAAATAAGAGACACCGAAATGGCTTACCGGCATACCCAGATAGCATATTCGGGCATCCAAGAGCAAAGAAGGCAAATCAGGTGGGGCAGTTCTAGGTCTTCCATATCCCCTGGCTCCTCCTCTATACATACTAACGCTCATACTGCATTGTGCAGGACCCTTATCTCCCATGCCAGAAAGACTCCACATCCCTCCATTATCCAAATAGTTTCTAGCAGATGAGATGCTTTCCTGTCACAATGGTTAAATTAAGAACACTACTGGACAACTGAATCCATCAAAAATCAAAAATTGGGGACGGGATGAAATCAACTCCGGCTTAGCTATAATTAGATCAATGATACTCCTATTTCATCATTATAACATCAAAGCAACTTAGAAGACATCAAGAGGAAGCACGTAGTGAAAACCTCTGTAACAATTTCAGACTGCCTCCGGACGGGGTTATCTTCAGTCATGAACATGTCCATTTGTGATGGAGTAAGACCATATAGATATTGAGGCACATTCTTGTAATTGTTCATCACTACATAAAGGGAAGATAGAGGTCAAAGTCAGACACCTGATTTCTTGGTTTTTCAATTAAGTTTGAACTTAAACAACCTCTTCAACATTTTAGAAAAGAAGATATCACATCATCTGCACTTGGCGAATCACATATTCTCACCTATGAGCTATAAATAATTCTAGAGAACGAAGTAACTTCGGCTGGCAATAAAATTGACAGGAAAAATGGTAATTTTTCCATGCCTCAACTTACTTTAGTTCCAAAAACATGATGAGCTGGCACTGAAAAGAAACTCTTCCACATTCAACATGAACGATATAGTTGCTAATCACATATATGCAAGATGTAAGTATAAATTCGGCTTCTGCAGTTAATTTACATGCTCCCTAAGAAAAGATAAGTACTTTAGGGTTTTTCTATTTTCCAGGGTATACGATATCTTCCATACAGAAGGAAATTAAACAGAACAGGAGAGTCGAGGCGGAATGAAAGTACGGATTCCTGTGAGAATGAAGAAAGGCGCAATCACTCACATCCATCCTTGAGATTTCCTTCCCTGAATTGCTTGGGAATATGATTAAGAGACATGGAAGAAGGAGACCTGTAACCCCTTCGAGTGACGCTTCGCTTCGCGCGTGCAATGAAATAGGGGCCACAAGAGAGCTTGGTTCCATGAAGGAAGGAGGATTTAGAAGCAGAGTCGTCGACAAGGGGAAGGGGCGAAGCAGAGAGCGCGCAGGAGATAGAAGAAGCCATAGATTGAAAGACGAAAAGAGACCCGCAGTGTGACTGTGTGAGAAATATCAAATACTGGACTCCGCAAGAGAGAAGGCTTCACTGTAACGGCGAAGCTGGGATGAGGGAGAACCAACCCCGAGCGAGAGGTAGCAGTAGTTCCTACGGTCAATTTGCCGGCTGCGATCCACGGTTCAACGGATCGGTTACGGTAGACAAAGGCTAAAAGGATAATTTCGCAATCTTTTTAGTATTTTTTCAACAATAAAAAGCTAAATTATGCATATAAACTTTGAATCATGTATGTTTAACCTTCTTATCTTTTAAAATTTTATAATGAATTCCTTAACTCTTATATTTATATAGATAATTTTATATATTAATTATTTATATATAACTTAAAATTTAAGATATTATCAATATATCAATTAAAGTTTGAGAGCTTAGATGCATATAAACATAAAATTTAAAAAGATTATAATTAATAATTAAGGATCATTTACATGTAGAGCTGGGCAAACGAGCCTTAAGGGCCTAAGCTCTTAAGCCTGATTTTTTATTTTTTAACTCTATTTTTGAGGTCTGGTTCTTATTTGAATGACTTTGGGCCAGGGCCTCAAGCCCTGTTTTAAAAAATTAAAATAAAATTAACCATTATATATTAATTAAAATATTTTAAAATTAAAAAAATTAAAATCTTCATAATCTTTTAGAAATCTAAATTAATTACAGCATTGGTCAATCAAAATTTAAATCCTCTTCATCCTCATCATCTACAAATAAAACATTAAAATCCTCAGAAGTAGGTTTATTTGTTGAAGGTGAAAGAGCTTCATTGTCAATATAGTCTTCAATTACTTCTTTTTCACCTATAATAAATATTAATAAAATTGTGTCATTATTAAATATACACACTCACATATGTCGCAAGACAAAATATTTAGATATACCACAAGAACAAGAGGCGCAAGGTAGAGGGGCAACGACGACGGTGTGAGGCTAAGGGAGAAGCGATCGCAAGTTCAAGGTGAGGAGTGATTAGGGTTCATGCACGGTTCAAGAATTAGGACTAGGAAGGGCTTTAAGTGACAGGTCCATGACTTCAAAGTTCAAGCGTATGTTTCATGTTCCACTAAAAAATATATATAATAAGATTTAAAGGCACACTCAGGGTTAAGTTTTTTTTTACAGGACTTATCAAGGCTAAGCCTTCAAGCCTAATTACTTTTTAAAAAAATAATTTTTAAAGCTTGAACCCTTATTTAAATAGGACCTTCAAGCCTAACCCTTATTTCTGACTCTATTTGCATGAACCTGAAAGCTCAAAGAGGTTTATTATTAGAGATGGTAATATGATTCAATTCGCAGCCCATGGGTTAGCCCGCAATAGGTTGTAAGTTTGGCAATGTGAGTTAATAAAACCTGCATTTTGCACAAGTTGAATTCTAGCAACTCGTAGCAGGTAGGTGGGTTAGTAAGCCAACCACAAGTAAAAAAGTATTTTTTTAATAATTTTTTTAAATTTAAAAAATTATAAGTTTATCACTTTTTATTGTTTTTCATGATAAAAAAAATTATATATTCCCCCTAAAAATTAATTATTCAAATAATAATAAAAGTCTTTCTGATTAAGACATGCTTATATTATCACTTAAATATAAATTAATTTAATTTTGTAATCATTTTATTATTTAGTCTTTTACATGACTAATTAGTATTATACATATATAAATTAACGAAAATGCTCAATCTATTCCCTTTTCTCTTCATCTTGTTTTAGCATTTTTGCTACAAAATTGATGCCCACTTTAAAATACCAATTCTTTTTTAAAGAAAATAATGATGATTTAAACTTTGACTACTAGATTATTACTTACAATACATTTAGTTCATACCATCTAAACGTTCCAATATCTTTGTATATGTTTTTTTCTTTTATGTTCTGATTAAGATAACGATAAAATAAATGGTTAGCACTTCATAAATATGTTTACTTTTGTTAATAAAAAGGATAACTAAACTTTTTTATTTTCTAGCCTAGGTAGCACTATTTTTTAAACAAGATAATCTAAATAAGCTATTATCTGAATGAAGTAGAGTATAATAAAATATTTTATTCAATCTTATCTTGATCACATTCAAATTATATTATATCACTACTTAAATATATGAACAGTGTGTTTTTATTATTTTCCACCATAATTTAAACTTGAATTAAATAAATATAATGGTATCAAGTACTTAAATTGCAATTTCATGCATGTTTGCTTTGAATATTTTATTTTAAACTTAATCTCATTATTTTTTTTTATCTATATTTTAAAAATATAAGCCGACTAACTTGCTAACTCACTGCCAATTCAAATTATGTAGGGCAGGCTAAAATTATTCCGCACATAATTAAACTCATTTTCTTTAAATTAACCCCCAACTTTTTTGCAAATTAGTAGATTGAGCCTATGAGTCCAACCCATATTATCAGCTCTATTTATTATTAAATTTTAAAAGTTAACGAAATTATTTGTACATGATTTAAAGTTTAAGGGAGTTATATGTAATTTAACCAATAAAAATAGATCATATTATCATCATTTAATCTATATATACAATATAATATTTTAATAAATATATTATTTAAAAATTATAACGTTATATTTATTAATATTTAAAATTTAAAATTCTTGAATTTTTTTAATCAAAGATCAAATTTTATATATTACTAACACCATTAGAATAACATATAATTTAAAAGAGGCCCAATCAAGCCATTGGGCCAGAAAAAGCAAACCAACATGAGATGGAAACTAACAACAAAAAACAAACCCAAACACCCAAAACAATGACACACGATCAGGCCTAAGGCAGAAAGCCCATGGAAGCAACAACTGCAAAAAGTACTGGTCGAAAGAGGAAAGAGTATAATCCGAATAAGGTATAGAGAACCCCTGCAAACGTCCATGTAAGCTCCGTCTTCAAAGGCAAAGGTACCAAATAAGTGCAGACAAGATAACTAAAGGTTCTCAAAAAGACAACTCTAGACCATAGGTCCAAAGACCTTAGCAGCCCCATCCAGCCAAAAGTCTAAAGCCAGGAAAACACCAAATACACACTTAATACAAACAAAAGGAAAATAGCTGCCTCGCAGAAAGGCAAAACACTGCCCATTTTAAGCTTCCCCAAACCCTCGATCTTCATAACTCCACTTGGCGAGCTATTTTGAAGGAAAAACTCGCAAAACCATCACCCAAATCAGCAGCTTCTAGTAGAATGTCAATCTGTTAATTGGCAGCATCCGAGCGTCCGTGAACCCGAGCTGACCCATTTGCCATGGCCCATACGAGCAACACCAGCACACGGAGCATCAGCACCAGGAACACGAACACTACCCAGATTCCGACCTGGCAACTGATCATCGCTGAGATCAACAAGGGGTCTGATGTGAAGGTACATCTCAGCCTGTCGATTATGGATGAGAACAGCACCTGTAGGGTGTGTGGGATGGGATATGCGAAGGTCTGGATACATAGCACGGAACTATCTATAAAAGATGAAGTAGGTAAGTAGTTAACTGAACCTGCAGCCTAAGGGGATTCCCAACATTGTTCATACAATTCACGCATGCACATCGTAAAGTAGACCCAACAAAATCAATCGTATTTGGTCTCCATCCACCTCATTGTACCCAAACGGAGGTTGGTTCTTTCGATGGCCACAAAAGGAAAGGTACGTTCCCTTGCATTATGCTCGAGAAGGATGAACAGATCACCACCAATGATACGCAGCCATTGAGGACCCGAACACCTCCGTAATCTTAAATAAAAATTAATATATTTTTGTTAAGAGATTGTATAACTTTAAAATTACTTGTACAATTTTTTATAACTCCAAATTAATATAATTATATTATGTTTCTAAATAATATTTATACATATATAATTTTTATTAAAAATTATTAAAATTTGAAAATTCTATTAAATTAATTTTTTATTTTTTCCAAAATATTAAATCAAATATACTATAAATTTCACAAATATTTTTATTTTGAAAATGTTAATCATTTATTAATACTTTAAATTTTTAAAAAAATTAATAATTTTAGTTTTAAATATTAATATATTTAGGAGACTGAACCATGAGGACTTCATTAAAATAAAATATAATTTAAAATTAAGAAAAATTATAAATACTTAGGGTTCAATTGTCACTTTTTTTAATATTCATTTGGAAGATTGTATTAGTTTTGGGACTTTTGGGCTCACTCGGTCCATTATATGAGGGTTTATGGCCTCATTTTAATGGGACTTTTATATTATGGCCGTTTGTTAAAAACATACCTATTTGCATTTTTCACCCCAAAAATGTAATGGGCCTAGGAAACTCTTGTGGAGATTACTGGTCTCTCTCTGTGAGAGAATGAATTCTGAACTCAGGTCCAAATAAAAAAGAACTGAATTAATTCACAGTCTCGTTTAAAACAATCATCACCAATGATATGATTTAAGAAAAGATAAACGGGCAAAAATACTTATAAAATAATCAGTCGCAGGCATCTAGTATCATAAAATAATAAAAAAAGTAAAAATATTCATAATATTACATGAATGGATGCAAAAGTAATAAGACCGTTAACTTCAAACTAATACTGTTAACTTTAACCGTTAAATACTGACTGTGCATGCCACATGTCAATCTTTGTTGATGTAGACTAAAAAGGGAGCAAAAATACCGAAGAAGTTGTCAGCCAGGAGTAAAAATACTCATAATGTTACTAGAATTAGTGCAAAAATGACTAATACATCCAATCCCTTAAATGTTGACCGTTTAGTTAATACCCAAATAGAAGTTGACTATTTTTTTACTAATGTAAACAAAAAATATTTTAAGATAAATTTTTACAAAGGTTGATCGATCATTGTATGACTACTTATAATGTTATTTAAGTAGGTGCAATAGTGACCAATCTGTCAAAATTAATACCATATGATTTTTTTCATCACCGCGTATTTTTCCCCCTTCCTTTCTCCCTCTCCGCTCATTTTTTTTGTCTGCAAAACATGAGATTTAATATAGTGAGATAGGTTGTTTAAAATCAAAAATCGAAACTAAGCATATCTAGCTTAATAACATTGTCACAACCTTAAGCAATTGCATTTACAATAGATTTAAAATTTTAAATGATTTTCGTCACTACTATAAAAAACAATCAATTTAATTTGATATTCAGTCAAAGTGACATTTTATCACATGATATTCATATAATAACCGATTAACTTTCAGAGAATTTCATCTAGGAATATTTTTTGTCTACATTAGTGAAAAAATAATCAAATTTTACTTAGATGTTAGCTAAACGGTCAGCATTTAACGGTCAAAGTTAAAGATTTGATTAATTTTGCACTTATTTATGTAACGTTATGAATATTTTTATCCTTTTCGTCACTTTAGGATACTGAATGTCTATGGTTGACTACTTTGTGAATATTTTTATCCCTTTAACTTTTAAGAAATGGGTATTTTATAATATCATTCAATTAACTTTTTTTTATGGTAAGTGGCACGTGCAATATATGTGAACCATAAATTTTGTCAAATCTTATCCTAATCTCATACCAAAACGCTGGATTAGGCCAAATTGGATTTTTAGAAAACCGAAATCTCCAAACTCTTCGAGCCAAGCTAAGATTTTATATGGAAATTGGGCAGTTAAACATGATTAAGGGCTTGGTTTAGAGGCTATACTAAGTAAAGATATTATTATTATTCATGTGCATCGAAGATAGAATTTTTGATATTCACCAATCACAACCATGCAAGAAACTATATTTCTCATGGAAAATTGAAACCCAAAAAAAACAAAAAAACGGGAAAGGCAGAGGGGTCCACGTTTTAAAAAATAAATAAAAATAGGAAGAACAAATGAAGGAGATGAATATGTGAGGCATGACTTCATGGGTTCATCATGTATTCACAGTTGATCTATCTTTAAAAGTACTTGTACGCAATAATCAATTATCATATACTTCCTCTCAATCCTCTTTATCATAGATTATTGTTATTTTTATTTTCTTTTATACTAAGGTGGATAAGTTTTGAAACTTGACAATCAGAATCTAATGCCTTCATGTTGTTCAGTTACTTGTAAGGCCGTATTTGTTAACCTCCCATATGCCAAACTTTGACGCCACTTGTTTTTATGGGTGCGCTTTCAAGATTTTTAAAGAATGTGATCTCTCTAAAATAGCTGGCGTTTTCTCCCTTCTATCCTTTTTGGCTTTTTCATTAGAGATATTTAGAAAGGTTATGTCAAGACCCTGTTTGTTTAAAATTTTAAAATAAATAATTTCAAAATTTTATAATAATACATTTATTTTTTTAGAGATTTTAGAAAAACATTTGAAACTATTTTAGGTTTGATCATAACAATAAAAAGTTATTATTATAGATTATTTGTTATATTTTATGAAATATTTGTAAATCTATGTTCATAGAAATAATTTATTATTTAATTATCTTAAAATTTTACAATATATTTGTATATCTCTTTATTTTTATGACTTTCACTTTTATTTAACACAAGAATATTTTTTAAAAAAAATCAAAAATCTGTTTTTATATTCTAATTAATTTTTTAAATTTTAAACAAATATCACATAATTTAACAAAATAGATTTTTTTTAAAAAAAGTCGTTTTGTCAAGAAAAATAAATAAATAAACAGGCTCTTAATCCTGTTTACAAGAACTTGTTTGAAATATTCATTAGCATTTTTGGATTTTATCCTCGTGAATTGATTGTGTGTTAAACTATTAATTACATCAATTAACAGAAGATACTATTCATCATAAATCATATATAAATAAGAGTATTTTTGAAGAACGATTCTTTTTGCTAGCTATCATATTCATTGTATTTAACCGATTTTAACCATGTGTTTTATTCACATGATTTGGTTTTCCGTGTCTTGCACAAAGCATGGAATGTGATTTTGCTTAGGACAGAGAGAAAATTGGAAGCCACGTGTGACAATGTAATTACTTTCTCCAAAAAACTAATCTAGTGAAACGTATAACACACTAGCTTATATGATTAAAACCTTTCCAAAATTCTTTTAATGTCAGACATATCAATTCTCCTGACCAATCCATAACGCCTATATTACAGGTAGCTCATTGGATGGCCTTCTGAATGGGCAAAAATTGGACTCAACTTTGATATCATTTTGTCATAGCCTTAAAATCTCTTTCCCTAGAATTGTGCCAACTTTAACTTAATCAATCTTTTGATTTTAATTAAATTAACCAATCCTTTAGACTATGGGCAAAGAAGTTAAAACACTTAGAACATAAGAGAGTAGAGAGAGTTTGTGTGACAGAACTTGAGAGTTTTATTGTTTTACTTGATGATTACAAATGGAGGGTGAAGGGATATTTATAGACCTATCACATCTTCTAGAACTTTTTCACCTCCTTAAGAGACGATAGAGATGAATCCAATCCATCAGTCCATAATGATTTTTTTTAGAATAATCTAACTAGCTAACTATTCTGGATATTTATAAGAAAAATTCTAGAATGTATAGGAGAAAAATATCTTTAGAATAAATGACAAACCCATAAAAAATTATTAAGAGGGGAAAATTTATACTAAATATAAATATCAATATTTTTGAAGAAAATATAATTATAAATATTAATTAAAATAATATATTAATAAATTATATGGTAAGTTTAAAAATATATATTAATATCATTTGCATCATAAATTTATTTCTATAATAAATATAAGGAAAATAATATTTTTAAATATATATGCTTGATAACTTTAAAGACAGTGGGGGGGGAATTAATTTTTTATGGGGAGCAATTTTAATTTTACAAGGCGGTAAGTGTAATTTTAATTAAAACTGAGGGTAAGTGTAATTTTAATTAAAACTGAGGTAAATGTTTTATGCTTAAAATAATTTAAATATTTATTGCATTATTTATACTGAAGATTCTGATACCTTCTTGATTGGTTGGGATCATTTTAGTCCGCTCTTGATCAAATTTCTTATTTTGTTACACACGCCTACACATCCTCTTGCTTTCATGCTCTTTCGATTCCCACCCCAACATTCATCCCCCCACCCCCATCCGCTCTCACTAGAAAGCTGCCATAACTAAAATTTAAAAATAAAAATAAATATCGATTTTAAAAAAGCAGGTGAAATTATATTTTGTTTTGGATTATTTGACTTTAGCCCACAAATTCAATATGCCAAATATGAATGTCATGACATGAAATTTCACCTATAAAAGTGTTGAATTACAATTTAATGCGTGATTGTGGGGCCTAGTTGATTTTAGTTTTATCGCTTGTCGAGGACCAGCTAGTAATTGAAATTTGAATTCAATGAATTACCACAACGCACCTGCACAACCACATTCACTGTCTTGACTCCACTCTCATCTGCCTACGCAAGGAGCAGTTTCAACTTTCACGCACAGCAGAAAATACTTATGTTCTTCAAGATTTTTTTTTTTTGAATGCTCAAAGTATCCACCGTTGTTAGCAGTGATTAATCCTTTCACCGCGAGGTCTCCCATAAAGAGACAAACGACTAGTCATAGAGTGCTTTTCATTTATATGAGTGAGGAATCGAACCCCCACCACGTACTTAATGGACGAAGTGAGATAACTACTACGCCACACTCACATGGTTTGTTCTTCGAGATATTGAAAGCAATTACTAGACATTTTGATATATATATATATATATATAGTGATTTGAACACCCAGCCATTTATTTAAATAATGAGAATAGTTACTATTCACGTTAATGTTGATTAGTTCCGCGTACCATGCGTTCTTCTCATTTTAATTGAAAAGTGTTTTTAAAAAAAAAAATACTAAGAGAAGGCAAAGATAGAAGAATCGTGGACGGGTCTCGAAGGTTGCCCGACGTCTACGCACTACGAAGAAAGGGGCTGAGCGGCACGGGCAGTGTAAGCAAGAGCCACTAGAATTCCCCACTCGGGGGGCTTCGTACGTGGCTCTCTCCACCAACTGCAGCTTTCTACGTGTCACCTCCTCCTCTCCCCACATGTCCACCTCCCCCCTCATCCCCCATCCTCTGGAACTCTCCCACAATCTCTATCGTCCACGTGTCCCCAATCAACAAAGTCAATCTCCTTCTTGCGTGCCGTATCTTGACCCCTCCTTTTTTTCCCCATTTTTTAAAAAAGCGAAATAAAATAATACTACGTCGGCCATGCTGCCAACCGCCACTAACTAAGCCGCCTCCACCTCACTTTACTTCACTCACTCCACTCCCTCACTCCCCCCATCATTTAACTCGTTTTTTTTATTTGTTTATTCTTGAGAATTTCATTTTAAAAAAATAAAAAAATTAAGATACTTTGGGAAGCGTTCACTTATCCTGAGACGCAATGCAGTGTTAAATAGAGGTTGTGGGGCAGCCACGAAGCACACCAACATTTTTAGAAGGTGGAAGTGTGGAACAGAGCAGGTGTATGTAGATACGATTTGCCTCTTTCGGGACAGTGAAGGCAGCTCATATGAGCTGGCCACACAGGGTACCAGGTGGCGTTGTGACATCAAAAGAAGCTAAGGATGAAGGGAAAAAAGTAAGAAAGCATAGTGGAGGACTTGAGAATCAGACTGCTGGACCGGCCGGTTCGCTCAGTTTGAAATCGACTCAATCCAGTATTAGTTTTCTTAAGTACTAATTTTGGTCCCCAAAAAAATACATTCATGCAAAGTATCTGTATCAAACTACAAGATTTGGTTGAGATCTAAATGGCTGATATCATATTTACGAGTTTGATATGGTAATTTGGATCTGGTCAACATTGACACGTCTCCTAGTTAGCCCTAGCCTTATCAAAAGGAACTTTTCAAGCTTTCCTTGTACGTTGAGTGTTTTGGGTGTATCTCCCCCCCCCCCCTTTTATTAAAATAATTGCATTAAAAAAGTGGAAACTCAAATCTGGTACAATATGTGGAACAATGATGGATGTGGACGGAGGGGAATTTTTACTGAGCTGGAAGACTTATCTGGAATTAAAGGAAAGAAACCCAAAAAATCCCAACACTATAAAAAAAAAAAACAGCATAAATGTGGAACACACACAAATAAAAAAAAGTAAAGAAAGAAAAGAAACACAGTGGGAAGAAGGGAAAGAAGCAGCCCACAGGTGCATCGAATTCCCAATTCCATAAGCGCATACGTATGTCATCCCGCTGTTTTGACTTGGAATCAGTCATTCAATTTATGCCCTATTTTGTATTTCCCTCTTCTCTTTCCCTCACATTACCTAACAAGCAAGCCAAGCTTAGTTGACCCACTTCACTCTCCCACCTTTCCCGGTCTTTTCTTTCCCCTATATATATATATAGAAGCCTCCTCTTCATTTTCCACTCATCATCCCCCAGGATATCTTCTATCTCATTCTCTCTCTCTCTAAAATGGCTTTGGAGGCTCTGAATTCTCCTACTAGTACTCCCAATTCAATGTTCAGTGAAGATGATCTTCACTCGCTCGAGGCTTGGACTAAGGGAAAGCGATCTAAACGTCACCGTTTTGATCAGAATCAGCCTTCCGCTGAGGAAGAGTACCTCGCTATCTGCCTCCTCATGCTCGCTCACAGTGGCGGCAACAACAACAACGATAACACCGCCAATACGAAGTCGTCTTCCCCCCCTGTTCCTTCCTCTTCTCCTCCTCCAATGAAGCTTTCTCATAAGTGCTCTGTTTGTAACAAGTCCTTCCCGTCGTACCAGGCGCTCGGAGGACACAAGGCCAGCCACCGCAAGTCCTCCTCCTCCGATCATCACCCTAACGCCGACAATTCCTCCGCCTCCATCTCCACCGCCTCGATCACCGCCACCGCCACTGTGGGCGGCAGTGGGAAGTTGCATGAGTGTTCCATCTGTCACAAGGCCTTCCCGACAGGTCAAGCCCTCGGCGGCCACAAGCGCTGCCACTATGACGGTGGCAACGCCAACAACAGCGGTCCCGGTGGAACGACGGTGATCACGTCGTCTGAGGGGAACACCTCATCAGTCACCCACAGCCACCGTGGATTTGACCTGAACCTCCCTGCTCCTTTGACGGACATCTCCCTGGCAGGGATCTTCGGCGCCGCCGGGAAGAGTGTGAAGATTGGAGAAGAAGAGGTGGAGAGCCCGTTGCCGGCGGCTGCCAAGAAGCCTCGTTTCTTCATGGATTGAAGAATGAAGATGATCGATAATGATCAAGCAGCTTCTTCATCAAAAATTGATCGGAATTCTTGTAATTAGAGTATTGAATCAGATAGATTCAAGAATTTGATCATATCTCGTTGTTCTTTTTTTTTTCTTCTTCTTGATTTTGGGGTTATGCGGAAATCGGATTAACTTTCCAAGTTCGAGATTTTGTTTTTTTTGCATTGTTCCTCTGTACAGACAGACACATTGGTTCATTATTGTGTTTGGAAGCTAGTCCTCTATAATTATAATTTATTCTCACCATTTGTATATATCCATTTAGTTCATGGCCAGCCTTTGTCATCGTGATAGTGATTCATGAAAAAATATCGAGTAAGTACACTTTTGAATAATACAACGTGATCCTCCTGTCTTTTAACTTCGCTTGCCTTGTATATATTTGAAAATATTGAATAAATCTATTAGGTTTTATAACTTGGAATAATCAAATCTAGCACAAAATAATTCTCCAATAAATTAAAGTGATCCAATTAAAATGTGGAGGTACTATAGAGTTCTGGACATGAAGCTATTTTTATTAGATTTTAACAACTAATTGTACACACATATGTGCAAGGAACAAGTCTCCCCAAACCTTCAGAATGCCGTGTGACACTGAAGCACAACTAATAATTGAAAGTGAATTTTGGAAGAAGTCAAGCTGGATGCTTGACTTTTTTTAAAGATGGGAGAATGATAATTAAGTCTAAAAGAAAAAAATTAATGATAGTTAAATCTTTTATAAAACTTCCTAATAATTAATTACAAATATGGATTTATAATTTGTAATTATAAATAAGATATTTAAGTTTGAAATATATAATATTCAGTTTGCAACTGATATTTTAAGAAAATTATCTAAAATATAACTATTGTTAATTTGATCTTTTAGAAATTTACTATATTTTTTTTAGAAAATAAGAAAAGAAAATAAAAGAAAAAGTAATAATAATGCAGGTCCGTGTGAACAACGCAGAAACAGAAGGCGATGGCATGATTGTATATTATTATTGGTATATATATATATATATATACACACTAGTCATTTTATTCCATTTATACACTGCTTAAATGACCTGTCCCCATTGAAGTCTGAGTCTTGACAAGTTGAGAAACAACAATGAGATCCATACATGAATCTAACTATAGATGTCTCCTTTTTTCCCCCTTTACAGTGACGATTTTACCATTCGAGGCTATAAATGCTAATTCAAGAAATAATTGAAAACAAAAAATAAAACGTATGGGATAAGTGGGGGGAATATGCCCAGAGAGTTAGGCTAAGGGGGTAAGGTGGGTTGGACCAGAAATCTGGCCATGTGGTTCAGAGGTTGAAAGCAAATGTAGGGATGATAATATCAAATACGAGATGATATTTTTATTATTTGCGTGGCTTTTGACACACTCTGTATTCCATACGTATTCTCTTCGCCTTGGAGAGTTGGAGTATGCTAATTATCTATCCAACCACACTCATTTTTCTTTTATTACAAGTCTTCTTTTATTATGAGAAATCAGATCAAAAGCACAACGGAGCATTAAATATATGCATATTTTTAATAAAAATTTAAATATTTTTACTAGCATTAGACTCGTATATTATTAGATTATCCAACCCTACTAATTAATTTCAACCTCTCTCTTGATTACTCCTTTTTCACGTATCGACCGCTAATATATTTGTATAAATGTAATTTAGTTTATATTGTATTAAAATTATTTGGTAGATTCACTGTACGACGAGTCGAAGTTTGGGAAAATTGCGTCATGCAGTTGATTTTTTTTTTTTAGACCAATATCATGCACTTGAATTTTAAAAGGTTTGAAATTTTGAGTTGAAAGAATGCAATTATTTTCAATTATTTTCAATTATTGTAAGTTTTACAAGAAGCAGCTTTAACAAAAAATTACAATAACGTTTTGGAAAATTTTTCATAAGGAAAAAAATCACGTCAAATATCAATCTCATTTTTTTTGACACAGTATCAATCTCGTTTTAGTCTTACAAATAGTGCAGTCTATTATCATTTTTTTTGGGTGAAATGTTATAAATTGTATACTAGTTGTTTTTTAAGGGAATTACATTAAAGTCTCATATAAAAAATAATTATTGCAAGGTCTATTGATAACTGAGTTAAATTAATAGTTCAATTATCAATGAACTTTGTAGTAATTAATTTTTTAAATTTAATTGTAATTCTTCCTTATTTCTCTTAACATCTTTTAATTTAAATTTAAAATCCATAATTCAAGTATAAGTTTAAACATGTTATGACATATACAACCCTTCTTAATTATGAGGAGGGAGCCTCTCCATTTTTTCTCCCTCTATTTTCCTCTACTATTCTAATTCCTACCATTTATAAATTTATAATTAAAAAATTATTTAATAAAATAATTTGAATGGTAGGGATTAAAGAAATGGAGGAGGAAAAGGGAGAGACCCCTCTCCCCTTAATTACCATAAGATTCGGACCAGAAAGTAGAAGCAAGAGAAAAATAAAAAGTGCATTTTCCTTCTCTAAATAAAGAAAAAAGAGAAAACAAAGTGAAAATATTATTCCTTTCATTTAAAAATGTAAAGTATTTTTAATAAAATCTTATCTTTAATAAAATAGTTATTTATTTTCATGTTAACTTTATTATTTTATATATACCCCTATTTAATAAATATTTTATCTTAAAATAACTATAAAGTAATTTATTCATAATAATATTTAAAAAAGATAATAATTATATTTTAAAAAAATTAAAAATGCATATTTTAAACCTAAGGAGTATATGAAACCCAACCCCCCTCCCCAATTTTTTTTTCCAAAACTGAGAATAGTTTAGAAAGAAAACACTCCTTCTATATTTATCTATGATTTTTTTTTCTGCATTTTCCTACCATATCATTTCTTGGACACATATGTATTGCTTATTAATGTAATGCTATATATTTTAAATTTTAAAATTATGTTAAAATCTCTGGCATCAATGTTCAAAAATAATTTTAAAAATAAAAAAATAAAGGTGGATAAAATAATTTATAAATTGATAGTAATATTAAAAATCACATTTCAATTCCAGTCAGTGATGTACCTTGCAAGTCATATAAATAATATGATAGAATAATAAGTTTTATTACACATAAATATTTTCTTCAAAATAATATATGAAATTAACTATTTTTTCCCCTTGTTTTCTCTTTTAAGCGAATCACCTTTCACTTTTTCTCTTTTCCCATTGTATATCTCTCACTCATTTTCTTTTATACTTGAGGTATTTTATAATTTATTTTAATACATAAAATGTACCCTTTTTGATACGATTAATTAATGCATTTTTAGATCTCTCTCTCGATACATTTTTTCCCTATAATATCAAGTTGTATGCGAATTAAGATTTAATTAAAAAGAATACATTAGAAGCTACAATTGCTTCTGCTTTCACCAAATTCTTAAACGTGGGTTTGTTATTATAATAATAAATAATAGCATTGGAGTCAACCCACGTTTCTGTGAAGCGTGAATGCGACTCGCTACTGTTAACGCGTTTTCATTAGGCGTGTTCCCGCTCGCGAACACGTTCTCACATTTCCCACATCGCATAAGCCTACTATTTAAAAAACTCTCTCATGAAAAGCTATTTAAAAACTGCCCAAAGCAAAATAACACGAATAAAATGTTTTCGGGCTGAACACGAATAAAATTTGATACTACATTGATTGTAAATATATATAATTATATATACACAGAATAAGCTTGTTAACAAATGTTTGCTTGTACTCCTTGCAGTTTTAGTCACATACTTTTTTATTTTAGTTAAACATAATTGTCGGAGTTTCAAAAGAAAAAACTTCAAATCATTATGTTCCAAGCGCAAGTCTGAGAGCGTTCCTTTCAGTTTTCTCTATCAAAAAATAATAATAATAATAATAATTTTGTTAATCAACTTATTTTTACACCTCTTCATTACATGTTAGATAAATACTGGATATTTATTTGTTATGCAAATATTAGGCATAAATTCTTATCCTGTTAGACATCAATAGGGGTAGTTAGGCTTCAAGTGGAATTGCAATTGGCAAAAACAAAGATGATTAGGTAGCAAATAAGATTGATTAGGAAGATTAATTAAAGAATGAATTGATTGGGTCTACATCAAATGCTTGAGGTTTCGTACTTATTAGCTACACACTCAAATACCCACTTGACTTGTCCTCTTTTTTTATGAAGTAGATAAGGTTCGGTTCATCAAGTTGTGGCTTGAATTTGATGCCTTAATTAGGTGCTTAACCTCCCCAAGTGCCTAAATAAGCTTAAATGGCGCACAAATTTAATCACGTGTCATTTTAACTACCTGATATTGGCTCAAATATCTGAAGGTATGATGATAAATTAATGGATAGAGATTCAGGATTCAAATTTTCTTGACGCACCAAGAAGATTTTGGGAGAATTACATGTAGACAATGTTTCTCTTTATATATTCCTCATGGGAGCACAACAGTAAAACTTAGGCAATTTTTCTTTTTCTTCTTCTTTTTTGGAGAAATTCTTCCTGGACTCAGCTCCTCATTCCCCCAATGCAAGAAAAAACTAAAGATTTCAGAAATAAAAAATACTATCTACTGCATTTAGAAAAAAAAAACTTCCTGGTGTGTGTAGCTCAACATAACTGAATAATAATTTAATACCGTCAAATATTATATGTATATATATATATATATTCTCGTTTAATGTTTGCACCACAATTTTAGGTACTGATAATTATAATCAGGATGACAGTAGCAAAAACTTAAAGCCCAATAGATCACTATCTGGTGGACTTGTGGCATTGTAATGGAAACCCACTTAAGCCCACATATTGGGCCTGGTGCAACAAGCGAAATAAAAGGCCCAATATAATTAAGCGACATGCCCAAATGGAGTGGCAATGAGGAACTAAATATCTATATAATACTTCCCCTATTTCAAATTATAAAATACTTTTAATACATATTTGATATTTACAATATAAAATATTTTGATAAAAATAAATTTTTATTAATAATGCTTTTGTGATATTATTCTTTCCATTATATTTTCTCTCTCTAATATTAATGAGATTTGTTGGCATGTGTAATTTTATCTAAGTTGTCTTTTATAATTTGAGACAAATGGAGTATTATAATATAAGACTATCCCATCTCTAAAAATAAATCCTAATTTTCATTTTTTTATTTTAAATATAAGATGTTAAAGTGCAAATCCACACTCAAAAGTATTTCTAAGGTTTTGATATTCTTGACTATTTTCAGGTACAATGTTTTCCCTGATGTAATTAAAATCTTACAACTTTGACTTGATCTAACGGACTAATGATGTTGACTATTAATTGACTTATTTACAATTACGTGGCATGCTTATAAGGCATCTACATCACCTTTTTTTCTCGGATTAAATTACAACTGACGTGGGAAATACATGGCGAAGGAAATAATAATAAAAATAAATGTAGGTCCCACCTTCCTTCAACTTCCTTCTTCTAGATCTCACGGTCAACCTTCTTCTTCTAGATCTAAACTCTTCAATTGTTCCTCATCATTGTTCTGCCCTTACTTCCAACTATTCCTTGTCGACGTTTAGAAGCCCATCGCTCCTCAGTATTAGATGGAGGCATGATTCCATCCCACCTTCGATGACATTGAGCTTGAATTGGTACGGTATCCCAACGGCTTCCAAGATTCTTCAGGTGCTCTTATCACTCTTGTTGGAGCACTTAGGGATTCTTTGAAGCAGGTTTAGTCAGCAAGAGATTGAGATTTTAACAACAAAAATTGACTGTACGTCTTTTAGAGCTTGGTGCAACCCTCGGCTAGAATGATGTTTTGATTCTCACGTTATCCTTATTGGGAAGCCTTAGATGATGCTTGTTTTCTTATGGCAAGATACATTTTTAATTCTTACCTTCATTCTTGAAGTCAAGCCTTGACCCACATTTTTTCTATGGTTTCAAATTTTGTATCTGAGATTTTAGCATGTACTTTATCTCTTATTTAACACTAATAAGTAGGGTTTTTTTTAAAAAAAACTTTGTTTTGAGTGAAAACTAAAAAGATTGTTTTGGATTTTAAATTGTTTGTTGATGTTGGATTGCAGGTGAATGGTGTTTTTTTTTTTTTAATTCATGATGATTGTTCAACATTGATGCAAATAAAGCTAAGAGGTTTTGGTTAAAGCAGCAAGCCATGGCTCCTAGCTAGTTGTGTTTTCCAGAAGTCATGGATCGTAGCCATTGATGTCTTAAGTAAGGGTAAAAAGAAATTTCTGATATGTAAATGTTCACCGGTGATAAGAGATGAGGAGGAAGGAGGGAAGACATTGATTAGGGTCAAAAAATTTAATCAGAGGCCAAAAAAAAAAAACCCAGTCACGTCTCAATAGCCTTGTTTTCTTTATCTCATATGCCTACATGGAAATTTAGCAACGCAAGAAATGATCAAAATAAACAATTTCACAATCAACATCAATAATCTATTAGGTCAGGTCAAAATTGCAACAATTTAATTATATCAAGGGGAACATTGTATCTGAAAATATTTAAGAATATCAATTGGAAAAACTTTGAAAGTAGATTTGCACTTTAACCCTGAACATAAGTCATGATATAAATTTATAGGTATAATCAATACTTGTTTTCTAAACCGTTGGGGCTTAATATATAATATAAAAATATTAACAAGTTTTGTTATTCATGAATCATAAATAAATAACTTGAGCCACTTCCCACGTTGAATAGACGAGATTCACATAGTTGAAGAATAAAGGGGAAGAAGATAAAGGGAAGGGGTAAATGGTATGGTGGTCCATACTTAATTAAAAACACAGGGTTTAAGAAAAGCACGGGAAGGACAACATGTGCATCACCAAAAAGCATTCATATTCTCATGTGCCACGTATATTTGGTTCTGTGCCTGTGTTTCCATTTTTTTTAAATGATGTTTCTTCTTCATAATTACTCTATCATTTTCATGTCTTTGCTTTTTCATTATTATTATTTCTATCATATTATTAATATTTATAAAGTTATTTAATATCTAGATTCCTTCACCCATCATTTGCCCCAATTATTTTACAGGTATTCATGCATCCTGTTGATGATTTATTTAACTGCACGCATGTGTTTTTTTAATTAAAAATGATATTATTTAGGATATCGTTAGACACTAATAATATGTTTTATATGAAGAATAATATTTTTTATAAAGAGAATTGGAGATGCATCTAGAAAAAAAATGGGATGGATATATTTTTCATTTCCTTTCTATAAGTATTTTTACCTACCAAGCATGATATAAACGTTTAGATAAAAATTTAAACATTGAATCATGATGTTATCAATTTTTTTTTTAAAACAGATACAGTTCCTTGATATCTTATTGATGGTTTTGAAAAGTTAAACAAATGGCTATTTTTTTTAATACAGGACTAAAGAGAAATTATGCGAAGAGATCAACATCAAATCATATCTAAAGTTAAAATAAATGTTTTTTAATTTCTATGTGACATGTTAAGAGATTAAAATCAAATCATATCTAAGGCCCAAGTGATTGTTTTTTAATTTTTACGTGATATGCAAAGTTAAAAAAAGAGGATTTGAAGATGTCACCCTTCTCTATTTCTACCAAAGTGATTGCTTTATTTGCTCTCACTTCCATATCCTCTTCTATTTCATTTTCATTGCATTTAAAAGCCCTCTCAGAAATCAGCATCCCAAACTAGCTCTTCTTTTTATGGGTAAACTCTGTCACTAATAATGGAATTGAAGTCTACAGATTTTCCCCCAATATTAATGGGCTTACCCAAAGCAAAGCTGCTTTTAATTCTGGGGCACAGGTTCTTTCCCCATTTAATAACACTTATGTTCTTTTCTCCCAAATTTCTTCATGAAAACTGAATATTTTCTATTTATAAAAAATATTATATCTGATTTTTTCACTGGACATTTGAATTAAAAAAAATGTTTCGCAGAAAATGAAATGATGAAAACCCATGTGGGTTGCTGCTGCAGCATCATCATATGAATTACATTACATGCTAATGCTATGATGCTGCATTCTGGTGCAAATTTCCGTACCCGGCCGCTTTCACCATTATGAGTCGTTAATTAATGTTTTCCCAATTTTTAATTGACATTAAATTGACTAATTATCAACCATTATATAATTTTTGCTATAAATAAGCGGTTCATGAACGGCGACAAAATTTGAAAGATGTTGAATGACTCGAACCGAACCGGATGCTAGTTAAGATAAACATAATAATAATACACATTTTTTTGAAGAAAAACACAGTACACATTATTAGAGACGTTATGTTGGTAAACTGTGAGAGAGAGAGAGAGAGAGAGAGAGAGAGAGAGAGAGAGAGAGGTTATATTCTTTTGAGAACCTAAAATGTTAAAATAAAGCAAGATTGGACACTTTTTGATGACTGCCATCACTTGAGCCGTTTACCAATCCTTTCAGACAATCTTACATTTTTTTTTAAATCATAGCTAAATTTCAAAATATTAAATTAATTATTGTTAAGTTTTCAATAATTTTTTTTAAAAATAAGTTAAAAAAATTAATTTAAATAATTATAAATTTTAAAATTTCAATCATAAATAGATATTTAAATATTAAATATAATTATTATATTGTAAGAGCTATTGTTTAGATTGATATTTATAATTTATTTTTTTAAAATTTATCAAAAGCTTAATTATTATTAATTTAATATTTTAAGATTAACTATTATTCTTTATTCTTTTCTCCCTTTAAGGTAATCTCTTTATTTTTTATTACTTAACTGCATCCTCTTGTTTAAAATAATCATATTTTAAATATAGTTAGGTATTAAATATGGGTGACTTTTTCAATAAAAAATCGTTCAAACTTTAATCTATTATATCATGAGAAATTAGTTTTTTCTGTTAAACTCAACTTATAGATTTGTTTAGAGATCTTTTGTTCCTTTGGTTTTAACAAAATGCACCTGTATCGTTTTACCAAGGAAAAAAAAAAAAACCACCTGTATCAAGTGCTAGTAAGAAATGCTTTAAAAAAATTATATATATGGAAAATTAATCCAATGTTCAATAATTTTAGAGAAAATAGACGAGATACAGTAAATACGGAACATCTAACAAGGCTACCAATATAGAGATATATAAATATAGATAAATTTTCATTTCTCCCTCTAACAATATTCGGAAACAATTTTAATTTTTTTATAAGTAGTGTCATTATACAGTCAGTTTCTTGTGCAAACAGGGATTGTAGGAAGTTTCTTGCATTTTAAGAAAAACAGAGAATGTAGATCCGTGCACGTGCCGGTTCGGATTTAATAGTCGCAAAATTGTTGATGCCCTCATATTTAATTGCCACAAAATAGAAAAATATATCTGGCAATTTTTTATAATTTATACCGAAATTTTCATTTTCAAAATTATATTGTGTGTTATTAAAATTTTTGGCAACAAAAGTCTTTAAATATTTTTTAAATTATATTTATGTTTTTTTTTCCAAAATGTATATTTATGTTAAATTATATTTATTTATTTTTGAATACAAACTGAAACACTATATTAACAACAAAAAACTAAGCCATTATGAATTACATCAATTCTTTTTTTGAAATAAACAAGACAAGCTTAACAGCTTGGCAAAACAAAAGACAAAACAAACTAGGTTACCAGTAAGGTTGATTTGTTTAGAAACAAAAAGATTCAAACATTCTAATGACATTGAGGGAATAATAATCACTTCAAACCCTCTTTTATGGACATTCTTTGTAAGTTGGTCTGTACATCTAACTCCTTCACAATAAGTGTGAGTGATCTTGACATGAGGCATCTTTGACTAGATTTGTTTGATTTCTTTCATAGTGTCATTAAGTGTATGATGAAGTCTATCATCTTTAATCAGCAAATTCAACACACTTAAAGAATCAGCGAACACAGTGGCATCTTGCATATTATGTTCTCTAATAATAAGAAGAGCATTATATATTGCCATTAACTCTGTAGCTAAAGGATTCAAGATACCCAAGGTTTGTTTAAAACCCAATATCCAATCACCTCACTAGTCCCTTAATACTCCTCTAAAGGCTGCATGTCCTTCTATAGTTATAAACCCATCAACATCAAGCCGCAATTTGCCTTCTAGTGGTGGTATCCAGTATGTGTCCTCACAGCATCCTCTATTTAATAAAATTCTTCTTGAAATGGTGTAATTGTTGAGTAGAGATTCTTGATTGCTCAAAGACTCTTGCATCTGTTCTTCCAAAGGATCTAGCATACAAAGCTAAAAACTCTCTTCCAAGGCCAATTTGTAATTCCTCCACACCTAATATCCTATCCTTCTTGAGATTTCATCTAATCCAATCTTGCAAAGACAAAGAAGAAAATTTGTGCAAGTATAGTGGGTTAATTAAGAGAAGCCAAAAATGTTGAACAATGGTACATTCTCTCCAAATATGCATAATGGATTCTTCACTAGAGCACCCAAAAGGGAAGTTACCACTCTCACTCAAACCCCGAGTGACTTTTAGGTAGTTTGTTAGGAGTCTCCCATGGCTAGCTTGCCACAAGAAATTTTTGATTTTCTCTAGAACAGGTAGCTTCCAAATTATATTTCAAACAAAGTCTGGTCGGTGTTCTTGTGTTTTGGTTACAAACTCATAAGCTACATTCATTGTGAAAGCCCCCGCTTGTCCATTTCTCCAGCAAAACCGATCCAAATTCTCACTTATTGGTGGTCTAAATTGTTTAAGCTTCTCAATGATTTATGCTAGAAGGAATGGTTGCCAATTCAAGATCTTCCATTCATTATTCTCATTAATAAAATCCCTCACTTTTGCTCATGGATTTAACCTAGCCATATTATTATCAACATATGAGACTAGAGGTTGATCAAGACTTGACCATAGATCCCACCAAAAAGAAGTATTTCTTCCACTCTTGACTTTTTACCCCAATCCTTTCAAGAATACATCCTAGACTTGTGTGATACTTCTCCAAGTGTTCGACATATTCTTCTTTGTGTAAGTGTTAGGAATTTTCGTTCCTTCACATTTGCATTTGGCTTGCAAGCTTTGTACCCATAACGCATTCAGTTTAGTTACAAGTCCCCAATAGAGCTTCAACATAAAAGCAATGTTTTGCTATCTCAAGTCTTTAAAACCCAACCTACCATACTTATTGGATTTTTTCACAGCGCTCCATGATATTAGATGGAGCTTTTTTCTGATCCAAGTGTTCATTCCATAAAAATAGATCTACTTAGCTTTTCAACTTCATATAGAATACCTTTAGGTAGCAACATGGATTGCATAATATAACTATGAATAGCTAAAATAATAGATTTGATAAGGATTGAGCGATCTGCCATGTTAAGATATCAGCCTTTCCACCTTGATAACTTACTTTGTATCTTTGAGATCATAGGAGCAAAAGTTGCTTTGGTTACCCTCTTGTGGAGAAGTGGCACCTCAAGGTATGTTTCTTGATTTGGAGTTATTCCAATCCCTCAAATGTTATTGAACTCCAAAGCCCTATGGATATTGACATTAGCAGACACAAACATATTTGTTTTGGTGAGATTAATTCGGTGCCTCAAAGTTTTATAGGACAATTCCATGACTTTTTTGGCTTCTTCCATTTGTGAGACACTTGCTTCAATAAAAAAAATGAAAATAAATTGTCAGCAAAGAAGAGATGAGAGCTTAGAGGATCCCTTGTCTTAAGCCCCTTGTTGGTTTGAAAGACCGTGTCTCTTCCCCATTCCAGAGAACCTTCATTTCAGCAGTGCTAATACTAGCCATAATTAATTCCATAAAATGAGGATTAAAGTTGAGAGAAGATAAAATTTCTTCTACAAAAGTCCACTCCAAGCAATCATATGCTTTCTCCACGTCTATTTTAATTGTCACATACCCTCTACTCTTTCTTTTGGACCTCATGGTATGGAGCTAGTATAATATTGTCGCAATTCCATACAAGAAGTGGGGATGATTAAAAGTGCAAAAAATATAATCAAAAGCTTGAAAAAAATTAAGCAAGTCAATATGCACATTGATTTGCTTCAAAATTACATTTATTGATAATTAAATGGATGGATTTCACATATAAATATGGTCACAAAATGATATAAATAGTAATTAGAAAGTAATATCAAACTTGCTTCAGTGAAGTTGTCACTAAGTTATTGATCAAAGATATGTTATAAGAAGCCTAGCTTTCCAAAAACTTGTATCTCTTTTTGACCAAGTATCAAAGTTACATCATATTACGGCGTTATCTTTGATGACAGAGTTCATTTGATATGTTACCAAAATACGAAACCGTTAAATACAGATTAACATCCAAGACAACCTCTCTTAACTTTTCATTAATTTGTTCGTTTTTTCTAAAAAGGTTCGCTGATAGCTGATATTTGTATATCGCCTCGTTAAATTGTTGACATCTCAAAGGCAAAGATTTGCTTTTTGCCAACTGTCCACTAGCAAAAAGATTTCCTGATACTGATGCAATAGTACCGTCTCTCTGAATTAAAATGGTGGAGGATTGATTAGGGTTCAGTCAGCACTCAGCATTGATCAGCACGCAAGAAATGAAGCTCATTTAATACTATACAACTCCCTCACTCCGTGTTATTGAACCCCAAAGAAAGCTGAAGTGTCAGTTTTGGCGTGCATAGCTGAGCAACGTGCTGAGTGAGTGCATTGATGATGATGAACTCCCAAAATTGAACCATATGCTTCTATCTTTCTCGCGATTTTAAAAGACCAAGTTTATTGGGAAAGTGTATAGCTGGAAGGAACAGGAAAGAGAGCCTCCCTCATACAGCCATTTCATTTCCTAACAGTTGGGCATTTCGTGTGCTCTCAGTCCTGAAAACTTACAGTTTCTGTTCATATTCTCTGATGGGCTGTGCTGGGTTTCCTTAAGATTTTGTTTTGGTTTCTGTCACGTGGTTTTGCGAAAAACCCTTTGGTGGGTCAGTTTTGGTGCTCCTGATTCGATAAAACACTCACTGGCATGCACAGCAACAATTGCAGTTGTGTCCCTGTTCTACTGAACTTCTAGTGTAAGATCTCGGTCTCATTTTTTCTCTCTTTTCATTAGTTTTCTTTCGTCTTCTGTCTTTTGATAGTATGGTTGCTTCAGCTCTAATAAGACACAAGGGGATCACATTCTCTCCTCTCTCTCTCTCACCCTCCTGCCCTGGCCTGCACGGCTCTTTTTTTTTTTTTTTTTTCGGAGTGTGTGGTGGGTGCTACAATGCATTCAGTTGCTTATTTCTTCATCAGCTTGAAAAATGGGTTCTGAGATTATATGTCGGGAATGATGCGGAGAGTGACCTTTGGGACTTGTAAGGCATATTGCTTCATGTGGGGTTGAGAGATTCATCCCTATCAGGCATGATCAGGCATAAAGTCATGATCTTGCTTCATTATTTTACTAGATTTCTGCGATATATTCTGGTAGATTCCTCAGATTTCAGCTCAAGTTTGTTTATAATAACATTGCAAGTAGTCCATGTTTCGTTATTTATTACTATAAAAATGACCCCATGTTCCTGATCTTCTTCACACAACCCATACCTTCGCAAAAGATGCTTGTTGTCTACTGTTTTGGTGGGTTATTCAACTGATACCGAGATGCTGTTTTCCGTTGCAGGTTTTCAAACTTCAACGGTAAAAGAAAAGGAGAGTAGAAAAAGGAGAGAGACAAGGGATTATACCATTCATATTAGATAATTCTGTGTTGGGAGCTTTAAAGCCATTGCTTTTAAAAAAGGAGGGGAAACATGGAACAGATAACTCAGAGAGTGAAATATAAAGAAATATGGGGAAGTGAGGTGGAGTCAGATTTGTGATTGTGGTTGTCTCTGTTTTGAGAATTATTTAGTGCTCTTACTCTGCTGGCGATGTCCCCTGAGCTGATTTGGTGAGCCCGGACTCCTTGGGCTTTGCCGACGACCAAGGAAACAAGCCCTAGTTTTGAGTCTTTTTCCGTCCAAGAGAACCTTTGCTTAAAAAATTGGGCAATCTGATCTCATCTCTCCTTCTCTCTCCCTCTCTCTCTCTCTGATTCAGTTTGTGCCTTGTTCGCTGTCAAGATTCGGTCACACTCCAAATTGTTGATCCTTAAAGCTAAGAAACTTTGATTCATTCAATGAGTTGATTGGTCCCCACTGGTGGGGTTGTCTTTTCCCTTTCTTGGGAATTTTTCATTGACCTCAGGCTACTATGTGTGGTTCACTAGGGATGTTTGGCGATGCCTTATTGGACTTAGCAATTAGTTATTGAGTTCTGGGGAAGTCTTTTCTTGTTTGGAGTGTCATAGAGAGGAAGCAGATCTTGTATTGTCAAGATGAAGTTCATGAAACTTGGTTCCAAGCCAGACACCTTTCAGACTGACAACAATGTTAGGTGAGATTACACAGGTTCTTTTAAAGGCGTTGTTGTTTCCGTCACAAGAAGGGGGGGGGGGGCGTTGTTTCGTACTAGATTGTTGATTTTACAGCTGTAAATTATGTGCATTGTTTCTTTCCTCCATTTTCTTCATTGCAAGTGCTTTCTCAGTTGTGGAATCTGCTTTTTTTGTGATCAAGCAAAAGCTTTCTAGTATTAACATTTTATTTATTTGAAAGTTACTGTTTTTACATGTCCGCAATGTGAAAGAACATCAGATCATCCTTCATGTTCTATTTAACAAATTTGGAGTCTGGGCTTTTGTTGATGCCATCTGCAGCCATGGAAAGTAATTGATTTCTTGTACATCTAAGGGCAAGTATTGGCAGTGTCATTTTTGAGTTACATTTTTCCAATAATCACAAGATAGGGATGCTAATGCTTGCAAGCAGGAAATGTAATAACTGAGTGAAGTCTCGCTTACTTTTTGATACTTGATGAAATTGTGTAGCCAAATATTATTATTCTGTCAAGTCGAAAATTATTAGTATGGGCAACATACTGATGGAGGCTCTAATGCGTTTTGCTGCAAGTTCATATCCAGTAAGTTTTAATAAATACAAATGAGTATATCTTTTTAAAAGGGAGTGTGGTTAAACCATATCAACATTAGCTGCTCATCTATAGGCGATAGTCAAAGACGTCAGGTGCTTATGCTTCCATCATTTAACAATTAATAATTATTACTTGGTCAAAAACTTATTGGAAAGTATATCTATGCAGGAATTGGCAGGATAGGCATGATTTAGCTTGGTTGTAGATGCTCAAGTTCTTTCTCTTTGATCCACTTAGCAAACTTTTTTCTTGCTCTCTTCAATGTGTAAATGTTAGTTTTAAAATTCACTGTGTAAAGAGTTCTTTAAAGGATCCATTACATGTGCAGGTATGTAGCAAATGAGCTGGCAGCAGATATCATTGTTAATGTTGGGGATATAAAGTTCTATTTACATAAGGTATGCCTCAAAACAGTAATCTTTCTACTAGGCTTGAGATATTCTACATTAGCTTTTAGCAGTTTCTTGCCTTTAGGACCCAACACCTAAAAAACATTGATTGAAGTTGAATCATTTTATTTACAAATGAACATGTAAATCATTCTTTCATCTTCCGCTGTTAATGAACTCATTACTCTTGTGTGCAGTTTCCTCTTCTATCCAAGAGTTCTCGCTTGCAGAAGTTGATCACTGCAACTAATGAAGAAGAAAACAGAGATGAAGTTCAAATTTCTGACATTCCTGGGGGGGCTTCTGCCTTTGAGATATGTGCCAAGTTTTGCTATGGTATGATTGTTACCCTGAATGCTTACAATGTGGTTTCAGCTCGATGTGCAGCTGAGTACCTTGGAATGCATGAAACTGTTGATAAAGGGAACCTTATCTACAAGATTGATGTTTTCCTTAGCTCTAGCATTTTACTTAGTTGGAAAGACTCAATCATTGTTCTTCAGACATGCAAGTCTATTTCACCCTTGACTGAAGACCTAAAAGTGGTCAATCGATGCATTGAATCTATAGCAAATAAGGCATGCGTTGATGTATCTAGGGTTGACTGGTCCTATACCTATAACCGAAAGAAGCTTCTAGAGGAAAATGGGATCGATCAAAACCAGAATGGTGTCAGAGCTCGGTCGGTTCCCAAAGACTGGTGGGTTGAGGACTTATGTGAGCTTGAAGTTGATTTATTTAAGTCAGTAATTACTAATATCAAAACCAAGGCAATTCTTGCTGCTGAAGTTATAGGAGAAGCTCTCAAAGCTTATGCTTATAGAAGATTGCCAAATTTCAGCAAGGGTATCAGCCAATGTGGGGATATGTCGAAGCATCATTTGATCGTTGAAACAATTGTATGGTTATTGCCAACTGAGAAAGGCTGTGTTTCTTGTAGATTCTTAGTCAAGTTATTGAAAGCTGCCATTACTGTGGAGTCAGGAGATATGACCATAGAAGAGTTGGTGAAGAGAATAGGACAGCAATTGGAAGAGGTTTCTGTAAGCGATATTTTGATACTAGCCCCAGATGGCGATGCTAACGCCATTTATGATGTTAACATAGTAAAGAAAATTGTAAAGGAGTATTTGATCCAGGATAACAATACTGAAATTGAGTCCGTTGGCGGCGATGGTGAACTTGAGGGGACAAGAAAGCCTGCTGGGATCTTATCAGATGCTTCCAAGCTAATGGTCGCAAAGCTCATAGATGGATACCTTGCTGAAATCGCAAAGGATCCCAATTTGCCTTTGTCTCAGTTTGTTGATCTTGCTGAGTTGGTATCCAGCATTCCCCGTCCAGCTCATGATGGGCTTTACAGGGCCATTGATATGTATCTTAAGGTAATTACTGTTCCTGAAAAGATTTATTCTTTGGCTTGGATTGTATGACATGATGAATTTGGTAGACTAGATCCTATATTTGTCGTTCCAATTGGTGTGAGATTTGAAATCCATGCCAAATTTCTGTAATATTATGCCTAGCAGCTCTTCCTTCCTAGATGATTATACCTCTTTGGGGGCCAGTCCTGGGCTAAATCCAGTAAGCCACCATTTAGGTATAACATCACATAGGAAGCACTAAAATGGTCCAAGCCAAGGCATGCCAATGGTGAGATATTACATTGGCTTTGCTACATGGACTTGAGTTTAAGCCTAATGGCTCGAATTTTTGGCTTGGACCAAAAACATTCATTGGCATGCCTTGCCCACGGACAAATCCATTGATGACAGATAACATTTCTTAGAAATCTGTATGACTGATTTTATGTGAAGGTAACTGATCAATTCTGCCTATTTTAAGGTTCATCCCGGGATTGGGAAAGGCGAGAGGAAGAGGATATGCAAGTTGATGGACTGCAAAAAGTTATCAGCTGAAGCTTGCATGCATGCCGTGCAAAACGAGAGGCTGCCATTGCGAGTAGTGGTGCAAGTGCTCTATTTCGAGCAGGTTAGGACTGCTGCATTGTCTGGCGCCAGCACTCCTGACGGAAACAGAGGAGGAGGAATGAAGGATCTCAACAATGGTGGTTCTCATGGCAGCTCAAGATCAGGAACAACTGCGAACACAGAAGATGACTCGGTGGATGGTTTGGGCACAGCAGAGGAGCTGAAGGCATTAAGGAAGGAACTTGCATCCTTGAGGATGAGCAGTGAGAAAGATACTGGAGATGAGAATAACAAGGCTAACTCAGATAAGGCTGTGATTTCAAAGATGAAGGGTCTGCTAAAGTCGAAAAGATCATTCATGAAGGCATGGGCTAGCAAAGGAGGAGGAGGAGGAGAAAATAGTGGATCAGACTCATCAGAGAGTATTGGTTCTGCTAACCCAGAAGAAACTAAATCCACACCTTCAAGAAATAGGAGGTATTCAGTTTCCTAAAGTGGTTTGACTCTCTTTTTCTGGTTTCTCTCTTTTAACATGGAAAGAACTGAGGTACATATAGTTCGAAGAGCACAGATCAGTTGAAGTATTGTTTCAAGTAAAAATGAAACCACTTGAAGTGACTTCAAATGATCCAGATTGATAGTTCAGAAGAGTACGGGTATTTTGAAGAATGGAGATGTAATCCTTTGGCATTTATTTTATATCCCTACCCATAATAGGAGCAATAGTTAGTCAGCATTGTCATGAAAACATCAAACTAGCTATTCACTTGTTCTTGATGATTCTCTGCGGTTTACAAATTATAGGTAGATCAAGTTATTAGTACTGGTGATTTTATACATGGTGGGTCCGTTATATTAAAATAATCACTCGTGATTCTCTCTTCTTGGAGACTGAAGAGGTATAATATATAATATAATTATCATATTATGAAAATTTTGGTCAACCTACTTGGTTGAACTGGTAAATTAGTATTTTAATCGGGTTAATAAAATATTATTTATGATCCATTTGATCACGGTTTGATTATAGTTTTGACCATTTAGTTTTGAAACAGTATTTTAATTGATTCAATGATTAGTTTAGTTTTTATTACCTTGACAATTATTATACATGACCAATAATTATTAATATATTTTAAGAGTTCTTGTATCAAATCTCATGAATTTTTTTTTTCCTTGTTTTATTTTAAGCACATTGATATAAGAAAGCCTGTTTGATTTATTTGTTGTACATCGTTTGTTTTTTGTTTTTTGTCAGTTACTTTCAGGGTGCATGTGTATGGTTAACAATATTAGTATATTAACCTGGTTTATTTTCTTATTTTTGCTTCTAAAATTAATTTGTCATTTTCTCGAAATAATATAAACACTAGTGGTCTTACAATGCTGTTATTGTGTACCCGTGACAAGAGGCAATAAATATGAGAGCCCTCAAATAGCAAGATGACGAAACAAAATATTGGAAAATGACAAGCAAGGTTCTTGTTAGGTCATTAATCCTAATTGTAAATATTAATTTTGAAATTTTTTAAGAGATTATTGGTTTTCACAAATGGTGTTTCTGAAATTTACAGTTGATTACTCATGCGATTTCAATAATGTCACTCACAATTTGTGAAATTAATTTAAACTTTTTTTCTCTCCCACAACTAGACTTCTGAAGGCTGAAATCTCAGAATTGGGAATGAGATTGAAAGACCAATAGGACAATACCATTCTCAAGTAGGCTATCTACCTTATTCAATTGATTTACTCGGAATTTATAACTAACTGTGAGCGATTTCAGTATATTCTTTGAAACTTGCGGAATTAATTTGAGCGCTCTCTCTCTCTCTCTCTCTCTCTCTCTCTCTCTCTCTCTCTCTCTCACCACACAATTTGACAACTAAAATTGTATTGAATCATTTGTGAATTCTAAATAAACCACTTATATAAAAAAATTCCCTCCGTCCTTATATAAAAAAAATTTTCTAGAACTTTTTTTTTATCTCTAAATATAAGAAATTGTTAGCATATTTTTTAATGAATGGACTATTATATCTTTATTAAATTAAAAGAAAAAAAAATAAGTGCTTTTATTAATTTATTTTGAAAAAAGAGATTCATTTTTTATTTATAATAATTAAGAGCAAAATTGAAATATTATTATTCTTTTAATTAAATAATTAATTTTTATTAATTTGTGTAATTCAATTAAAAATATCATATATATATATATATATATATATAAGAACGGAGGAAGTAGGTATCAGGCTTGTGAATGTGGTTGTCTTTTCATTTTCCTTTAATGAAATTTCAATAATGAGTGGTTTATAATTACAATTTGAAACTCCAAAAAAAAAAAAAAACACGCGCACACACACAAAGCATGCTATGGTTTGTTGTATCATACTTTCTCTATTTTTATATATAAAATATTTTTAATTAAATTTTACAAACCAATAAAAATTTATTATTTTCTCCATCTTAAATTATAAGACACTTTTGAAGGAGTTTCTCTATTCTAAGATATAAGACACTTTAAGTAGATTAATGTTTTATTAAATGTACCAATTTTTATATTATCCTTTTTCTCTCTATAATTTTTCTCTTTTCTCTTTTTAATATATTAAATTATGGGCATTTTTGAAAGTCTATATTTTTGTTTGGGAAAGATAAGGTTAAGTGTATTTAATGAGATTTATTAGTATGTAAAATTTTATCTAAAAATATTTTATAATTTAGGACGGAGAAAGTATTTAGTTGAAAAGCACATAAAATGAAAAAAAAAATCATAACAATGTCAATTTTCCAGTTGTGTCTCTAATTATGTCACAATTGATATGATATTGATAGATAAAACACATAATTAATATTCCCTCCATTCTTATTTATAAGGTAGAGAGAAAATTTTTGTGTCCTATTTATAAGTCATTTAATTAAATTTTCATCACAAATTTTTTCTTTTACCTTTCATTGAATATTGGAGAGATAAAATATATTGTTAATATATATATATATATATATATATTTAATAGGGGTAAAGTTAATAATATATTAAATTTTTAGATAGAGTTAATTAGTTTCAAGGTTTTTATTTTTAGTGAAATATGTTGAAAGTAACTTATAAATAAAACAAGAGAAACATTGATTTCCCTTTTCAAGACAATGAGGACAAAATTGTTTAATTTCTCAAAATTATTATGACACCTCTTATATTTAGGATAAAACAAACTTTTAGAAAATATCCTCTATATATTCTTCTCATCTTATTTATAAATCACTTCTAACATATTTTACCAATATCAAATAAAACTTTAAAACTTATTAATTCTGTTTTAAAATTTAATAAATTCTCAACTTTGCCCATTTAAATATACATATTTTAATAATATATTTTCTCTCTCCAACATTTAATAGAGGGTAAAAAAAAAATTTATGACAAAAATTTAATAACATAACTTATAAATAAAATTAAAAAAATTCTTATTTCTCTATTTTATAAATAGAACCAAAGCCAATCTATAGAGATAAATAGAATACTATTGTTAGCATATTTAAGATTAAGAACATCAAATTCATTGAACTCTCTAAAAGACACATAATTGTGATGCGGCAGCTAGTTTAATTAAACTCTAAATTTATTAGCAACAAAACCAATCATTAATTAGCGGCTAAGGAAGTAATAGTATTAATTATGAAGAAAAAAACTTCGGAATTTTCTACACTTTGTTTCTGTCAAAGGAGGGTCAGCTGCATTGGTGCTGTTGAGGAATCAAAACGCATACGTGTACTAACAACCACATAATATAAAGTCAATTCAATTCAAACGTTTATTTCAAAGCCATCTCTATAATCAGACCATCAACTAATAGTTTATTAATCCTTCAATTAATCTATATTATCATTGTTATTTTGATTGTTTTAAATTTCATAATTATTAAAAAATAAACATTTTTAAAGAAATTGAAAGGGTCTATAGCTTTGTAACTTGTTTAATATTAATAACTATATCGCTATCATCAATGAAAGAATAAAAGATTGTTCCAACTTAACCAATAATCTTAAATTAGAGTTTTGAAAATGTTGTAGCATCAAAATTCTGCAATAGAGCTTGTTGCCTAGTCAATGCTTAATCCTGATTAGTCTTGGCCCATGTTAGGTCTCTTCAACTTGATGACCGATGCAAGACAAGTCTAGGATATCAAGTGTGCAAGCAATAAAAAATAATTATATTGCTATTTCCAACTACAAGCACTTTTTATTCAAAATTATAAGACAATTTTAAGAAGATTTTATTGTCCCAAAATATAAAAAAATTTAAAAAATAAAATTTAATTAATGATACTTTTTTAATATTACTTTTCAAGATAATTGAAATGATATTGTAGCATATTTACTAAATGTATAAGGACATTTTTAAAATTTTATAATTTTATTTTGAAAAAAAATAAGTTGGAAAAGTATGGCTAATCTTATTTTAAATTATCTTATTATTTGGGATGAGGGAGTATTCACTTAATTGGCACGATTTTTTATGGGTGAGTAGAAGGAACTTGGTTTTCATTGAGAAAATTTTGAGGCAAACTTTGTGAATGGGAAAAAAACATGTCATTGCACTACCTTTAATTTGGTCCCATAATATTTAAATATAATATAATAAAACATATTATAAATTATTGTATAAAAAGTTATAATATTAAATTGGGTTAATGAACATTCTAAATTTTAAAGTATTGTATAAAAAATGCCCTAAATCTTAAACTCTTAAAATATACAAAATGAACTCTAAACTTTTAAATTAATAGCAAATAAACCCCACTGTTAACTCACCATTACGTTGTTATTGTTCACTCAATGGGGTCCAATCAAAATACTGATATGGTAGTCCCTTGTTAATGTATCATTTTTAATTAGCATCACAGACTTTAAATTATTGCATGAGTAGCATCTTGGATCTTGAACTTCAAAATTCAGAGCAAATGACCCCCACTGTTTATGTGTAAAACACTGACTATTATGTAGATCAAATTAGCCTTAGTGTAATCTATTGTAGTGCCAGTGAATACATCATTAACAATGGTGAATAACCCATAATTTTGTGAAATAACATTTTTCACCCCTTTTTTGTAATATTTTTTAAGCGATTGATATCTCATGCTTTCATATACTCTATAACTCTAATTGATCTTATTTTGAATAATGTTTATTTATTTAATGATGAAAACTTAGGATCTCATTTGAAATGAAGTTTAAGTATCAGAGAATTTTACAAACGATGGATGCGAAAGATGGCAATTTTATCAATAGACTTTAAACACAAATTAACTAGTTAATTAAAATATTAAACTTCTTTTCAAATGGGATCTTAAGTTTTTATCATTAAATAAATAAAAATTATTTAAAATAAAATTAAATTAGAGTTATAGAGTATACGGAAGCATGAGATACTAATCATTTGAAAAACAATGTAAAAAAAAGGACAAAAAATGTCATTTCACAAAATGATGGTATGTTTACCGTGGCTAACGATGCATTCACTATGTCAGACCAATTAAGGTTAATTTAGTCTATATAATAGTTAGCATTCTACACATAAATGATAGGGATAGTTTGCTCTGAATTTTAAAGTTCAAGATCTAAAATGCTACTTGTATAATAGTGTAGTATCTGTGGTGCTAATTAAAAATGATATATCAATAAGGGATTGCCACATCATCATGTTAACTGGGCCCCACTAAGTGAATGGTAATAGTCTTAATGGTGAGCTAACGATAGGGTTTAATTTACTATTGATTTAAAAATTTAGGGTCTTGCATATTTTACTAGTTTAAGATTTAGGATATTTTTCACATAATACTTTAAGATCCAGAATACTTATTAATCCTATTAAATTCATAGGTTTACATGTGAAAACTATTGCTTAATTCTAATAGCATGCTCTTCTAAAGTCAGAAAGAAAATACTTCAAGCTAATTAATAATTGTACAAGGTCAAAATCCTCAGTTTTCATTTTTGGTAAAAAAAATCCTCATATTTGTTTTGACCCAACCAAAATCCTCACTCAAAAATTTAAAATTAAGAGGATAAAAAACTTATATACTTAGTTTTTTATGATTAATTTGAATTTTTTAATTAAATCAAGATATGTAAATTTTTTATAGATTATTTATTCTATGATAAATTTTTTTATTAATTTTATTAATGCATTAATATCCACTTATCATAATTTGATTGGATATAAGTATATTAAGTTTATAAGACCAAGTACATAATTTTTGGCCTAATTTTAATACCTACAATTAATTAATTACAATTAATTAATTAATCTCAATCAATATAATTACTATAAATTCTAAAATTTGTAATAAGTCACCTTAGTTAAAACATTGATTAACAAGTAAAAATAAATATTGAATTTATAAAAAAATTTGAAAAAAAAATGATAAATGCTTTTTGAAATTTGTAATTTTACTTATAAATAAAAAAAACATATGGAACTTTTTCTTATATTTGAAAACTGATGAAGTACTCTATAAGGCTGAAAAAAGAAGACGACATTTTTAGTTTTTTTAATGTGTAATTAATGATATTTTATTTAAAAAATAATCATGATAAATAAACTATTCAATTTTCATCTTTAAATAAGACCCTATTAAATAAGAATAAAAATTAAAATATAGTACCAGTATCATTTTAAAGGCAATTAATTAACTTCTTAAGGAGTACATATAACTTGCTTTAAAATGCCATATATATATATATATATATATATTATGGATGAAGTAATAAATTTTCAACTCTACCCATATATTAATAAATTGTTTTCACACACTAATATCTAACAAGAGCTTAACTGAAAATTTTGTAAAAAAACTTAATAATATAATTTACTCCATCTATTAAAAATGTAAGGTATTTTTTAAAGGGTTTGATATTAAAAATGTAAGGTACTTTTAATCTTTCAAGGTGTAATTATTGCTATTTTTTTAAAAGTATTCCTATTAAATAAATTACATTATATTTATTTTACGGTGAAAGACACAATTAAATATGGATAAATGTGAAAAATTATAGTTATTTTGAAGACAAATAACTATTTTATTTGAGTGAATTTGATTAAAATATCTTACATTTTTAAATGAATAGAGTATAAATTAGACAAATAAAATTCCTCCTTATGCAGGAGGACGCAAATGTATGGTGGTGGAGTATTATTATTATTATTATTATTGTTATTATTATTATGGGGGCTAAAGTATATTTTTGATCTTCTAACTTTATAGGTTTTAATTTGATCCTTTAATTTTATAAAGTATTTTTTTAATCCTTCAACCCTAATATCATTAGTTTCAAATAATTATTTTTTATGTCAATCATTATCCTTTTGAAAAACTTAAACTCAATATTTCAACTTTTAAGAATATTTTGTCAATATTTAAAAGTTTAATGTAAAAATTTATTAGAATAAAACTAATAATATTAGAATTAAATAATTAAAAAGACACGTTATAAAGTTAAGAGATTAAAATAAAATATTTTATAAAATTAAAAGATTAAATATATACTTTAACCTTATTTTGGGTGAACGAGTATCTCAATTTTTAGCCACACAATGGAGAGGCACAAAATGCCGAACTATGAGCTGTAATAAAAGTTTTGACCTATTACTGGATTCCCACGTTCCACGAACACTCCTATTTTTGTTGGATTATACGCTAAACATTGTAATTTAATAATTTCTGTTTTGTTGAGAATGTAATTAGTTGAGTCGATTATTGGATAGAGATGCCACGTATCCAACTTAATGGCTACAACTTCTATGTTTGGTTGTCTCATTACAATCCATCGCCATCTTCCTCTGTTCTCATCCTCATCGACGTCCGCTCTCCTTTTTAAACCAATCCTTTACCTCAAATTCCATGTTTTTACAGTTGTCTTTACAATCTGCTCTTGTCTCCTTTTGAAACTTTTATTTTGTATAATTTATTTTTTTAAAAAAAATGATGTATTGCGATATCTACCAATGTTCTCCCTCCAGTCTTTTTTTAATAAAAAAATACACAACTAATTCATCAAGACTAAGAAATATATTAAACTTGATGATTAGAATCTACGAAAATGTTAGAGATATAAATTTATTTTCGAAAATATATTCGTGGACTCCGATGACAACTTTTCTAATTGCATGAGAAAATTGTGTACATTGTGATTGCAATTCTCTTCTCCAGTGAAGGTATAAATAAATATTTTAATAAACACATCAAATAAAAGGTTTTTTTGTTTTTCATAAATAGGACTATCAAAATTATCTTACAAAAAGGATGAGATTTAGAGGTGGTAATTATATTGGAGCACAATAACTTAAAATGATAAAAATTAGTATATTTTATTCTGGCCATTACTTTTAGGGTAAATTTTGGTATGGGGATGTAGGAGCTTTATTTAAAAAATGCCTAACTTTTTACTTGCTTGCATATACTCCCATCGGTTTTTATTTGTAGAAAAAATTATCACTTTTTACTTATTTTTTAATATAAATAAAATTATTTATTTTAATAAATATTTATTATATATTTTTTAAATCACCTCTCATAATTTAGATTAATAAAAAATAATTAATAAATGCTCATATTGATTAACATAATGTATTTTAATGCAATTTTTTTATTTTTACATATAATTATTATGATAAATTAATTTTGTTAAGTTGTGTGATATAATTTTTTTATATATATAAAAATGGAGGGAGTGCTTTGAAGAGAACCATTTTTCTAGTTCCGCTGTTATTAACCAAAATCGATGTCATAAAAAAATAGTATTGAATTGCAAGAGAGACTTTGCAAGGCATAGGAGGCAGTCAACAACATGATGATTTGGATAATGAAGGAAATTAGATTAATTATCTGAAGAGAACCAAGGCTTACGGGGTTGCGGAGAACCAGAGCCGCTATCACCCATTTCTTTGGAAGCAGCCAGCCAAATACTTCCTGCCTTAGCCACCTTAACCTTTTATCTTCTTTTTACTTAACACCGGCTAACCTTTCTCTTCCTCGATAATTATTATGACTATGCCACTCTCTCTCTCTCTCTCTCTATATATGTGTGTGTGTGTGTGTGTGTGTGTGTAGCATTGTTGCTTCGTCTTCAAAATTCCTTGTGTTCACTTGAAGTGTGTGATTACTGATTAGGCAGCCCTAATTTAATTAGCTAGGGTTTTATTATATATTGCGGATCTTTGAGGATCGGAGAAGATGAGTTGCAGCGGTTGTCGAGTTCTCCGAAAAGGTTGCAGCGACGAGTGCATGCTCCGGCATTGCCTTCAGGGGATCCAGAACCCTCAAGCCCAAGCCCACGCCACCGTCTTCGTCGCCAAGTTCTTCGGCCGTGCCGGCCTCATGTCTTTCGTCTCCGCCGTCCCCCGCTCCCAAAGACCCTGTAACCTCTCTTCTCTCCTTCATATTCTATCATATAACGTGCCTGCGTGCGCGCATGCATGCAAGTACATAGTGCATCCAATTTATATAGAACTTTGTTGTAGAGGCGGCTTTAAATGTGATCTGATTATACCTGATTTATGATTTAACGGTTTTCGGTGATGGCAGACTTGTTTCAGTCGTTATTGTATGAAGCGGTAGGACGTACCATAAACCCAGTGAATGGGGCAGTGGGGCTTCTCTGGACAGGGAACTGGCATCTCTGTCAGTTGGCGGTGGAGACGGTGCTCCTTGGCGGCGCGTTGAACCCACTGTCTTCAGATTTCACCATTGACGGCCGCAGCGGTAGAGGTTCAGTTCAGGCGGAAGATGAGAGTTTTGGGTCTGCCGTGAACAGTTTTGATAATCCGAGGGACATTATTATAGGTGAAAGATCTTCGACGTCAAGGATGTTCAAGGGAAAGGTAATCAGTGGTGCTAATATTGATGGGGTGGAGAATTTTCAGGCACGTGATCAGGGGATGCCGGAGAGAGCGAAGAAGCACCGAGCGGCGACGCCGTCCACGGAGGTGTCTGAAACGACCGCCTTTGGGAGTAGACTACAGGGCAGTACCGAAAGGAGACTCCTTAGACTATTCTACTGATAAATTTTAAGTCAAAGACAGAACAGGGGATTCAATATTTTGAATCAGAGGGATTACATTAAAAAAGAAAAAAAAGGCATAGTATAGTTGAGTGAATAATAATAAAAATAAAACTTTTGAGGGGTAATGCTGAATACTGATTCAGTTGTTTGAGGCTATGTAGGCAATATTGCTCTTTTATGCTCTTTTATGCATGTAGCCAATGGAACATAGGAAAGTAGTCTCTCTCTCTCTCTCTATAGATATATATATATATATATATTATATCTATCTATCTATCTACATGAGTTTAATCCAGGACCTTCTATGCTATAAAATTGAATCAAGATATTTATCTTTAATAATATTGAATGAATTCTGATGAGATGCGTGTGATGAACAAATGTCTAAACCTTTCCCTTTCACTTCATATGTGATATGCGCACTTTTTAAGGTCAGAATAGCGTTGGCCTCTGATTGTAATTGGCCAATTGCTGAGAAATATTTATATAGATTCAGCCTTTCAGGGTAAAAAAAATAAATAATAAGGATCATTTTAAAAAAAAGATACGGTGGAAAAAGAAATATCACAAAAAACCTATGAAAAATGTGAGATATATAATCAAAAAATACACGTAACGTACATATAAACTTTTATATTTGATTTGATTTATTCATGATAAATCAATTTATGCAAAGAAATATTTATATTTCTTTCTTTTTTACAATCAATCAATTAAAGAATTACCTGTATTATACATAGTAAAATCCAATATACTTATGTTATAAAAAAAATCCAACATACTTAATTTATTATAATTATAAACACGAGCTGTATTTTGAGAAAATTTCCAGAGATGTCACAGGAAAATATCATTTGTTTGGTACATGATGAGATAACAAAAAAACAAAAAAGTCCAAATCGTCAAGAACAACACGAGATTCTGCGCCCGTCTATTGCTTGTGAACAAAGTTTGTTTGGCGTAAAAGATTCAGATAACGTGTTCATTGATTTAAAAGCAACGTGTTTTTGTGTGCCTTACATTAACACGACTTCATTTATTCTATTACCAGTCTAAGATGCTTATTTCATTTGCATTTATCAGAAAACGCGTTAAAGACACCAGTCAATCTCACTGTAACGAAGAAAGGATCTCGTGATGAAGGTGAACTTGCTATAGTAAACTAGTAGTAATTATTATTATCATTATTATGAGTAAAAACGCTTAACAGTTTGATTATTTTCACCATGAGCATATAGGATAGGATGTTGTTGAAGCAAAGATTATCATGCAAAATTTCAATGCACTGAAAACCAGACATTTAACTAGTCAAAGACAATGATTTAAAGATTAACGATTAGAACATGAATAAAATATTTCATTGAACTGGAAATAATGAAATATTACCAGTTTATTAGTTCAATTGGGTGAACGGACCTGATTTTCATCATCCAAGCAAGCACAGCATTTTCAAGTTTCAACACACTTTTCCGTGAAATTCACGTGTTGGCCATTATGCTCATATTTCAATCACTTGATCTCCCAGAGGCTTAAGATTTCGCAGTGCACACATTATTGCAGAGAGTAACAATCTAAGCCTGAGGTTGCTAAAACTGATAATAGCAACAATCAAACAGCAAGTAATGGTGTTCAAATGAAGGATCTTAGCCACAAATTTACCTGATGAACAAATGGTTAGTTGATTATATACATATACATAAACCAAGCGAATTGCTTACAGCTACCTAGTCAAATAAAAAGAACAAAAAAAGCCACATTTTTTCTTTTTCTGTGATCATATTCATACACAACATATACTACACGACATTTAACAAGAACACATCAGGTTCAAAAATATGTCAACACAGAAAATCAAAATCCAGCTAGCTATCAGCTCCGTATTCCATTCTCGTTACCTTCTGTGTCATCTTCATCCGTGGGAAGTTAAAAAGCAGGGTAGGTAGTGTTAGCAGTAAGAGTGAGAAGTCAAGAAAGATCAGTTGTACACACGTGTTATCAGGCGGCAGCTGGCAGTCCGAACACGACAGAGTTGTAATATATGTGTTCTCAAGGTACAATCCCTGACCTGTTAGTATAGTGTAATAAACCAGGGAAAAAAAAAGCTATGAGAAAATTGAAAGTGGATTAATGAGGAATTAAGACTAAATTGTCATTGCCATACATCCTTTTTTTTGGGATAAGAAATAATATTTATTTACAGAACACAGTACAAACATTACTACAAGATGAAATGTAGTATTTAAATACTACTTCCGTTTTAAAAGTAACTTCCATTTATGGCCATGCACACATATTACGAAAATTACCAAATAACTTGGACTCTGGCGAAATCTGATGATATTTGAATAAAATATCCTTACAGAAGCAAGTTATTTCTAAGGTGGCACTTGGACTTCATTTACCATTATTTTTTTTATCTTGCTTGATAAGGAACATTATTTTCATTAGTGAAGGCTAAAATGGTACAAGAATGAACAAGTAATGTTTCAATGAAATTATAAAACGACAATTATTTTGAAATTAAACTAAAACTCTAAAATGAAAGTTATTTTAAAACGGAAGGAGTATAATTCAAAACATCATTTCTAATGATTGTAGTTGCAAGATACATAATGGACGAGAGAGCACCGGCTTTGATGTTTTGGTGTTTCATAGATGAGAGAGCTTTGATAAAGACAGATTACCTGCATAGATTCTAAAGATGACAAAAAATCCTTGCATTGTTCAAGCAGAAGCCTTTCTTTTGCAGTCACCTTTACAAGTTCTGCCATCAGGGTGTTAGTTTCTTCCACCTGTTAGAAGCAAATGATTTTAGAAATACCAATGTAGGAGATAATATTTGTTGGGGTAACACAAAACAGTAAATTAAATTTAAAGACATCTATTTGGCCGAAAAAAACCTGAAGACATCTAACCAATTCCCACTTTTGAGTCTTCTGAAAAATGTTCACTCCTCAATTCCTTTAGAACTAAGTGAAGATTCTCAGGATGTTGCTTGGTGTTTTGCGTCATTGGTTTATTACCATTTTAGTGATAAAGCAAAACAATCCTCTTGGTGGCTGTGCAAATAAATAACACACAAGCACCAAAGCTTTGATTCCAGCTACTTTTATTAGGATCCAAGGGATTGTTCAAGGGACTATACATCAATCATTTTTAAAACTAAAGTATGTATTTTGAACATTCAATATGCACTATCTAAAAGCAAGAACTTAAAAACAGGAAAAACACACACACACACACACACACACACACACAATGGGGCATGTCATCCACAGTCAATACCTTGTGGACTGTACAGCATGAATGCTAATAGCATTGAAGAATTCCGGAGGTCACTCCTTTTCTCCTTATTAAATAACTCCCAGAGGCCAAACATGAAATAGGATTCCCTTTCATTTCTCCCCTTATCTTCCATTCTCACAATCATGCATATTATCACACACCTTTTTTTTGGGTTTTATCAAATCATTCAGTCTAATGTTAATATCTTGTAATCATGACATTATATGCCATTTTCTTTTCCTGTCAGCATAACCACTGACCCACTAAATTGGTCATTTTCTAGGTATGAATAGTCAGTTTTTAAGCAAGCCATCCAGTTTACTGATGGATCAACAATAACAACGTTAGGTCACCCAAGCAAAGTTTGGCCAAAAGTGACATTAATAACGTAACAGCTGAGTCAGACATAATAAGAAGCTTAATGGACTTGGAATGAGTGAGAAGGATTTGACAACAGCTGATTTTATCATTGATGATCAACCACTGTGCACTCAAAAAGATTTGATTTTCCCAGGTGTGCAGGTGGTTAGCATAAAATTTTACCACATACATCATCAAAACTCCAGCTTGAATTGCTCTCTATGTGAACCAAACATCTAATGTAACAAACGTCATTAAGGCTAGAAATTTTCAAAGTTGTATAGTGCATATAAAAAACAACCAAAACACCTATTTGAGCTCCCTATTTACAAATTATACAGCAATAAAAGACACTTGGAAAATTATTGCACTTCAGGAAATGCTTTGCTAATTTAAAGAAAGCTGATGCTGAATTATACCAATGGCCTTTGGGTTAAGTGGTAAGGGACTCAACAACCCTCAAGCAAAATCTCATGTCCAAGTATTGTGGATGGAAAAAATAACAATATTGGAAGAAGTCCCTCTCAATTGGACCCGACCCAACTTGAATATAGATTATTCGATAGTACCTGAATACTAGACAGTTTGTTAACAACCCCTCCCCCCCTAAAAAAAAAGAATAATGAAAGGAAAGAGAGACAGAAAGCTGAATTATGTAATCTAAATGTGCATCTAATTGCAGCAGAACCATGACCACTAGTTCCACCTTTCATATTAAGTAGGCAACTAGATGGTATAGTTAAAGATCAGTGAGGATCAAAATTCCTCAGTTCATAATTAATTAATTTTGACAAACTTAACAGATAACAGAATTAATCCTTTGAATGGATTTAAGATGATTATTTGGAGAAACAAACTTAATGGAACCTCTAACTCTGATATCATTCATGAAGCTGAACTAAAGCTTCCTTTACTTGAACAGAGGAGAAAGGAAGGCATAAAAGAGGAGAAAATGTATCCAACTCCTAGATTTTAAGAGGACAGGCTCCCTCCACCCTGAACATTCTCTCTCCACTCATGCACTACATGGCAAAAGTGGCTGTCCCTTGATAGGTGCTCTTGTGTCCTTCCGCTACCTCACACAATCTCCTTTTGGGCCTCATTTTCTTTTTCCTTAAGTAGACTTTAACCACATTTAGCATCTCTCTAGGCCATATTTCTCTTCATTGCATAGCTTTGCCTCTGATACTGCGGAGTCTGTCAAAACTCCACTACCAAGATGAAAAAGTGACAAGGGTCAAGGAGAAGGTAATAGCTACTAGATTGCAAGGTTTATCGTTATGTTCTGAAAAAATTAAGTGCAATCATTTTTATATCATATAATAGTCTTTGTTAACATTTACAAACAAATATTATGATGCTGTCGAGATAAAATGAAATTAAGACTGACTTTGTTTGGCTTGATAAATAGGAGGCAACGATCGAACCAACCAACTGAAGCATGACTTTTAGACAAGTATGACATCTTTAGAGTTTGGTACACTACTGCGGGGACTTAAATATCTATTTGATTATTGACCCAATCCAATGTATATTAGAACATTTTAATCGGAACAATGCACCACATCAAATGTATTGAGATGGCATCAATAAATTGCTTTTCCGGATTTCTAACTTTCACATGACTTATACCTAAGTCCCAACTAAAACAAAAGGAAGCACTTACAATACAAAATCAGCTTTGCCATAACCTGATTTCCACATCTTAGATTGACAATTGATAGAAACACATGCCCTGTACTGAAGGAGCACATTAGGAAGAAAAGGCGAAGAAAAGAAACTAAGTTTACCTTCGATGAAAGAGAATAAATTGAGGATGACATTGCTTGCATGACATCAACTGCTGTCCCCACAGCATCCTTCAGATTTGGTACATCGGCCTACAAAGAATAACATTATGCGATTATTAAAGACAATTGTGAAATGGTGATGAGTATTTAAAATAAAAAGCAATAGCACATACTATTGCTTTTTCAACAACAGGAAGACGGAGGGTGCTGGCCTTCAAAGCTTCAGTTGCTCCAAGCAAAGAACTGGAGTGTTCTCTTTCAAGAAGGGCCCACTCTTCCAAATAAGGAATCTATAGGACCAAGCACAACAAACTTCACTTATGACAAACAATAATGATAGTTAATCAGCAGTCTATCAAAAGCATTGGCGAATATTAAGTTTCATGTAAATATTGAATAATAATCCTTTTAACAGAAACAGCAGCTAGCATTGCAAGAGCTACATGCGTGTAGTTGGCTGAAAATATCATCAAACACTGTACTTTGTACTAAGGTGACAAATTAATAGAAACATTTGCTGTCATTTTCAACAGACCCAGTGGTGCAGAAGTATCTTTTAAATTTATCATGCGTATCACTTTTCAAGAGCTACATGTACGAAACTAGGTTGCACAAACCCAATTGGCCTGACCAAAATCAAGCCAAGTTGGACAGGGCAAAACCCAACTAGGCTGGCTCAGATCAGTTCCCTCATTAAAAAAAAAAAAATTACGGACACGTGAAAATTTTAATTTCCTTTTCTTTGGAAAAATATATTTTTATGCAGACTTATATGAATTTTTTCTCAAAGGTCATTTCATAATTTTTAACAAAATATTTGTTTTTTTCCTTAAAAAAGGCCAAGGCAGCAGAGGGAATGCTGGCATGGGCTCTGGGCTTCAACTCTTAAACCTGGTTTAAAAACAACCCTAATTACACGAGAAGTAATCATTTGCAATCAAAACCTCTGAATCTTACTTGTCCCTTCAGGATGGAAGTTAGCTTCAACTTTTGCCTCAGCAATAGTAACTTGATTCGTTTAAGTATGACTGCATGCCGAAGTTCTGATATTGTTACCCATGCATTCCATAAATGCCTCTGACACAATAAAATATAAAGGCTAGTGAACATTAGTACCATTGTTGTCAGCAAAAGAAAAAAAAAAGCAGCCATTTTCAATTTAAACATCTTAGGAATTCATATATTTCGATGCGGAACTACAAAACTAACTGCAGAGAAAACTAATAAAGAGTTACTGCCTCAATGATAAAAGCTTCACTTAAGAGATTGTCAAAATAAATCAGACACCAGAAAACCATAAATGATATCATCAAATGTCAAAAAGATTTCTGGACTCGTCAGAAGATATGAAGAGCTCAAACTGTGTCATGTAAACATAGTTGTCAAGAACCACTTCAACCAGAAAGTTTAAAATGTTAGGTGAAGTTCCACAATTGGCTTTATTAATATCAATAGCGTGCCCTCTCACATGACAGCCCTTCAAGCATGAAATGCAAACAAAGCACAAGACTGCCAAATCTTGTGTCGTAACTTATTTTTATTGTCGGAATGTTCAGGCAACCAAAAAAAAGCAGAAAATGAGAGTGACTAGGATCAAGCGCCTAACAGCTTGGTCATAGAGGCTTTGATATCATCTCAAAGGACCATTCCACCCTTAATAAGAGTTTGGATCCCACAAAGTAAGGAAAGGGGCCAAGTAGAGATAGAGAGAATGAGGTGGGCCCATCTTTCATAGGACTCGCATGGCAGAAGTGGGACCAACCTCTTTTGCTCTCTCTATCTCTCTCCCTCCACTTCACTCTTTTACTTCATACCCTCTTATTTGAGGGGTTCCAATCTCCCTAAACAAGCCCAAACTGCTAAGTGAAGGTCCATGATTAACTTCATTATACTCTAACTATGGTCAAGATGATTGACACGTATAATGGTGAACGTGACAACTATATCATTGAACCCAATAAAACTCATGACTTCATGAGCATTAAAAATGGGCTCAAAGAAGAAGGTCCTTTACATTATCGTTACAAAATTATTGGAAGACTATTCAACAAAGTAAGTTGAATACAATCTGTATCTGGAAAATGATCAGAGTAAATGTCTTCATACAACTACTTGCTATAGAAAGCATACTCATTAGGTCACTGCCAATGACTATTTTCTTTGTCACTGCAAACAAAAAAGCATCAGCGCTTGTTTGTGTAGAATACTTTTAGATTCCAACCTAACTACAACTCTAAAAAGGTAGAAGCAACGGGCGTGTTTTCTAATTCAAAGAACCCCATGAATGACCATCAGATAAGTTTCTCATAGCCATTTGACCTTTAGAACAAGAAAAAAGACTAGAGAACTCCACTCTACACCTTCCTTTAACGGATTTGCCTTCATTTGTAAATAGAACAAACTATGCACAGCTAGAAAATAGTGACCATCCAATGTAGTTACCAGAAAGAAAATCAGGACGTGTAATACCCTCTAAAATTTCCCGACCTTGATAATAAATCAAGAAACCAATATGAGATTAAACATGCTAATCAATCCAAAATCTAGGACAAAAGTACTTCAAGCAAGACCTTTAAACACTCGCTCAAGGCTAGCCTCCAAAACTAACAGCATAGGTTGGCACATAATCACTCTCTAAACCAAAATATCTAACACAGGTTTATGAATAACAGTTTAACAATCCGTTCTTTAGTAAATATTCTAGAATGATATAACTATGATGAGTGATGACAACCCAAATCAGTCTAAATCGTTCCAGAGAATAGGGCATATAAGCAACCAACATGACACAGGAAGAAGAATCAATCTGAGATATTTATATTTATCACAAGCACCTAAAACCATAGTAAGCAAATAGAGCTTGACTGGAGCCATGATAAACATACCTCCGCATTTAGTTTCTGCACCATAAAGGTAGCATCTGCCCTTGCATTGGCAAACCGCCACTGCACATATCGGTTATACAGAATCCGTAAAGAGTGTGCATCAAATATTCGATCCTCCCCTATCTTTCCCCTCCGGATATCAACTGAAAAACTAAGAATTGAAGGTGGATTTGAAGAATTACTATTGATGGAGCTGGCAACTGCACTTCTCACCCGAGATGGACTAGAGATTCCCCTTGATGGTGATGAGACTGTAGATGCCCACGGTCTACTTGGAGATGCAGGACGAGCAGTTCCCCTAATTGGGGAAGCCATAGTTCGGGGGGATGATAGCGGGCCATCACTAGTGAACTTCTTGGATTGAATAACCTTTGAAGGAGCTGCCACTCTTGAGGCAGGGCTTGTTGATAATGGTGAACCAGGATCCTGCAAACGGCGCAGCCGACTATTAGTCTCTTGCCAAAACCTCGCAGACACAGCAATGCCACGAGGTCGACCCTTGCCAGCTCCAACACAATCTTGTGCTCCTGAAGTGCTACCAGAGGAAACACTGTCTGTATCGGATGCAGTGAGATCAGAAGGCAACGAAGAATCATTTGCTGAATTTACATCTGAGCTCCGCTGAGCATCCTTCAATGACTCATCTTTACCTAAATCCAAACTCAATCGCCCATCAAAAGATGCCCTTCTACCATCACCAATCATTGATTGCTGCAACGCCCGTACCACTTTTCCAAACCCGTTTCCAACAAGCTTCTTATCACCACTGAAATCCATGCTCCTTGACAAGTGATTGGAACTCGAATTTGACTGCCGGGCCCGAGCCGGCCATCGATGTTGCTCCATGGGTCTCGAGTTCTCGACTTGATCTCCTCCTCCATCAATCTTACCTCTAACTGCAGGCGACCTCCGCCGCTCTGGCGTTGCCGGCTTCCTGGCATTACTCGAAGTGGGTGTCGCTGCCTTTGTCTTACTAATCGGAAGCGAAAACGCCTCCCCTTGGAAGGAAACCGACAAGCTCCGCGTAGAAGTGACCAGAAGCTTCGTAGCCACCGACACATCACCGGAATTACCTTGCCGTAGGAGAGGCGTTATAGGCCTTGTCGGAGTCGCCGGTCGCCTACGGTCCACTGATTGGGACCGCTTGGGCACCGTAGAGGGTAAAGGGGTCGATGAGGGTGTGGAATTGATGGAACGTGATAGGAGGGGAGAGGGGCATCTCCTAGATGAAGACGAAGAAGAGGTTGAAGTGGAAGTAGAAGTCGATGGAGAAGGAGACATGTACCTGGAAGAAACCTGCCTACCCTTGGGTCTTCTCGGAAGAGTCCCATTGTCTTTCTCTGAAGGTAATAGTGGAGGCCTCGATGGGTTTTGGTGGGTCGAGGAAGCCTTGGTGCTCAGTGGGCCAGTCGAAGCTGCTTCAGAAATGGCAGCCACCATTATAAGACTCTGAAATTTCCACACATTGCCTCTAATCTTAAAGGTTTCATTCCCGAACCCCACGTTTATCCATGGCTGATTGTGCGTGCAGAAGATCAAGAAATTGTCCTATGTTAGGGGGATTTCAGAAATGGGCGTGCACAAGATTCAGCATTTCAGGGGAACGGAACAGCTGAGAAGAAGAAAGTAGTGCTGGGTGTGGATTTAAGAGAGAAAGCGAGAGTAGGTAAACGAGATTTGAGAGCGCAAAGTGTTTCACAGGCGAGGCGAGCTTTTGGTTTTTGTGAATCTTTCGAGAGACGTTATGTTAATATAATGACAGTTTATTTCTCGCAAACTTTTCTCTTCATAATCTTACACATATACGACGTACGTAATGTTGTAATTAAATATTTTTTTGGCGTAAATTTCTAACAACTTCGTTCTTTTTTTGGCTAAATTTATGGTGTAAAAATATTGATAAATTTTATAAAAATATATTAAAACCAAATAATAATGATTACTTCTTAATAGTTAAATTGATAGAAAGACTTGAGGTTGATCTTTTAAAAATCTAAGACCATTTCCTATATTAAAAATGTTCACATCGCACGAGCGAAATTGTAAACTTAAATATATTTTTTTAAAATTATAAAATACTTTTAAAAAAAAATTATTTCAAAATATAAGATATTTTAGATAGATTAAAGTTTTATTAAATACATCAATTTTAATATTATTTTTTTTCTTTTTATGATTAATTTTTATTTCTTTTCTTTTCAATATATTAAATGATAGATATTTTTAAAAGTTTATGTTTTTATTTTAAAAAAATAAAGTTGTTAAGTGTATTTAATGAGATTTATTGATATATAAAATTTTATTTAAAAATATTTTACAATTTAAAATGAAGAAAGTAATATTTTTCTTAAATATAATTGGAAAAAAAATTCTATCATTGAACTAACATAAATAAACAAAATAAGAAGTTTCATCAATTGGTGATATACACGCTTTTTAAAGATAAAATTATCTAAAGTGAACTTAATTTAGGAAACTAGTGCAAAAGCAAGTAAATCGCAATTCATATATCTTTTTTTTCTTTTTGGGACAAATACTTCATATCAATGAGTTTTCATACTTGTCAAACTTTAGTGCAAGCCTGGATTCCGCTTTTGCAAGTTAGAAGAATTTTTAAAAACTAACATGAGAAATTAAAGTTCAAATTCATCCACGTACGCACATTTTATTAATATTTAATGATATTTTGAATAGGATTGGTTCAAACAAAAAAATATATGTACATAATAAAAAAGAATTTTTAAAAAATACAAAATTTGTCAATGACAATGGGGACAATTAATAATAATTTGGCACATAACTCGTGAGATCATGAGTTTAAATCCGACTGTCTATTTTGTTAATATAATAACTTTATTGGTCAACAATATATAAATACTTTTATAAGTATCTTTTTGAATTTAAAGGCAATATTTAATCTTGATGGTTTTTCAATCCAACTCACCAAAAACTTTTTGTTTTGTGTGTGGGTAAAAGAAGGAATAAAAGGTAAATGCACTTGTAAATTATAGGTTTATAAACATCTAAAATCCTAAACTCATTTTTAATATAATATTTTTTTAATTTTTAAAAATGGTACAATATGACCCATACTAATAATAAATGTTAATTTTGATTATTAATTGATAAAAAAATTACAAAATAAGACTTCAAAAATTAAAAAAATAACAAAAACATTAAAGAAAAAGGATCTAAATATTATAGACAATGATAAAAAAATTACAAAAAATATCAAGAAAATCATATAATCTTTAGTTGCTTTTTTTATAATTTTTTAACTAACTAACAATTAAAATTAATATTTATTAACAACAGGGGCAATATCACATCGTTCTAAAATCTGGATATGAAATATTTCACCAAAAAATAAGTTAAGGATCTGAAATATTTTAAAATTTATAATTTATGCATAAATTTGTCATTTAATTAAAAAAAAATACGAACTTTGACTCCAATAGATGTCTAGCTACTTTTAAAATTCAATTCGCAAAACAAAAAATACACATGAAAAGTCAATTTTGTAAACCAAACATGATGTTATAGCTCCACTTTTTCGTGCTTCCTCTGCTCCTTACTATTCAATCACATGAATCCACCACCTGCAGACATTGTGTATACATGCTGTAAACAAACGTGGGATTAAAATAAATTAAAATTTTGGAGCCGTGGAGATGGCTGTGTCCGTGTCATGTGAGACGTTAGCGCGAAATTTATATTATTAGAAAATTGATGTGCGTTTGGAAATAGGGTGTAGTGTAGTATATTAGTGTTGTTGTATGTATGGGATTTTATGAACAAGAACGATTCAATGACTGAGTAATCGCACCACAATCTACAGCGACGTTCCTACTTTCACGTGTGCAAATTTAATGATAAAAGGTTTCTAATATTATGAAATTCCTCAATATTCAAGCGAGATATATTTTTAATAAAAAAATGATAACATTCATGGTCTAACATTTTTTTCGTTGAAAGTAAAATTAAACAAATACAGTAAAATACATCAGGATTGAATAAAATAATTGACTAATGTCAAAAAGGAAAGATAAGGCGTGAAAAGTGACGTGCGAAATTAATTATTAATTAATACGTGAAAGAGTGTAGAATAATGTGGGTATAATTGTAGAGAGGATTTGGCAGAATGGAATGGCGTGAGATAGATGGATTACTTGAAAGGGAAAGAGATTAATGAGCTAACACATACAACGTGTACGTTAATTAATTATTAAATGAAATGAATTCAGATGAAAATGGATCTAATTAAAGCTATTATTATTACTTCATAAAACCCAAAAAAAAATAAGGGGGGAAAAAGAAGGAGGTGGTTGATGATGATGATGCAATGAGTGAAATAAGCCTAAAAAGCTGAGACATAATCAAGCCAATGCCCCCATTTGTTGCCTAATTGTTTATTTTTGCAAGCTAAGCTAAGTTTTTTGTACTCTAATACGTTAATTTAATTACGATTACTATTGTTATTACGTATTTAATATTAAGATGCCACATCTCTTTCCGTCGGTCCCTCTCTGGTTATTGCACCATTTCAACGCTTCTTTTGTTTCTTAACTTATTCCTCTTCTTCTCCATTCTTTATGGTTCTTTCTCCAACCTTTGCCTGATCTTCTTTAGCTTCCACTTTATTTTCCTCTTCTTTTTACTTTATTTTTTTAGCAAACATTTTCTTTTTCTTTCTTACATGACCATCTGGTTGGGTTAAATTGTATTCCACATTGTCGAATCTAACAAGTCCAAAGCATTTTTTTGTATTTACATAAATTCAAATTCGGGGCATCATATATGAGCAATCATGGTCCATTCCACTATAACAAATGCCTATTGATATATTTTCCTCCTCTTCTTTTCGTTTCTTTTAATTTATAGATAAAAATGGTGGCAAATTCTATAAAGAGAGGAATGGTGTTGTTTACCCATTATTTAATAACCTCAAACAAAATATTTTATTGCAGGCCTTGTGTATGGCATGGATAAATTTGACACGGAACAAGAAATTGCATTTACTATGTTCTCATTATACAAAAAATATGATATCTATATATTCCCTCCGTACTAAATTATAGAATACTTTTGAAGGAGTTTTTTCATCATAAAATATAAAATACTTTGAATAAATTAAGGTTTCATTACCTTTTTAATATTACCTTTTTCTCTCTATAATTAATTTTCATCCATTTTCTTTTTAATATATTAAATAATGTATATTTTTAAAATTTTATATTTTTATTTTAAAAAAATAAGGTTGTTAAGTGTATTTAATGAGATTTATTGGTATGTAAGATTTTATCTAAAAGTGTCTTATAATTTAAAATAAAAGGAGTAATATATAATTATGGAAAAAGACTCCTGAATATTAAAATTTACACACATAGTTTGGCTCAATACTTTTTTTAAAAAAATTGAAATGAACAATAAATTTTATCATAAAACTACAATATATCAAACTATTCTGTTAACAAAATGACAATTATTATTATTTATTATATAAAAATAGTTTTATTTTGTTTTTAAATAAAGAGTAAAGCAACAGATCATCACCATCGTCTTGCATTTGAAAAATTATTTTATATTTATTTTAAATATTAATGAATCAAACACTTGCGAAAAGGCTAATAGTTTGAATTCTCTCGCTCTCTCTCTATATATATATATTAATGTATATACAAAGTAAAAGTAATATTCCTCCCGTCCCAAATTATAGAGCATTTTTAAAAGAGTTTTTCTGTTTTAAAATATAAGATACTTTAAGTATATCAAAGTTTTATTAAATATACTAATTTTAAATTTATTCTTTTTCTTTATATAATTAATTTTTATTCTTTCTCTTTTCAATATATTAAATGATGGACATTTTTTAAAATTTATATTTTGTTTTATAAATATAAGGTTGTTAAGTGTATTTATTGAAGTTTGTGTGAGATTTTATTTAAAAATATCTTATAATTTAAAACAGAGAGAGTAGTAAAAAAATAGTTTTAATCATATCCATAAACATGCATTATAAAATGACCTTATCTAATAATTTGGAGGGCTCGATGTGCACAACTGCACATGGTGGTTGCAAAACCAATGTACGTCCATATAAGTTTGGAAGATGAGCTTTGGATCGAACTCAAGGTATATTAATGAACAAATAAGCAAAATTATCAGCGTCTACTGTTCGTTATAGATAACATAAAAACTTTACCAAGTAAAATAATTTATCATCCTAAATAATATAAATGTTCAGTTGTTTATAACCACATGGCCATTAGCTTAATCTAAAAGCCCTCTAAACTTTAAGGCTCCATTGATAGAACAATAATCTAATATTAATAATATTCAAGTATATATATCCTATAGGGGATACAGCGTCCAATTCCATTTTTTTTTTTGGCCAAACAAAATTATATTTATGAGATGCGAAACCGTGATTTTATTCTTCAATTTAATTATGTGAAAGGTGTGTGCTTGTCAATGTGAAAATCACTTTGACAATAAAATTAATCACGTGAGCAGTAAAACCAGGTGGTCCTAAAAGGACAAAAATTATAAAAAATTTGAGGTTGATTAAAGTCTTATCATTCAGGCAGTTATGATTATTAGTTAGATAATAAGCCACTTCAACTACTTGATGAATAAAGATTTTCTAAAGGAAAAACATATAGCTATGCAAATAGAAAGATCAAAGAATGTTGCCGGCTCTTGGAGCCTGTTTGGTACAAAATGAAAACTTGAAGAGGGTGAAAATGTGAAAACATTCCCCATAAACATGAAATTAAATTATCGAGGCATCTAATTATTTGAGTTTGGTCTATTATTAAATCTGGGTATCTCTTTTAACAAGAACTAAAAATGTAAGTCAACCTAGATCATATAGATTAGAAAAAAATATGGGTTGAATTAAATTTAATTTAACTCAATTTCATATGAACTAGAAAAATCTCAACCCACACTTCCCCTCATAAGTTGGTGGGATAAACATGTGGACCTGCTAACTCATTTAATTATTATTTTGCATGAACTTAAAAAAAATTACACCTAAATAATAAAATTCAATAGAATATTTCAAATTAATGAAAAAAATTTACATAATAAATATATGAAATTGATCCACTCTATTATAAATTTATTTCATATCTACATGTTTGGTAAGGGTTGTATTGCTAAAACTCCCTTCCTTTTTTTATTCTTTAAATTTTTATTTTTTAAAAAAATAATATAAATTAAATGAGCCTAACCTAACATATTAGGTTAGTCTATTTAATTCATAAATGATTTGATTTGGATTCGAAAAGATTCATTTTCATTTTTGTTAAATTTTTTTTTCAACCCAACTGAACTTTATAACAAGTTATCTAGGTCAAGTCATATAACTTGACATATATTTTTAACTCTGCTTCTAACAAAAATTTGAATCTTAATTTGTTATGATATGAAAAATTAGCTCTTTTTATTGAACTCAACCTAGTTGAAAAATTTTATTTTTAACAAATCCACTTTGTCATTTATTAAACACAATAAGAATTTTTTTTCATCACGCTATCACTTTCTTCAAACATTTTTCTCGTGTTTTATAAAAAAAAGAAACATTTTCCATAAAAAATGCACGCTGTGATTGTCAATTTATTAATCAACTAGACTTTACATCATACAATTTGGTATCCAGCCAACTGTGTAGAATTTCAAGTCTTTACGTGTTATAGTTAGCCAAAAAAACAGTATTTACTTGTCATTGGAAAAAAATCTTTCTTTTTTTTTTTGGTAAGAAAAATCTTTCTTTTTTTTTGGGTTATAAAATATATTACATCAACGTCATCATCATCATTATTCATCGTTCCATTATTTTTATATGTTTATTATTATTTAGAGCATAGGTATACAGTTAATTCTTATTTTCAAAATCATTTTTATTCTAACACTGTCTAATTAGTAAGGGATTGAAAACCAGACCATTTATTTAAACTAATTAAATAGTTAATAGTTAATGATTAAAATTGTAATTGTACCATGATCATATGGGTCATAAATAAAACATCTTAAACTAGGCAATGCATTAATTTAATAATTTATTAGTTTAATTAAGCAAATCGATTCAGATTTCCATAGCATGTTAATTAGTTATATGGTTCATTTTTCATAAATAAATGCGTTCCATTCATCCATATTCAATTTTTTAATTAAGAGGACAACAATATTTATTTATTTTTCTTTTTGATCATATTTCTTTACTTTACTTTTTTTTGTCATTTGTTTGTGAGAGAATATGAAAATTATGATAAGGGTCTGAGGAAAATTTTAATGTTATTAAAAATTACAATAATTAACATCATCAACATGTATATTTAACCACGAACTCACAATCTTTTTTTTTTCCTGCCCGGATGAACTTACAATTTAGTCGAATAAAAAAATTAATTGAATTACTAGAGGCATTTGATTTAATTGATTGAGAAAATTGAATTAATTTATCTTAAGATTTTGATTTTAAATTTTAAAATATATAATCATGTTAAATAAATATATTAAAAATATTTTTAATATATCTGTAAAATCGTCATTGATAATAACGATTTTACATAGTAGGTGTGAGAGGTGGTAATATTCCAAGTTTTCAAGACATTGGGATGAAATAAAAAAAATTAATTGAATTTCAAAAGTTAATCTTTAAGAAATTAAAAAAAATGTATAATATATGTTCTTAAAATATCCTTTCACCGTAACACTTCAATTAAATGTAAATCAGAATCTCTCCTGTGATTCAAATAAAATCTCTGTTTAAGTTCATCCAAAAAACAAAAACAAAAAGAACTTTTTCTGTTTAAGATATGGGTGAATTAGATTGCTTATTACCTAATCATAGCCCAAATAATCTATCTTTGATTAGGGCTTTAGTTAAACCCATAATTAGCCCACTAAGGAAAAGAGGACAAAGTTAAAGTAATTATGTTCGGATTAATCAATCCATAACAAATTAATCACAGAATGATGGGGAAGTTAGCTAGGCATTTATAGTTAGTAGTTGGGGGGCAGGTTACTTCAGGTTCACTCAATAGAATATAATTAATTGATTATCAAGAAATAACACACGTATCCACCATAGAAAATGCCATTAATTCTATAGGACGTTGATTAGTTTGCTTTTTAAGTTATATTAGTAGAGTTTAAAGAGAATGTTTTTGCCTCTCTTTCAAATCAGGGTTTGAATTTAATGATTATACTTAATACAAATATTTATCTAAATTATTAAAATTCATAACAACAGTTTAGATAAACTTATCGCTTATGCGAGCATGAATTTAGAATTATTGATTTAAATTTTAACAACTCAAATGATACATTCACTCAGTACTTGTATTAAGAATAGTTACTAAATTCAAATCCTCCAAATCATGGCTTTAAACGTTGTGTTTCTCTTGGTCCAAAAAAAAAGAATAAACAGGCAGCTTCTCCACTCCAACTTCAATACCCCTCAAGGACAGGAGTACCACTCTAGTTAAATCATTAATTTTGTTTAAAAAATAAAATAAATTTATGATTTTACTCATTTAAATAGAACTTTTTTATATTTGCATTGCATTGTCTTTCATATTTAAGGACGAGGTAGTACTATAAATATTTAACCAATATCTTATCAAGTAATTTATATTAAAAACAATATATCTCTTTTAAAAAATGTCTTATAATAAATATTGCAATAGTATGTGATTATCCATTTATTTTTAGTTTCTCATAAGTTTTATTTAATTTTTCATGCTTAAAATTATAGTTAAATACTCTGTGAAGCCAAAGATTCAAAAATAATTGTGAATTGATTCGTTAAGATGACTTATTTTTTTATCTAATAAAATTTATGAGTTAAGATTCAGGAGCTCATCCAAATCAAAACATATACTTTTAATCTTAAAGAACACTTATAGAAGTATCTATAAATTACCTATTAATAAGATTATTATATCAATAATAAATTTAATCCAACAACCTTACCAGGTATGGACCAAATATTTACCAACTACTAACATAACTTTTGTTGAGTACTAGCTGAACAATTTTTAACTGCATTTCTTTCTTATGGTTTACTTACGCTATGTTTGAAATTAAATTTAACGTAAAATGAGGCCCTTGATTTCTATTTCTAATTTTATCTATGCCCCTTTTTTTTTTTTGGCTCTCTGAATTCTCAAAGATTTAAATAAAACTTTTAAAATGGAAAAGACGAGGTTTACTTTGAAAGACGAGTAGGAACAAAATATAACATTGAAGCATATATTTAATCCTTTTTTTTTTTTTTACTGAGTGTTGTAATTGATTTCTTAACGCATCCCACTTAAAAAAGAACAGCTATCCATTTATAATCTGAAAGCTGGCTATAGACTTCTGAGATTAACATATTTTCTTATTCTTCACTTCTCAATTAAATAAATAAACTTCAGTTAACAAAGTTTCTCATAAGCTGTCACATCTATACTTTAATTCTTGCTAGAGGGAAAAAGAAAAAAGATTCTGAGAATCGTTGTTTACTTTTGCAACGAAATATTTACATTCTTCTGAGAAAGTGAACAAATGATATAGGTCATCGCCTTCCATGCTGTGCTCTGGTAGTGATGGAATGCAATATTACCCCAAAAAAAAAATTATAGTAATGGAATGTATAGTTTTAATTAGCTTAAGGACATTGAATTTTGATTGTTTCCTTATAATATTATATTGGCTAAAATTTGCTATCCTTTTATAACAATAGAAAAGAAAAAGAAATTCAAAAACACACTCTCTCTTTCTGTTTTTTTTTTTAATTTCAAAATTCAAACACTCTAGGAAAAAGTAGCGTTCATACACAATCCAAAAAGCGGGAGATCTTCAATTCATGAGTCGAAGATCTCTAGAAGTTTAATTAACTTTTAAGATATTAACGAAACTAATTATTCAAAAATTAGTTTGAAACTCATGTTAATTATTAGCTAATTAACATTTACATGTATTGCCTTATTTGTTTCACTCACGCTCTTGTATGGAACAAAAGTATAAGAAAATGAAAAATGAGCTATAAAAGGAACGAAATAAGATGAGTTAAGATGAAAAGAAAGAAAGAAAGAAAGAATGAAAATTTGTGAACATACATACGATAATAGAATAATCGACTTCACTTGTAATTGCCTTAGTAATTCAATATTTTCATTTCTCATGCATACCAAAGAAAGTCTATAGTGTTTGATAAAGATTATAATGCAGATCAATTATCATAGTATAGTTGTTGAGTAACAAAATCTGGATATGACAAGATATTAATGACAAAGCCTAGTTGTTGTGGAAATGCCTTGAAGAGTAAGGGATAATATTTTTGAGGTTAGCATGAGATGAAATGGAGGGGGCGTTTGGTGGAAGTTATAAATGGAGACGTGTTTGGTTATGAGATTTCATTATTCATTGTGGGGTCATGTTCCTCATCTGCCCATGCACTCCACTCCCCATCTTAACTGCCACTAGCTATTGCTTTAACTTCATCTTTGCTGCCACAATAGTATAGAAATATGGATTGATTTACTTGGTTGAATTGATAAATTATAAATCAATATCTTAATCAATTTAATAAAATATTTTATTTATAATCAATTTGATCATAGTTTGTTTATAATTTTAACTATTTATTAACCTTTAAACTAATGTCTTGAGTAATTCAATGATCAATTTGGTTTTTATTACCTGAACTACACATATGAATTCATATGACAATTGTTGCATTAGTTTTTTTGAAAATAAAAAGAAAAATTACTCTATTCTATAGTCTCACAAAAAAAAATTAAGTATAAAAAAATTTCATAAAATTATTTTAAGTTTCATATCCTTCAATGAATTTACCAATTTGCTGTTGAAAATTTCAATTACTACTGATAGTTGTCAATGAGCAATTGTTAACAATTTTTTTTTTTTGACCAGATAAACAAAGGAGTAGCCAATCTAATACAACAATAAACAAAAAAGAAACAAAAGGAATGGAACAATCAAACTTATGCAAGAAAAAGCAAGATGTAAACAAGGAAAATTCTAATGTCAAATCCTAGATAAAATAAGGACCTTATCTAGGAGAAGAACCATTAGGGATAGGAGCTTGGAGGCCCAATATAAAAAGCATATCCCTTGAGTCACAACTTGAAGAATCTAATAAGTAGCTTGGCAAAGATATATTGGGATTCTTGGAAAGCAACACATGCTTAATGGTTTATCAAGATTTAAAACAAATTAAAATCCACAAAGGTTGAACAATCCCACATAAAACAGAATACTTCACAGCTAACAAGCTCAACCAATAGGAAACAAAGCAATAACATCAAGATTAGAAAAGCCTCATAAAGATACACCATACCATCTTGCATAAGAGACCAAAACAACTCCTCCTTAATCCAACTGAACTTATCCACAAAAAAAGCACCAAAATGTTTATACCAAGGAGGCACCCATCCCAAATCATTCTTGATACTACCACAATTAAGTCTAAAGGAACAAGTAGAACCAAGATCACACAACAACAAAAAAGTAATCCCCACGAACAAATCGAAAGACATCTTAGCCAAGAGATGGATTTGATCATCCTCAAAGTTTATGGCAGGAAACCAAATAAAATCACTAAAACTCATCAAAAAGCAAGGTTGGAAAGAATATACTGTATACGGAGGTCACATTCCTTCGAATATTGGGTTTTAGGCTGCTCAAAATCAACCATCTTTGTATTCAAAATGTGATACCTTGATAGCTCCCCCAATATTTGCTCTAAAGACAATAAGGAGCCAGAATCCACCATCATCCGCATAATCCCTACACAAATTGGCCACAACACTTTCAATTCATCATCAATCCCTATTAATCTTATTGTGGATTCAAAAGTTCCCCACTTCAATTCAACCCTCTTTAACAATAAATTTGGCGGCACCCATCTCAGATCCTTTGGCTATCATATCTAGATAGCAAAAATTACCAAGCCAAAATCCTACTTTGCTAAAACCAGCTTGAATCAATTGTTCTTCTTGTTTTTTTGCAAATTACATTTGTTCTAATGTTGCCAACCATTAAAATCCCCAAACCATCATCGTTGTTGATTGCTTCCATCAACTCCCCTGCCTTAACCCAACTACTCAATGAATCACACCCACCTAACAAATGCCAAGAAGAGAGGTTCGAAGACCAAGCCGCAAGGCCGTGCCGAAAAGCTCCCAAGTGAAGATGAGAAAGAGCCCTCCATGAAGGAGGGAAGGGTAGAAACCCTAGCAGAAGCATAGACCTCTGCGATGCACTCAGCAAGATTCTTACAATACCTTTAGTTCCAAAGCCTCATATGACTAAAAGAAAGGTGAGGCCTTAGGAAGATTAAGCTTTGAACTGCCCAATGCACAATTGTTAACAATTATTTAGCAGTAACTAACAACTTTAATAAAAACTTTGAATTAATTTTATACTTAACAAATATCAAGTTGTTAATGGAATTTTTCAATTTGCAACTAAGCAATAATGATTAACAATTATCCGATACTAATTAACAACTTTAATAAAAGATATTATAATTTTAAAACTTTAACAACTCTAATAAAACTGTATTCATTGTGTGAAATTTTAAAATAATTTTCTCAGAATAAAAACCAGTCCAGTTAGTCGAGTTAGCATAGGTGTGAGCCATATTATACAGTCACATTGTTGACATATGAGAATTTCAATCGTAGATCATTCTTGAAATCGACGTTAAGTTCCAAAGTGGTGAATATATAATAAGCATAATTTTAATTCAATATAAATTATAATTCCAATACAAAAACAATACCTAACTAATTATCTTACATGAGTCTGAAGTCAACTTTAACTGTATAAAATTCACTCAATTATTGGGTGCGTGAACATGTATAAAAGTGACGCTAAAAAAACAAAATAAATATTCATTCATTTATATTCAAGAGATGCATGCACCACTCTTAAATCTTAATCACATCATGATTGACTGTCTATACTATGAGAGCCTTTGAAAGGGACCATATATTATAGGGAGAATGACTGCAAGATTTCAAAAAAGTTAATTAATTTAAGTCACATTTTAAATGTTAAATTTTAAAAATTTACAACTCAATTTCTCAATTTTATAACTTTTATTCTAAATTTTAATAAAAAAATAATTTTTTTATTTTTTAACCATGTTAAAATTTAAAAAATAAATTACAAATTTATCACATCGTAATTGCAAAATTGAGAGATTGAGTTGTAAATTTATAAAATTTGATACTTGAGATCTAATTTGAATTAAAGGGATTTCTTTGTCATTCTTCCTGTATTATATAACTGGGAAAATGACAATATACATTCCACATGCAGTACTATACTATAAATTTCTGTTAAAAAAGGAAAATATATGATCTGATGAAGATCTAGACGAAATTAATACTTATTAAAATAAGAAATTTACTTATTAATTGTCAATATTTACTTATTAGAAGTCCTTTTATAAAATTAAATTACTTGATCCTTTACTGATATTGTGCCTAAAAAAAACTATATGAAGAAATGTTATATTTTAGAGATAATAAAAGCATTTTGCTGGCGAAGCTCACCAGAACTTTTTGCCTAAAAAAAAAAAAAGCTCATCGGAACTTTTTACATTAACATCTGACATTGCTTTGACACTACATCAAAATATTAATAATAATTAGAGGTATTAATTAAGACTAACTTGACTGTAAAAGGCTGGCTTTTAAAGAATTAGGACTTAAATAGATTGACCTTATAAAGTTTAATTATATCTTAAGGCTTCATTTTGGTGAGCTCGCCCTAGCCCTTGAGGCTAAAGGGTCAAGGCCTAGGCCCTATATATATATATATATATTATTTTTTAAATTAAAAATTTTAAAAAATTATTACACATAACATTAAATCTATAAAAAAATAAATTTAAATTTAATAAAAAATAACATTATAAAATCAACATTGATAACAATAAGACTTTGCTATCATTGTTAGCAAAATCTTGATGATTTTTATTGTCATCAACATTAATATAATTTCATTATTTTCTTTGTGGAGCCTAAATAGTGACAAAAATATTAGACTTTTCATATATTCCTTTTTCATCCACATGAAATGAGGTTAGCATTTTAAAATTAATATAGTATTTAATTTTTTATATTAACATTTTTAAAAAGTTATAAAAGGGCTGGCCCTTTTATTTTAGGGCTCAAAAGGGTTAATCCTTTTAAGCTCAAATTATTATTTTATACTCTAAAATAGTGGCTGGTTCTAAATTTTTTTGGGCTTAAAAGGACTAACCTGACTGGCTTGATTTTAATTGATGGCTCTATCAATAATTCTTCAAAAATAGAAAATAGTTTTGAGAAATTAATTATATATTCAGCTACTTTTTTTTTGGAAAAACGACAATGAAATCATTCTAAAATGTATAAATAATAATTTGGCCCCTCAAAATGCCATAATTTCCAAAGTCCCTTAAAATTTTTTTATCATTAATAAATTTATATAAATTATTAAATTATCCTTATTGAAAATAAATGATTCATAATTTTTTTTAAATATTCATTACTTTTTTTCTTATATTCACAACAATGCAACAGTAAATTATAACTTTACATGTTAAATTTTTTATTTACTGTTGTATTATTATGAATATAAAAAAAGTTATAAATATTTAAATAAAACTTATAAATTATTTATTTTTTAAAAAAAATTAATAATTTATATAAATTTATTAATGACAGCCTAAGAACTTTAAAAAATTATTATTTATATATTTTAAAAAATTTTATTATTATTTTCTTTATTATTTTTGCATGTCTCTTGAGCACGACATACATAGTGCCATTAACAAAAAACAATAGAACAATGACGTCTTATCAGGCAAAAAGTAAAATGCTAGTGACAAACATGTTTTGTCAATATTGATAAAAATTCAACTCATTTATTTCATGAACAAATATTGTTTTAAAATTAAAATCCATTCCCAGCTTTTGCCGACATAAGATAACATTGTCAGCTAAGACTTCAAAAATAAATAAATAAATAACAGAGAGAGGGAATCAAACCATGCTCATCAACAAAATTCATGGTGAAGATCTTGGCCTGCCACTGCAGAAGTATAATATAGTCACAAGAATAATAAAAGAGAAAAAATGACAGTTAGATCTTAAAATATTAAATAAATATATGATAGTTAAGTTCTGATCAAAATATTTTAAAAAGTAAGTTGAAAATATCATTTTAGATGATTATAAATTTAAAAGTTTCAATTATAAATAAATATTTAAATATTAAATGTGACTCTTAAATTATAATATAAATTTTTATTTGCAACTATTTGAATTAATATTTAAAATTTATTTTTTAAATTTTTTTGTTAAGAACCAAATTATTATTAATCCGATATTTTGAGACTTACCTCTCATTCTCCCACTAACACAGATTGAAGATATCTCATCTTGTTTTCCTAATCAAAGGGAGACTAAATTAGTTGAAAGAGCAGAAGGAGCACTGGCCACAGAATCTAAACAAAGGTCCAAAGACTCAGGGTAGCGAGACGGATAATTAAGAGTCATATTTTCCAAGCCTACGCAGCTTTTCTTCAACATCCCTATTAGAAAAGCTATTGAAACACATCTCTAATTATAAACTCCACTTTCTTGAATCCCATTATTTTCTTCCATTTAGTTTTCCCGCAATTCCTTAATGTTTCCTTACAAAAGCTATATTCCCCGGGAGCCTGAAATACCAAAACAAAAATTCTCATTTGCATGCGTTCGCTGGCTTAAAGGGCAGGATCGACATAAAATTATGAATAAATAAATTGAAATCAATACAGCTTTAAGTTTAGGAATAAATTTTTGATAGGAAGACAGAATTAAATAGTCTCAAAAACTAATACTTCAATGTCATACAACAACATCAACAATAACCTTAATTCTACTAGGTTGTAGTTTGCATCCCATAACAAAGTTAAAAATCATTTTTAAAAAAATTAATTATTTGGTTACTATAGTTTTGACTCAATTATAATTTAATTTTTAAACTTTAACTCGGCACAAATTGTAACATTTTGGATTTTAACTTCTGGATTAAAGGGACTAATCAAGGTTAATTAAATAAAAATTGAGTATTAATTTATGTGAAGATAGTTAGAAATAGTTAATGGGCCTAATGGCTTCATTTGCAACTCTTGAATTAGGTCTAAAAGTAATTTGGGCCACTTGGGTCCAAGTTGATGAGCAAATTTTGGACTAATCATTTCATGTTATTTGCCACAATTCACGCTAGTTAAAAATTTAAAACAGTCAACTTGCAAACATAAGTTGCAAATAGAAGAAACGAAGAAGAAGAGAGAGTGACGAGAGAAAGTAAAAGCTCTATTAGGGCAACAACTTTGGAGCACTTGGAAGGTGCTTGGAGCTTAATTTTATCTAGATAAACCTTCCTTACTCTTCTCTTTGCATGTTTTGGAAGCTTGGTTTGGGTTTGCAGGATGATGACTTTCAAACCACGGGTTATGAATTCAAACCCATTAGTTTAAATGAGATTAATAGAAGTTGTTTGAGTATTCTACACTTAGTTTAAAAATTTTTATAAGGTTGTGAGGTTGGATCATTCATTTTAGATAAACCTTAGACCTTTAAAGGATGATTTTAAATTGTTGAGTGTTATTTTTAGTGATTATTTGAATTAGTGAGAACTAAATGAAGTTAATGAAAGTTAATAAATTTATTGGTTATGAGATTGAGGTTATGTTTAGAAAGTTGGTTGTTAAAATGTGAAATAAGAAGTTGGAAGAGTTGATTTTGATAATGCTTGGCTAATATGGTTGTGTTAGTGGTATAATTAGGTGATATTACACAACTTAGTTCTCATAATTTGAGTTGATTGCAACTTAGTCCTTACAATTTAATTCTTGAATTTTGACTGATGCAATCCAATTCCTATATTTTTAGTAATTTAAAACATTAGTCTAAGTTTTAAGAAATAACTTTTGTCCTCATAATTTTATTCTGGCTAAAGTATACCTTGAATTATTTAGCTTTACACAAGGTTTTATTTCAATCGTTAATTTTATAAAGTGTAATTTCAATACTTTAATCTTAATATTGTTAGTTTTATCACAAAAAAATTTATATTAAACTTTTAAATATTAAAAAAATATCCTCAAATGTTAACTTATTAAGTTTAATTTTTAAAAATAATAATGATTAATATAAAAAATAATTATTTAAAATTAATGGTGTTAGTTAGGGTTAAAATCAGACAAAGGATCGCTGACAATAACAAGAGTTTCTAAATTTGATATTCTTTGCAAGAAAGTACTCAGAGCATCATCATCTTTGTTATCAATAAAAAAACCTCGCTTGACATGCATTTCAAGGTGGCGAACGTTTCCAAATGACATGAATGGCCTTCCATATAAATCCTGCAAAGCCAAAAAAGAAAAAGCAGTTTGATTAATTTTTCATACATATCACTTATATACTCAAGATAAATTAAATTACAAAGTGTAAATTATAATTAGGAGCTCAAATCCATGAACCAATCTCGACCATACTATTATCCGTGGGTAGTATTCCCGCATAGCATGTAGCTTCAAATAATTGTATCAGCAAATTTGAATCTGGGAGCCACATACCAGTGATAACAGTGACATGCAAATTCTTGAAGGTCCTTTTATCATAACAAAGCTTTATATGAGCGCCTTGTCAGCTAAGCCTTTGTGGATTTGGCGCAGAGATCTCCTCCCTTTCTTTCTTTCTTTCTTTTTACTTTTTTTAATAGTTTCTTTTGCAAATTTTCAAAATCTAATTAGGTTTGCCTTTTTTGTTTTTTAAACACTGGCATGAGAGCTAATATTGGTAATAAAAGGCACTCATTCTTAGACGAACCTTTGAAAGTTCAAAAATCATTTACATACAAAGATGCGTTAGAAGTTTTCTTTATGTAGCCACCCATGATTTAAGACTTATGGAGAGGCATCTAAAAGGACATATTTTTCCATTTCTCAATTTGAAGATATGTGATGTGACATGATTTTGATGTTACTCCCTTTTTCCTTTTCTAATTTTTTTTTGAGTTTTTCAAAATCTAATTGAATTGGTCTTTTTTTTTTTAAACATTGGTGTTAGAGTTAATATTGGCAGTGGAAGCCACTCGTTTCCAAATGAAACTTTTAGGCTTCAAGAGTTCGAAAGTCGTTTGCGTACGGAGATACACTAGAAGTTCTCTGATGTAACCACTCATGATTTATGGCTATTATGGAGAGACATCCCAAAAGGGCATATTTTGTTGCTTCTTAGTATGAAGATATGGGTCATGATTTTAATGTTCCTCCCTCCCTTCCTCCCTTTCTTTCTTTCTTTCTTTTTAAATTTATTTAGGTTTACGCTTTTTTTTTGGTAACATTGGTATCAGAATATTGATGGTGAAAGAACTTAGTACTGAAAGTTCTTTGACATAGCCACTCATGTTTTTAAGGTTGTTACAGAGGCATTCCAAAATGGCATATTTTGCTGCTTCTCAATATGAAGATATGTAACATGATTTTGATGTTCCTCCCTCCCTTTTTTATTTTTCTATTTTTTTGAATTTTCAAACATCTAATTGGGTTGGTCATTTTTTTCATAACATTGATATTAGAGCTATATCGATGGAGGGAGGCACTCGTTCTCACATAAACCTCCGTGAACTCAAAGATCATTTGCATTATGAGATGTACTAGAAGTTCTATGATGTAGCCAATCATATTTTAAGGTTGTTATGGAAAGGCATTCCAAAATGTCATATTTTGTTGCTTCTCAATCTAATGATATACGGCATGATTTTGATGTTCTTTCCTTTCTTTCTTCTGTTATTTTTCTAAAATTTTCAAAATCTAAATAAAATTAGGGCAATCAATAAATAAAAAAGTCTAAACAAAGAAACAAATTAAACGAGCCTAAATAAAGAATGCTTAGTGCTCTAGGGTATCACAAGCTTCGTAGAAAAGGGGAGTAGGGAGATTAAAAAACTAGAGACGAAAGCAAGGAGGTGAAGATTTTTTTTTAAAAAAAAACCAATCGAGATGGGAGAAAAATTAGTTAAGGAATTGGTGAGGAATTGACGGTAAAAATTTTGGCAGTAAAATTTAAACTATAGAGTAGAATATTCAGGCCAATTGGTGAAAAAAGCCGATGTAAACTGTTGGCCGAGGAACACACAGAATAAGGGGTGCATAAGGGGGCAAAGTTACGGCAAAGTTACCCGGATGCTATAATAAAAAATAAAATTTACTTATATACTACATTTTATAAAATATTTACTCAAATATTACAAATTCAAAAATTGACATATATCAAACCAAGTTTTAAAAATATTCTGACGCACAACTCAGTGTGTATCAAGCTAATTTGTAAGGAGAAATTTTTTTTTTTTAGAAAGTAGCATAGGGTGGCAGGACTTACATTATTCTATTTCTCCTCCCCTGAAATCACTACGTCCTCTCTCTCTATTTCATATATTAACATTATCTTCATTTAAATATATTATTAACTTATTCATAAATAAAATGAAATAATATAAAATATACGTTAAAAATAATAATAAATAGTAAATACATAAACCATGTGTTATATAAAAATTACTAAAATAAAATATCAAAACTTATTTTTAAATATTATTATTATTTAATAATAAGAAAAAATTAATTTTCAGGTCCTTCTAATTTTTATCAATTTTGACGTAGGTGCCTATGATTTATTTTGTTTTAATCAAGTTTTTATAATTTAATTAATTAAATATGATAATCTTTAAGGATTAAAATCCTTAAATTTTTTTTCTAAAAAAATTATGGACTTCTGTATTTTTATTAATAGATTATATAACTTTAAAATTAATTATATAATTTTTATAACTCAATATATATATATATTTAGGTTATGTTTTTAAATAACTTTTTATATAAAAATTAATAAAAAATTAAACATTGGTAAAATCAATTTTTTACTTTTTAGATTAAAAGTATTTATTATTATTATTATTAATAGTTTCAAAAGGAATTTGGTTATAATATATAATTAATATATTATATAAATTATTTTTAAGGTATATTCTATATTATTTCATATTATTTATGAAGAAGTTAATAATATATTTAAATGAAGAAAACGTTGCTCACCCCGTTAAAAAATATAAGGCATTTTTAACCGAATTTCATCCTCTAATAAAATAGTTATCTACTTTCAAACTAACCCTATCTTTTTATATTTGCCTCTATTAAATATCATATAATAAATATAAAGTCATTATTTATAGGTACACTTTTAAAAAAATAATTATACTTTAAAATATTAAAAATATTTTATATTTTTTAACATCTAATTTTTTAAATAATATTTTATAATTTTAAATGGAGGAATTAATATATGAACAGGCCTGTGTGCGTGTGAGAGAGAGAGAGAGGGAGGGAAGAGAGGGGAGAGAGAGAACATAGTGAGTTAGGGGAGGAGAGATAGAATAATAGGGTGTCAGTCCCTACTACTCTATGTTTGCTTTTTTTAAAAAAAAAAATTATCTCACACATAAATTAATTTGATACACACCGAGTTGTGTGTCAGAAAGTTTTTAAAACTCGGTTTGGTAAATGTTAATTTTTAAATTTATAGTATTTGAATAAATATTTTATAAAGTATAGTATATGAATAAATTTTATTTTTTGTTAATATAGTATCCGGGTAGCTTTGGGGTGTCCAGAGGATAGGGAGAAATCTTAACGGCTACTAAATCCCCTCCCTTTCTTTTTTTTTTTTAAATAAAAAATGAATATACATAACATATATGATATATCTCATGAATGGTAACTGGGCAAGCGCGATGAATCGGTCCAAATAAGTGTAAAAAGATTTAAAGCAAGACTTGATAAAATAATAATTTTTTGATATCCAAGTGGTTCAAATTTAAAAAAATTTGGGCGAAACCAAATTGTATTCAGCCTTTTCCTAAATACCCAAACAAAATTTTACTTTTTTAAAAAATATATTAAATATTAACTAATTTTTTAAATTTTAGTTCATTTTATATTAAAAGACTATACATTAGAATGCGTCATTATAAATGTTTTCTTAACAAAAAAATGTTCATGCTGTTAAATTTGTAGTATTTGTAATTTATAAAATATCTCAATTCAAGTAGGCAAAACTCAATTTGAACCGAGTTTAATTTAAATCGAAATTTTTTATATTGGTTTTAAAATACTTAAATAATATAATATATAAAAGACTTTTATAATCAAGCTTAATTTTAACATCTCGAGTTTATTTCGATTAACTTGAATATTCAAATTATTAAGCACTTGATGGAATATTGGCTACATTTTTTTTAAATATCATCCTTATTTAAATTTATTAGATGTGAGAGAAAATTTAATATAAATTTAAAATTTGTTCACTTCAATTTAGTTTTATTTTCTAATAAAATTAAAAACATAACTTAACCACAGATGGGATAGATAGATATTTCTTTTATTTAAAAATAAAAAATATTTTTAATTGAATCTTATCCTTCAATTATTTATTTTTTAATTAATCTTATCTTTTTATATTTATTTTTATAAAATATTTTATAATAAATATAAAATATTTATCAATAAAAAATTTTTTTTAAAAAAATAATAATTATATTTTAAAAAATTAAAAATATTTTATATTTTTAAAAATTTAATTTTTAAAAAATATTTTATATTTTTAAATGAAGTGAGTATAACTTATTAGAAGTGACAACGCGTTCAAGTGACAGATCCTTGATTTCACCGTTGATGGATTTTTTTTTTTATAAATCACAAGACTTCATCGTTTGATAGAGTCTGCAGGTTAGGATTGTATCTTGACATTTTTTGTCGAGCGATCATCGTCTGGGTCTGGGAGGGGCTGGATCATCCTTGCAGGGAGATATTCAGAGAGCGTTCTCCCATAGGAAACGATATTAATTAGGCCTTTTGGGAGTTGCGATCAGAAGAGGCATTGCTTATGGGTAAATGAATGAAGTGTATCACCAGAAACTTCGAAATTCGAATGCCGATAGATTTTTTTTTTTTTAAGTAGTAAGCGTGGTTTGGGCACTTGGGTCTGCCACCGTCGCCGTTCTAGTTGCTCTGAGGCCGAGCAGTTCAATCACTTTCAGCGTCCTTCCGTAGCTAATCTGGGTTCAGCGGGTGGAGCAGTTGCTCGAAATCCATCGCCTCTGGGTCAGATTCTGCTTCGTTCAACTCCTTTCAATTTCTATGCCCCTTTCTTGTTTTTAGCCTTTGTTTTTCTCCACTGTAGAATGAGAGAATCGGTAAGAATAGGATCAGTTGAACCTCAAATGACTTGACATTGTTTCTCTTCTTGTTCTGTTGTATATAAATTTTGAAGGAGATTAGCCAGCTGTAAGCCCCGCTGATATGCTCTCTGGTCTTGTAAGACATCATTTACTAGACAGCTGGAAATTCTCGATTACGTTCAACATTTTTCCTGTTTTTTTGGACTGTAATATCTGATTTGATCTCTTTCTTTTTGAGTTTTCACTTTTCAAACATGAAAAAAATTCTTAACAAGCAACTGGCCTTTATGTTATGACATTATTATTAAATTTTCTTTTTCTTTATTATATTTTTAATTTTAATATACATTTAATTACAAATTAAAGATTTATTAATAATTTAATTATGATTGATTTTACACTGATTTGATATTTGGACCGGTTCAAACCAGTTTGTTTTATTGCCTAGGATCTTTCAGGGTAGAATTCCCCCTCGCTATTGCTATTAATTTGAACTTGTTACAGGTTGCTTTTGGGCAAGAATATAACATGTCTATTAGACATCAATAATTTGATAACTAAATTCCTTGAGCATTTGTCGTGAGTTTGTAGTTCATTCTTGCAGGGGCAATCTAGATGGCGTGGATTCTGGCAACTGGTTGTCTACTTGTTTTATGGATAATTTCATTGTGCAAAGTTCTTCTTGTGGCACACGTGAATAAGAGGAATTCTTTTAAGAAGAATGGTGCGTTTTTGTCACAGGACTTGGGCTGTGTCTCTGTTAATTTTTTTTGAATTATTTATATGGTGAATTGCATCTCTGTTGTTTAATTTAATTTAAAGTTGTCATTTTCTCCCTCATTTGTAATCAGGTAAAGCTCTTACAAAGAGAAGTGTCTTGATAGTTGTTGCCCACCCTGATGACGAGTCTATGTAAGCTTGACGTCATGATACTACTTGCATTATTACTTAATTCATTGTCATTGAGTAATGGACCTCTAAGTGGCCACTGATCATTGCGTAGCATCAACTAACTTGTCAGTGCCAAAAGCTGCGTCGATCTTGGTGCCTCTAATTCAGCTGTTCTGTTTATGTTTTTTTTATCTTTATCAATCACACATTTACTATCAATAGTAGTTTTTACTCTATCAGAAGTCTAAAAAACACATGGAAATTGTCTAAAGTCTAAACAAGTCATTCAAAGCTGATGCATGAAAAAATCTGAGTCAAATTTCATAGGAACGACTATTGAATCCATCAAGAAAAGTTGTGGAGCAAACTTTAGAGTTAGATAAATTGTAGGGGAGCCTCTGGAGAAGAGAGAAAGAAAACAGAGAAGGAAATTGAGAGAACAAAATGATGTGGAGAAGTTTGTATTTTTTGATGAGTTGAACTCTCTGTGCAACGCCTTCTATAGTTACACAGACACTAAACATATAAGAGTTCATAACAGATAACTAATACAAAACTAATCCAACTTCTTAACCAACATCTAACAAATCCTGCCTTGACAGTGTGGAATAGATTGCACCTTAAGTCCTAGTTTGAAACTATATCTGTACCATGGAAGTAAACTGATAATCAGTATGACTTCATCATCTCTTGTCTCTCGTTTTTTGGCCAAACTTGTATATTTCAATGCTTTGATTATACCATATAGATTTTTTGTTTTCCAGTGTATGGTTTCAAATTGCACTGAAATTTTGCTTGGTTTCTACAGGTTCTTCACTCCAACAATAAATTATCTGACGTCAAGAGGGCATTATATTCATATTTTATGCTTATCTATTGGTAATTAACTTGAACAGTTTTGTTGGCCTCATAATTGGCAGAAGTCATCATACATGCACCTGCATTGATATTTTTGCAGACTTGACTCTATTTCCACTCTTTGTTTGATCATAAGTGAATGTTTTTTATTTTCCCATATCATGTTCTTTCTTGACATATTTTGTTGATTCCCTTTAAGATAGTATCTTTATCCTTCCATATTTAGCAAGTTTGGCTATTGTCAATAAAGAGGCCGATGCCTATGCAGTGATAAGCTTCATATACCTCTTCACCTTTTGTTTATTTAGTTATGCAGATGGTATGTTTAGAAAGAGCAAACATTTGTAACCAAATGCAAATGATAGTAAATACACACACACACACACATATTCGTCAAACTAAAAGAAGATTAAAGAATTAAGAGGCTGGCTTTAGCAGTAAGAGGTGCATCACTTACTTAAGTTCAACTTGCTGCTTTTTGTGCATTTAAGTATTCATTTTTATCTAGCATTGTCTTCTTCCTTTTGACTTTTTGACGATTTTCTATGAATGAATCTTTAAGTTTAGAATAGAATTTTATACACGGGATACCTGGCTACTGACTTACAGTTCATGTACTAGAATGATTCAAACTTTAAAATTCAGTCACCCAACATTCTAGTAGAATATTAAGTTGAAATTTTATTTCAAGTCAAAATGAGTTGTCCAAGGTTGATTAAGTAGCAACAGTTGTTGGATGGTGGAAGTATAACTGGATAAATATTCAACTGTAGGAAACAACTAAAGGTGGAGATTCCTGACAATAAAAAATTCAAGGCTTAAATTAATAGGCTAAATGAATTAAAATCTTCCTAGGGATTCCGATATTCAAGAATGATGAAGAGAAGGAAGTTTCCAAAGCCACTCCAAGATTCTGGGCAATTTATTTTTGTCTTACATCAGCCTGCTAGCAAACTTAGAATCCTATTCATGTCTGTCCATTGGGCTGTGGAAAGTTAGTAATTGGTAAGAAAAATCAAGATTAGGGACTTAGGATACTAATTGATAAACACTTTCTTGTGTATCAAACCGCTGCTTGTTATCACAAAAACAAAGCTTGAATATTTGGGCTTTGAGAAAGATGGACTTTCCTGTGTAGCCATTATGAAAGGATAATGTCCATGTTCCAATCCTTTATAGTTTTCTTGATGCAGGTGATGCAGATTGTAAAGGAAGCATCAGAGAAAGAGAGCTCTTTCAAGCCTGTGCAACCCTCAAGGTGACTTATATTTATATATAATGTAGCTATGGTTTCAAACTGGATGTCAAAAACTTCTCAAATATATAAACTTGTCCCTGTCATAAAGTTATTTCATATTTTTTACCTTGGTAACTTTCCAAATGGACGGCAAAATACATTGGTAGTCCTAGGAGGCCATTTTTCAGATTGTCCTTTTAAAACAGTTCAGGGTGGAAGATGCCTGTCAATTTTACAGGGGTGTCGTTTGTTTGGTATGTGAAATTTTGTTGTAGGTACCAACGCAACAAGTGAGGGTTGTGGACCATCCAGATCTGCAGGTTCTAATCTGATAATTCTCTTGAGCTTAGTAAAAGTTGTATCGCATAAATTCCTGTTGTTAGATTCTTTCACAGCCATTGTTTAATTTGTTATTATTACTAGGATGGGTTTGGTAAAGTTTGGAACCACAATTTGGTAACAAGTCTTGTTATGGAAGAAATAAGCACTTACAACATAGATATGGTAAGATAAGGATTCTTTCCCTCCACCATTGTCATTACTGGGCATGGGAACATATTTTTGGGCTCATGAGGTTCTTTCTTGGCTTTTGCTTGTTTCCAATTTGCCCAGATTATCACTTTTGACAATTATGGTGTTTCGGGTCATTGTAATCATCGCGATGTACACTATGGGGTGTGGTAAGTTGATTTTTTTGTTTTTTGGTTGGAAAAAAGTGCATTTGATCAATAATTGCATAATTGAAACTGGAAAAAAATGGCAGATATATCCTCTGTTCAATTTTGGATTTTTTAACATAAAAGGTGGCATATAATTGTAGTAAAAGGGGTATTAATTAGTGAGGAAATTAATTGGGTATTAAGGGCTAGAGTCTATAAAAAGGGAACCAAAAGGTTCGTTGTTATCAGGTCTTTTGGAATGAGAGGAGTTGAGTCTTTTCACACTGCTTCTCTCTCTCTCTCTCCCTTGTGCCTATCTGTCTCTCTGACCCTTTCTTCTATTTCCCTCTGTTTCCTTCAATTTCTCTCTCTCTCTCTCTCTCTCTTTCCTACCCTTATTCTATGACAAAAGGGGATCTATCAATATGAGCCAGTTCTGATATGTGGAACTCTTTGCTCTTCTTTTCACTCTTTACCATGCTAATGATAACAAGACCCATTTTAGGATTGCTGTGCTACATTGTGGATTGAAGGGCTAGATTTTCCTTGCTTAACTACAAGTTACAAAACTCAATACTCATTTGACAAGCTCATTTTCTAATTTCTATATCATTTTTCTCTCTGAATATTTGGACGTGATAATGTTCAAAAGTTGTTGTGAAGCTGCTGTGTGGGTTACTATCGTTGAAATACTCCCCAATAATACTTTGATGATCAATGGCAATTGCCAAGGAAATGATAGGTTATCAGAATTTAGACATGAGGATGTGATTAATGATCTATATATGAGATTAATTCGGTTAACTTGTCGAATTTCAATTTTCTCTCACTTGACATTTATCAATTCTCTTTTGTGTGGTTTGAGCAGCAAGTTATTACATGATATACAATACAAGGACATTGAAGCCTGGGAGCTGGTATGTTTTCCTTTTTCTTTCTTTCTTTTCTTTCTTTCTTTTTTTTGTGGTGATGAGTTGTCATTAAGACTCTTCAATTTCACACCTTTGCTTAGCGCTCCTCCATGTTTTCAGGTTAGCACCAACATATTGCGCAAGTACAGTGGACCTATTGACGTCTGGTTGGCCATGTTTGCTAGCATGCTGCATTCAAATGAAACAATCCAGTTCTTGGTAAATGAGCATCCCTGTAGAAGCTTTCTTGCTATGGCCCAACACTCAAGCCAGTGGGTCTGGTATGCATGCGTTTCCTTATTGTCACACCAAAGCAGTATCTGTTTTCTTTTGGAATTTTCTTTCTTCAGTCTCTGTTCTTCCTCTTTGATCTTGGACCATACCATAAATTATACACAGCTTCCATGCCGTAGATATTTCACAATTACGATAGATTGCCTTGAAATATGCTGTCCAACATGAAGGGTGGTGTTTGGGTTTGACTCGGCTTGTTTAATAAATGCGTTAGTTGAAACTTGTTAAACTTGTTTAGTTAAACGAGACAAGCATGAGAGTTTTGGATGTTCAATTATGTGAAATCATTGAAAACTGTGAAAAAATTGGTGATTACATTTCTGCAGGTTTCGCAAGTGTTTTGTAGCCATGTCGAGTTATACATATATGAACACACTCAGAAAGATCAAGTGAAGTTACAACATAGAAAATAACTTGTGTTGCTTGTGAGGTGAGCGCCTTTGTCATTCGTGGTTGATGCTACCCTGTTTAGCTTGTACAGCCTGCTGTATCACATATTTGACATCTTGATCGTGAAGGATATTAGTCTATCCATTTTTTTGTTGCTCACAGATATCTTCCTAGTAAAAACAATTTTGTTTGAGACACAATAAGGAGTTCTATCCATTTTATTTGAAGTCTCCACCTATTTCTCGTGCTATTGCTTGAACAGCAATGCGGGAGTAAAAAGTAAATCAAAAGCTCAGAATGAAAATTTTGAAGTTTAGTTTTCGTGGTGGGTGAATTTGCTTTCTATAAAGATTAACGTGGATCATGTGTATTATATAGAGTTTATTATCTATTAATCAGCCAGTGCTTGGTTGATGTTGAAAAAGTATATGTCAATATCAAGCTGTGTGAAGCCGTGGGTAGAGGTCTCGTAGAAATGGTCGATAAAAGCAAGTGGTCTTAAAACAATAGATTGTCCAACTTGAGGCCAAATATCATTTGTCCATTTATATAAATTTGGTTTGAAATAAAGGGTGTACGAATTTTAACTTCATTACAACAACAACTCTTATCCTATTAGGTGTAGTCTGTTACATAGATTATATGATGTCATTGTGTTCTATTACTTATTAAATTTTTAGGAATATTATTAATTAAAAGGTCTCGTTCAATAACCTTTAAAAATGTTCTTTTTGGTCTTCCTCTATCTTTCTTGACAGGGCTTAAAGTCATCTATTTCACTCTCCTCACAAGTGTCTTCTATGATCTTTTTTGTATATATCCGATTCACCTTAAATGATTTTCTACCATTTTTTCTTCAATAGGTGTTACACCTACTTTTTTCTGTATTCACTCATTTTGAATTTTATCTTTACGTGTATATCAACGCATCCATTTCAACATTCTCATTTCTGCTATTTTAATTTTATGCTTTTGTTGTTCCATCAAAATTTAATATTCACTACTATATAAAATTGCTGGTCTTATAACAATTTGATAAAACTTTCCTTTAAGCTTATTAGGTACCATACGATCGCAAATAACTCTTTTAGCCTTTCTTTAATTAAACCATACCGCTTGTATCCTATGTGTAATATCTCCATCAATGTCCCCATTTTGTTGAATAATCGCTTTTAAATATCTAAACTTTTCTATTTGAGGTATGGTCTAATAGCTCAATTTTACTTCTAAGTTATTACTCACTGACTTCTTATTAAAATTATAATGTAAATATTTTGTTTCACTCCTACTCAGGTGAAAATCTTTTAACTCCTATATCTTCCTTTATAACTCACGTTTACAATTTATCTCTTCTTTTATTTTTGCAATAAGAATTATATCATTCGCAAAAAAGCATGTATTTAGGAATTTTCTCTTGAATATGCTCAGTGAAAACATTCAAGACTAGATCAAATAAATAAAGACTCAAAGATGATTCTTGATGCAATTCAATTTTTATAGGAAAATCTTTTATTTCACTACCAAGTGTTCTTATGCTAATTGTTGCCCCTCATACATGTCTTGTATAGCTCGAATATAGGCAACTCAGACATCCTTCTTTTTCAAAGCCTTTCAAAGTACTTTTCTTGGTATACGATTATAAGCTTTTTTCGAATTAATGAAAACCATATGTAAATCTTTATCTTTACATCCATATTTTTTCATTAATCTTCTCAATAGATAAATTGCTTTTGTAGTCGCTTTCCTTGGCATGAAGCCAAACTGATTTTCTGAAATTGCAGTTTTCAATTTCAACCTATGCTCAATCACTTTTTTTCATAATTTTATAGCATGATTCATAAGTTTAATCCCTTTGTGGTTGGCACAATTCTAAATATCTTTTTTATTTTTATAAATAGGAACTAAGATGCTTTTCTTCCAATCGTCCGGCATTCTCTTGAATTGTAAGATCTCATTAAATAATTTAGTTAATCACCGCACTCCTTCTTCACCCAAACATTTTTACATTTCAATAAGAATACAATCAAGTTCATTAGCTCTATCGTTTGTCATTTTCTTAAGAGCTTCTCTCACTTTCCAAACTCATATTTTTTGATAAAATGATAAATTTTGCTCTCTTTTAAAAGTTACTAAATCTTTTAAGTTAATTGGCGACCCCCCATTATCATTAAAAAGCTTAGAAAAGTTTGTCTCCCATCTGTCTTTAATATCATTATCTGTGATCAAAACATTTCCCTCTTCATCCTTTATATACCTTATTTATTTTAAATTTCTTGATTTTTTTCCTTACTCTTAGCAATTTTATAAATTCTTCATTCTCCATCTTTTATAAATCTTACAAATTTTAACTTCATTAAACTAACATTAATGCAACTAGCTCCAGTGATGAGGTGAAGTGAAATGCGACCAAATGTTTATATTTCAGACTCTTGAAAGTAACGGCGGGTGGAGCAAGGTTAATTATTTAGGTTTTTCCAAAGCAAATTAAAGGATAATCTTAGAATATTTTCAATAATATTTATTTTTTTAGTATAATTCTATAATATTTCATTTTAAAATTGCAATTGCTCCCAAAAAAATTGCTTCATTAACTTAAATAAATTTATAGTACAAATAAAATTAATAAATATTTTTAAACACCCCACATAATTTAATTATATATGAATTTAAATGATATTTATAATTTCTTTTTAAATATTAATAATATTTTTGTTAGGTATAAATGATGCCCGGCTTGTCGAATTTGTGCTCCACTGACAATGAGGTTATCTATTTATCTCACTTTTGTCTTTCACTCATTTGGCTTGCTAGGTTATAATTCCTGTAAAATTGTTCTCAAAGAGAGGATAGAGCTTGTTTGAAATTATTTTTATTTTATTATTTTAAGAATTAATATTTTATAAAATATTTTTTAAAAATAAAAAAACAAAAATATATGTTTTTCATGTTCTTCCTTATCCTTTAAAATAATAATCTTAAAACATATAAAAGATGTTTTCATTTTTTTTTATTTTTTAGAGTAATATTTAGTTTTTTTATTCTTTAAAAAACTTTTTAAAAATATATTATTAAACAATTTTTTTTTTATATTATAGGAAACATAAAACTGTTCCAAAATATGTTGTCAAACAAGCCTTAAGCTTCTAGCAAACATTCCATTCTCAGGATAGTTTTTCAACCCTTTGTCCCTTACGAAAACAAAGAAAGACCCATAGGGAAATTAAATACCTCTAATGATTTGCACCCAAAATTCATAGTATACAATTAGAATCCTCCAAACTTGTTGCCTAATAATGCGAGTTTAACATCTAGGAAATCTTCAAAACTCAGGTCTCCATTAGATTTAGGCCGTGTTTGGATAAGTAAAATAGTCGATTTTTTAGTTAAAAAATCAATTTTCCACAAAAATACCCAAACATCAGTTAAATATGTAATCGATTGTTAGGAGAAAAGTCGATTTTTTTCATAAGCTCCTTCACACAGCTTCTGCGTTCAAAGGAGAAGGGAAAGCCGATCAAAAGTTGATCAAAAAGCATGTGAGAAAAATATAAAGAAAGGCCCAAAAATTTTTTAAGAAAGGCATAAAATTTAATAAAAATAAAATCAAACTCTATTCTCTTCTTTTTTTTTTCCTTAGTAAAATTTAAATTTTAGATTTTTAAAAAAGTAAGAGTGTTCATGAGACAGGATCGAGACATCCCTGTCCCATATACCGTCCTGAAAAAAAGATGGGGATTAAATTTTTATCCCGTGTCCCGTCTTGAAAGTCATCCCGTCCCGTTAGGAATCGGGAGGAGATCAAGACAGCAAATTGGACAATGTCGAAGAAAGATTTGAATAATAATATTTATTAAAATTTTAAATCATATAATTTATTAAATTTAAAATTAAAATAACATAAGTACATAAATCACAACAATTTAAAGTTAATTATTTAATTACATTAATCACAACTACGCATTATGATAGTAATTATAAGTGATCTCTAAGCTATAAGAGTAGCAACAACATGTAAGCCAAACATAACATCAAATTATTATTATTTTACTTCAGTTAAGATGTGCTAAGTTAATTACTCTTTCAAAAATAAAGTAAGAAATATGATATAAATAAAATTTATTAAATAGATAGATAAAAGAATAAATTATATTAATATAATTAATATATTATAAAGAAAGATATCTCCCTATTTACTCTATATCATTAAAATTATTAATATAAAAAACTTTAGTTTTATACAAGAATTGCAAGTATTGAAATTATAATTGATATAATTAATATAAGTATAAATTATATTAATATAATTAATGTATTTAATGTATATTTTTAAAATAAAAATAATATATATAATATTTGGGATGGGACGGAATGTCTCGATAGTAATCTCTTGTCTCATCTCGTCCCAACCCCTTTCCCATCCTATCTCGTAAAGTCTTGTTTTGATTGTTTTCAAGTCGAGACGAGACCTATCCCAATATGATCGAAATGATATCGAGCCAATCAGAACGGATATAAGCTAAACACCCCTATAAAAAAGTTTCTAATATAAGTTTTTATCAACCACTATCCTCCACTTAGTTTTTGCTATAAAATTAGTTTAAATAAAATACTAATTGGTAGAGAAAAATTAATTTAATTTAATTTAAAATTGAGGGTCATTATAAAGATTGTTGCAAAGGTTAAGAGAGAGAGATTTTGCGTCATTTGTTACATTGCTACAATTTTTTTATATTGTCAAATTTTTAAGGTAGTGCTTAACATCTTCGTCAGATATGACTCATATCCATAATGTCATTGGAAATTAATTTGTATATTATCATTTTTATTAGTTATTGTTGGGTATTTAAGAATTAAATCTTTCTCTTCTATTAAATTTATTTTAACTAAAATATATTGAGTTACTTATTTACGTAAATTTAAATGTTAATATTAATATAATTTAATTTTTTTAATTAATTAGATATATAATTTAAATAATATTTTACTTCTTAAATAAAATGTAACAACTGTAATAATATTATATACAAATTTATTAATAATTTAATTTTAAAATGCAATGTCCTTTATGGTACTTTATACAATTAAAATTGATTTTGAATAAATTATCTAAATATCTTCAATTCTATTAAATCAATTTTAGAAAAACAATATGCAAATAGACTATGTTATAATATAATCAATCATGATTAAAATTTATAATTTAATCAATTATCTTTATAATTTATTATACCAAACTGAAATTCAAATGGGCACTTACTTTTAGTCAAATGGTCCCAAACTTTCTAATGAATCTTGCACATACCTTGGTGATACCTAGAGTTGAAAAAAATGAACCAAGCCTATTTAAGTTTAAAAATAGCTAGGGTTGGGCTATTAATTTAGTCATTCTATTTTGTCCAAACTTGATAAACATGATTATCTTGTCTAGTGTTAACAAATCAAGTCTATTGTTTGAGTCTATAACCTTTTGCACTTTCTTGAGAGATGTTGCTTGCCACTATAGTTCAATAATGCTGCCAATCTTAAAGTTGGTGTTGTTTTTTCTAATTACATTTAGTGTACTTTTTTCTAATTACATTTAGTGTAATACCAAAGACCAATTGCTCTTCTCATGACTCCAATCCACAATCTTGGACTTGATGCTTCCATGACTAGTCAGTTGTCACACTTCTCATGCTGTATGGAAGTGGATCTTTGACTTTTTCACATCTCATACCTAAGCCAAAAATTATTAGTACAAGAAAGAACTTTGCAACACTAAAAAGGATGATTGATCCATCTCTGAGTTTGTGCTTTGAGTTAAATCCCTAATTGATGCTTTGATACCATACACAAATATAGAGAAAAAAGAAATATAATATGAGTAATGTTGAATGAATATTATTAATGATTTCCATTGGCTATTTTGTCAACGTCTCCATTCTTTTATCTCTCTTTGACACCACTCTATAACACTCTATCTCTTTTTAGTTATGTTCTTATTCTCTTTTCCCCTATTCCCTTCTCTCTCTTTTCACCAAAATAACATAACAACTATCACGTTGTTCTTTATTCCCATACTCAAATTCAAAATATTATTATTTATTATTAGAGTTAGTAACCACATCTTAAATGAACAAATGGTTATTTTAATTCTATTCCAACTAATATTATTTTAATTTTATTTTGCCTCAACATTACCACAATTCACTATAATACAAGCACCACAGAATGACAATTAGGATGTTCTAAGCACTCCTAAGCCTCAAATCAATCAAAGAATGTTTTAAAAAAATTAATAAGGTAAAACATGTTTAAAACCATTAGGATCCCACCAACCTTTTTTTAAAGTGTTTGAACTCAAATATAATAATTTAAAACCCTCATAGGAGGCATGGAAACAAAGTAAAATTCATACCACAAGTAAACAAGGCTAAAAATGTTATTTTGGCATATTCGGACATATATGCTATGGCATAAGGTATATGCTTTTTGGCATATGGCACAAAGTAAAAAATTTATCCCCTATGCCATGTGTCGTGGTATGTAAACATTGCATTGCAGCGCACATGGCCAATTATGATAGCATGACATGATAATTTTTTTGAGTGAATTTTTGGTGTGTGCCATTTTAGCCTCCATTGTCCAATTGAAGTGATTCAAGTGTTTACATAAAGCTTATTTGATAATATAGTTAATGGCATAAGTTTGGTTTCGATCCAATGGTGCATTCAAAATTTGGACTCGTAAATGCATAAAGTTCGTTTTAACCCTTTTTTAAGCATCCGAGTGCTTAAATTCCCACCTTTGTGGTATTAGCCACTTTTAGGTCTTGAATCAAGTCCAATAGACTTGTTTATACTTGGTTAAGCACATAAAACAATAATATGACAAATATCACATGATTTGGTTACTTTGGTCCTTAAGATTACAACAGGGCCAATTGACCACGCAAGCAAAAATATCAAAGTTGTGGCTAAATGATCACTACATCATAACAATGCACCACCTTATACATATTCACATATATACATATGCATTTCACAGCTTATAATTAATATCACCATTCATATTTGATTTCACCACTTATATGACCACTTTATACATATGATTCTTCTACTTTCACTTCATGTCACCACTTACGTATATCTATATATCATATTTACAGAGTTTATGCACTTGCACCAATATTATAGCCTTTCACCATATTTGATCACCACATAGAACTAAATGGGCTAGAATATTGAATTCACAACATCATGCAAGTACATACAATTTAAAAATACTCTGCATTCCTAGCTGGCAACTCATAATTTACAAAATAATAAATATACATAAGCTCAAAATATTATGGCCATTACTATTAGCTCCAGCTAATCTCAACCCTTATCTTTCCCTTATCCCTTCCCGAAGTCTGTACTTGTAAAATAGTGATCACAAAGTGAGATACAAGATCTCAATAACAAGATATTCTACACTATTGATTAACGGGTAAAGCAATAACAAGTAATAATATAATAAATCCCCACATGCACAAGCATCATATTGTGATTCACCACTGACATATAGTATGTATGGATAAGAAATTTCATTTAATCCTCTATTGCTCATTGATTGAATTCATAGGCAACCATATTGGACCAATCCTCAAAGGATTAGTCCTTGCATACCTAACATGAGAGTAACTAATTGGCCAAGGCATTATTTTCTCACTTTTAAACTATGAATTCCACCTATTCTAAGTAGCTGAGGTGTCGTTGACTCTAATTTTGCACCTTTACAAGTATTAAGGAATGCCTAAAATGACTTTCTGAGTTGCCCAGGGTAATAGTCTAGAATATGTGTACCACACATGGTGTCCCAAGGTGGTTAAATCATTCACCATTAAACCATGTATGCAAATCACTACTTACATATAAAGAGATTAACCACCACTTTATTTCATACATATCACACACATATGTACATGTCATTCGCAAATATATACTAATATAAATATACCACAAAGACTTATCTGGATTATATTTATAATTTCATAAAACATGTTCATATAAATATAATGTATAATATACACATGCAAAATACTCGTACATGCTTAAACCAATTAATAAACAATGTAGATCATCTTATTACCTCAATCTTTTTATCACTAAAGGGTTACCCATAGTTTGCAATCACTGCAATCACCTCTTGAATCATGAGGTCTCACACATCTCAATCTACAACAATAAATATTATATGTTAATTTCTTACTAACATAAGTAATTTTCACAACATAAATCACCCCATTTTCCCCTACTTATCACCCTTTATCACACTAGAGGAGCTAGTTAAGACCATAACTAACTCCTAGCATCACCACAAGTCCTTACCAAGCCTAATCATAGCATATCATCACATATCTCAACATGTCACACCTTAATATTCTAGAATTTTAGCTAGGGGCTTGTTCCAACTTCTTAATCTCTCACTTCTTTTTCCCAAAACCACTTGGCCCTAGCTTAAAAAAACCTAAACTAAGCTATTGAAACCACATGCAACATTTAGAGCATGAATTCTTAGCTTTTCCAACACAAATCATCCCTCTCTCTCTCTAAACCCTTGAAATTTATGGTGTAAAAGTGGAGAGAATAGAGGAAAGGCTTATTGAAATGCACAACAGCCCGAATCAACTTATGGTATTCCAACGTACTAAACCCTAACAGACCCCTTCCTTTTCTCCTATTATCTTTCCTCAAAATCTAATTTTTCCTTTCTACCCTAAATGTTGATCCACGAGCTATTAACTCTGGTCATGGATCGTGGCGCAACATACACATGTTGCGATGCATTGCACAAAATGTGCAAACCAATTCTCTTCCAATTTGACCTCTATTCATTTTCAACTCCTTCCTAGCCCAATTCAAAAGCTTCCCAATTGTTTGAAACGCTAATTAGTTATCCAAAAACATGATTAATCAAAATAATTCACTCATTAACTAATTCTGCCCTTAATTAGGAATTAATTTGGTTTAGAAATTTTAGGATGTTGCAATTGGTACGGATGAGTCATGTTTATCAACCATGAGAAAGAGGTAGGAGAACACAAGCATGGTAGAAAAGAGATGCAAGGAGGAAAAGAACTAGTGGGGAAACAGGGAGGAAAGATGTAAAAAGCACAATCAGTTGAGAGGAAACAATAGTTAAATGGACTTACCATAAGATAGGCACTAAAATTTGAACAGGTAGAGAAGACATTTAAGCCTATTTTCAATTTAACCCATGATTTTTTCTAAGCAGGAGAAAAACTGAAAAAAAATTGGCATGAAACATATGGGGAGCGTTAAGGCATCTCTCGACGGCTTGTTTTCGCCTCTTCAAATGAGATCTCAACTATCAATTTTATTTTTTCTTAATTTAAACCGTTGATTCCTAATTAATTTATACTTTCTCAATTTTAAATTAGGTAATGTAATTCACTTTATTGCAATCAAGTCTTTATAGTTTGATTGATTAAACATAATAATATCTGAAAGTTAAAATCCTAGATTTTTCCCTAAATTCCAAGCATTAAATTAATCATTCTATAATGGCTTATTGGTATTCAAATTAATTAATGTGTATTTAAATATCCAATAATCTTTCGCTAATGAAACGGAAGCTTCAACAAACCAAGACCCTATTCAATGAGTAACATGCCAAGAACTGTACATAGTGAAGTCAGTGAATAATAGTTTTCACTTCACTTGGCAATGAAGGCTCACAAAAAATACACAAAGGCAGACCAAATCCCTAGCTCTTTCATTTTTCATCAAAACTCGTACTTCCAACAACTTCACAGGCGTTCTTCTCACACTCCAATTTGCCCCATCTCGCATCCACTCGTTCGCAGGGAAATATTGGTTTTCCAAGGCTGTAACAAAACCAAGAACGTAACAAAATTTATTAGGTATTTCAACATCAAGTTCTATAACAAATGCCACAACACATTAATTCTCTTTGCAACTCAACATCACGTTCTGAACAATTTAAAGTCAGTAATGTTAAATCTGTAGTATAAACAATAGTGATATTCTTCATTCATTCACAAGTTCATCTATACAAATAACCTCCCGCAAGCATTTCTGTAGTGGGAAATCTAAATTGGAATGTAAAACAAAGTTTTGCTAACAAATCTTCTAATCAAATCATGACATAAGAATGAGCCTTTCTGAACGAACCAACAATGTGATGCTAAGTACGTAAAAAAATGCTCATGTGATGATATGGTCTTGTTGAAGAACTTAATCACATAGTAAAATAACTTTATCTAAATGTTGTCTGAAACAGATCGGGGAGCTTAAACTGGTGAATCCTAAAGAGGGGTCTCTATATTTTAGGGATACTGTGAACAATAACATCTGAAATACACTTGCGATACAAGCTTACCTTCTATTGACAACATTGTGCACATGACATAACCACTGGGAAAACTCAGCCTGAGATCCAGCCTGTACTGGATTTGCTCTGCTCAACATGCAAAAGAACGCTTAATATATATACATTTGGAATGGAATAATAGCAAATCATTCGTGTTGATCAGAAACTTGAGAAAACTAACTTTTTTCAGCCAGCAGGTTGTATATTCAAAACCTTGGTGAGATATCAAGTATCAAGAAATCCTTGAATGATATTTCAAATAGGTTATTTTTCAATGCCACACAAGTCAAGGTTTGCAAAGTGAAATTTCCAATTGTGCCGCTACATGTCCATCCTCAATGTTAAAACCATTTGTGGACAGTCAAGGTATCTAAAATAGCTCCTTAAGTTCAGGTCAAAGGCTTTCACAAACAAGTTCCATTAGCGAATAATAGCTTTCAAGTGAAAAAAAAAAAAAAAAAAAACTTAAAAGATAGGTCAGAAGAATGAAGATATGGGGCTATCCTCCCGTAATCAAGACATGGATTTGCATATGCAGAATTAAAATGTTTTCATTTATCTAATTCCAGTTAATAGTTAGCATATATTGTTCCAAAAGGAAAAGTGGTATACCTTAAAACTTCTTTAAAGTGATCTGCACATTCCTTGCAAGGGTACATTCGAGATAAGATTCCCATCTACATCCCAGACACAACCCATTAGCTCTACAAGATGAGCGTGATGCACCACATGCAATAGCTTTAAATTTATCCATGGAAAGAGTCAGTTGGGGAGAGAAATATGACATATAACTATAGTTTAATAAGGGAGGAAAATACCATACCAATTCTTTTACATCCTTCTTTTGTTGCCTTGTAGGATTATCTGGATACTGAGAAGAGAGACCATGATGTTAAGAACTCTTTTAACATTTCAAGACATAAGTACACGTGGTTCAACCATTGTGAATTATGGGAATAAAACCAAAAACATTCGGCAACATTTACAGCATAAAAAGCTAATCCTTTGCTAAGAGCAATTTGTCATGCAGGTTCAGCCAGAGTGGACAATGTTTAGGAAATAAAATATGCATTATTTAGATAAAGGAAACAGCAAGATGGTGAATATTAAGTTTAAAGGTAGCAACCAAGGAGAAAACCAACACATTAATTTAAGCATAATAAATAATTGTTATAATGTAGGGACCAACAATTCCAAGATAGTCCAGTCAAAATTTCAGATTCATTGATAAAAGAGTGAGCTAAGAAGAGAAATAGCTTCCAGTACCGTTGCTTTAAGGTGAAATGTTTAGACATATTCTGTCAAGGCGTTATTACAACCAAGCACAACTTCCCATTGACAAGGTAGAAGGTAGAATTAGTTATAGGACCATTTCAAATGAAGCAAGACAGCAAAAAGATGAGGACATTGAACACTAGTACACTGATCTCCTTTAATATTTATATGATGGGCAACAAAAACTTAGTAAATGCAAAAACGATAAAATAGAATAGTTAGAAAAATAAAGGGCAGCATAAGAAAATTAACTGGAGTGACAACCTGAGCAGCAAGAGTATGAAGAAAAGTCCAAGTAGCCTTTCCAAGCTCCTCTTTAGTCACTGGTGTAGCAGATTTTGCCTGTAGAAACAAATGATGAAAAGCAGAGCAATCATTACCTCTCTTGCATGAACAAAATACACTTTACAATAGAAAGCAATGAAAGAAGATACATTGCACATTTGAATTTTTATTGAATTTTCCATTTATTCTTAATGAGTTTTAGTTTGAAAAGAAATGCTTCATATGATTATCAAAAATGACTACCTTGCATGAACTCCAATAAATATATTAGATAAAGACAGATTTGAAAGCATGCATACAAGTTGTACTTCAAGGATATGTATTCAGCTGTAACTTCTCATAGTTCAGCCATTGGATAAGCCTTTTGTTCAAGAGAATCAACAAGACACACCAATATATATATATATATATATTTTTTTTTTGGGTGAGAAAATAAATAGGAAGACTTGAAGGCATTAAATGGAAGACTAAATACTCTGGTTTTTTAAATCCGAGAACCAATTCAAATTCGGTAACAAGCATACTAAACAAAGGGAAAAAAGGGAACTATTTCAACTCGCTACATCACCAACATGATAAATTGATAATAGTAAGGTAAGGTTGAAGTTTCTTGGAAAATTCATGACTAGCAAATGCAAGCACTTTGGATTTGGGTATGATAAGTTGAATAGGCACTATAGAAGGCGTACACCTACCCCATGTATCTCTTGCGTAGTTGCAAAATGGGATTTGGTTTGGAAGAAAAGAGTCACAAATCAAAAAGCAGATTCGTCGCAAAAAAATGATTACACATCCATCATTTTAAATAAAATTTAAGCCAACCATATTGGATTAACCTATTCTCACTACAATCTCCAATAGCAACTACATCTCCCCATCACCCCACACGCACAAAATTTCTAACAAATATGTTCTACAAATAACAACTAAAGCAGAACTTAAACTTCGTCAGAGATAATCAGAGCATTGTTGGCAACTGTAAATACAGCAACTATAGCAGACTTTAATTCAAAACCAAAAATGCAATCAGAGTCAAGTTCTATGACAAAGTTACGGTTACAGCAGAAATTTTGAAATTCAGAGTTGCAAGGGACCCAGAACGGCGAACCTTGAGAAGGACATCTATAGGTTGGACAAAAGAATCATCTTTCAAAGAATGGGATTTGTGGGAGGAGGAAGAGATGGAGAAAATAGGAGCTTTACCAGAGGAAGCTGGCCGGAGATGAAGGTCTATGAAACTGGAAAGGTGATGTTGAATGGAATATGAAACCTTCTCAAAGGTTTGAACGAGAACCTGTAATGGATTCTCAGACATGTTGTTTGAGTGAAGAAATTGAGTTATCTTCACATTCTGCTCAATTTGTTTTGCTCGGGAGAGGGAAGACTGTACAGCGTAGTCGCAGAGACGGAACAATGGAAGCCGGGAAAAATGATGCTAATTATTTAGGGTTTTTCCCACACGCAAATTATATTATTTTTATGAAAATAATAATTTGATCTTATAAAAATATGAGAATGAGAGTTCTCATAAAATTTCTTTAATATTAAAAATATATTTGAATAATTTATTTTTAATATTTAAAAAGTACTTTATCACTTTTAAAATGTGAGATGTTGTTAAAATAAAAAACAAAAAAATAAAAATATATTTTAAAAGTATGTTGAGAATGTTATTGAAAGTAAATTTAGTAAATATAAAATGATGGAGCTCTTGAAAAGTTCATTGAAAGAATGAGGTGTAATTTGATCATGATATTTTAAGTATAATATATTATTCTTTTATTAAAAAAGATTGCTAAGTTATTAACAATATAATAATAATTAAATAATAACAATTACTAATTAGAGATAAGGTTTTTAACATTATACATTGAATAGTTAATTATGTTATTTTTTAGCATTGATGTATATTCAATTATTTATAAAAATTTTGTTCAATAAATCAAATTTAATGTTTTATATTTTTATTATTTAACACATCAAATTTTATGTTATTTAAAATTTTTATCAACTAAAAAGATTTGTTTAGTTGGTTAAATCTTTTTTGAATGGATATATATTTTTTGAATCATGTTAGTTTTTAATATTAATATATGTTGAGCTATTTATTATATGATCTTTTTAACATATCAAATTTTATTTTTTTATTCTTATTACTTAATGTATTAAAGTCTATGTTAGTTTAATTTTTTTCACATTTTTAAACATTTTTAATATATTATATTTTTATAATAAAAATTATAAATTATTATAAATCAATGTCATTTTTTGTTATTGCATATTTTAAGGTATATTTTAAAAGCATAAATTATTATTAATCCAAATAACTTTCAACTTATCAAAGTAACTTTTAAAAAAATATATCTAAACATAAATTTCATTATAACAACTGACTTTTATCAAATAAATTTTTAACAAATAAACTTTTGGCAAACTGAAAACCAAACACAGGCTAAAATTTTGTATAAAATTATTTTAGCACCCATGTATAATTTATCTTATATGATTTACAAGTTTAGAATAAGTATTCACAAGTTTGATTCAACCAATGACTAAAATAATTTAAAAAATCACAACTTTCTATCGGTAATTTTTTTCAATAATCAAAATTTAACTATTTTTATATGGTTCAAAAGTTTGGTATAAGTATTCACAAGTTCGATTCCATCAATGACTAAAGTAATTTAAAAAGTGATAACTTTTTATTAGCAAAGTTTAACTAATTTATATCGTTTGTAAGTTTAATATTAAGTATTAACAAGTTTGATTCCATTAATATTTAAAACGACAATTTTCTAAATCATAGAGGGGTATTAAAGTAATTTCATATAGAAGTTTAATCTTTGTTGGGACCTTATTGTCATTATCACACTTCACAAGATTAAATTGTCATTTTTCTATTTTAAAAGGATTCATATGTCATTTTTGCAAACATAAATATCACACTTGATAATTTTGCTTATAATTTCAAAATAGAAGGTAATGTTTTTTTTTATTGCTTATTCTCTCATCAAAGATAATTAGATTCCAGATATTGTCAGCACTAAATATGAACTCATCGCGTTAAGAGAGACTGATCATTTTGCTAATTCAACTTCATTGGTTTTGAGGTAACGTTAGCTTTCAAATCAAGAGAATTAAATTAACAAAATTTATAAATTAAAAACATAAATATAAATTCAAACCTCATTTAAATTAATATAATGCATCGAATTGACTTGCTTTTTCAGGGCAAAAAAAAAAAAAAATTGACATGCTTTTACAGTTTTACTAGTCTACTGACTTCTGGTGGCATTTACCGGTCACTACTTGCTATTCACGGATGAAAAAAAATGCATGGTAAATAATTTTCTTACTTTAGATGTATTCAACTATTCATACTTTCATTACTTTCAGGCCAAAAAAGAGATATTTTTCATCACTGAGACAAGAGAATGCATTAAGTGAAGCACAAATAATGTGACTGACTTCTTGAAAAAGAGCCATGCTCGTGCGATTTCTTTTAATTAGTGATCCTCCGAATCAGAGTATAAGGTAGTTTTTAAAAACTTTATTTAGTTTAAAACATAAGATATTGAATAGCTTTTGTATTTGTTTTTCCAACTATACTTTTACTTTATTTATTATTTTTTAAATCATATATTAGAATTTTAATTATTATTATCAAGGCTCTTAAATAGAGTATTTAATGAGGGTATCAATAAAAATATGTGAATATTTTTCATAATTTAAGGTTTTAACTAATGTTATTTATAAGTTGTGAATTAATTAACTATGATTTATATTTTGATCTAGGAGGAGCATTGAATAAAGCCAACTTAATGGATAGAATTAGAGCCAGAAATATAGGTCGGATTATGTGAGTTGGCACAAATAACCAGTCATAAGGGTCAGGTTGGATTGAAAAAAAAATTGACCCAAATAAAAAGAGTTTTTTTTAGATTGGACCATATAACTTGTAAACTATGTGGTTAACCTTGATGGGTTAAGGTTGGCCCATTTAACCAATATTACTGTTAAAAAAATTAAAAAAGGAGAAAAGGAGAAAATTTTGTGAATATAAACCATATCAAGCATGATTTACTTAGCTGTATCAATTTATATATTTTGTACAAGTATTATAAAATAATATTTTGATATATTTAGAATAAATCATGAAGCAATATCAAATTGAAACTTATTATTTAATTGTATTTTCAAAAAATTATAAAAAATAAATTTAAAAAAATAAAAATAATGGGTTGGCAGGTTAGCCTATTTAGCCCACAAACCTTAAGGGTTGGGTTGGGTTGAAAAAATTTCAACCCATATAAAAATGAGTTGAACCTAACTCAATTCATATTTTTCTCAACCCATATGAGTCAGATTAGCCTATATTCTCACCTTTACATAGAATTGAGTTCTACAAGAAGTCAATAAAGTCATATGGGTTAATGAGCAAAATAAACCTTAAACTCTTACTCAAAAAACGTCATGAACCCTAAACTCTTAAAATGTGTAAAATAAATTTTAAAATTTTAAATTTGTAACAAATTGAACCCTATCGTTATTTTTTTTAACACCATTACTGTTCACTATTACTATTCACTATAGGCCCCAATTAATTAGCATCACATAACCTAAACTATTATGCAAGTAGTGTCTTAGATTTTGAGCTTGAAAATTCCGAGTAAATTACTCTCATTATTTATGTATAGAATGTTAGTTATTATGCAAATCATATTAGCCTTGGTGTATTTTGCTACGGTGAATGCATTGTTGGTCATCACAAGCAATCCATAATTTTATAAAATAACAATTTTTACAATATTTTTTTAAATTATTAGTATCTCATGCTTCCATATACTCTATAATGATACTTAAACTTCTTTTCAAATGGGATCTCAAGTTTTCATCATTAAATAAACAAACATTATTTTAAATAAGACTAAATTAGAGTTATAAAATATACGGAAACATGAGATACCAATCGTTTTGAAAATATTATAAAAAAGGGGCAAAAAATATGGTTTTATAAAATTATGAGTCGTTCACCACAGCTAATGATGCATTCATCGTAGCAAATTATGCTGAGACTAATTTAATTTATATAATAGTCAATATTCTATTCATAAACGGTGAGGATAATTTGCTTGAAATTTTAAAGTTCAGGATTTAGGATGCTGCTCGCATAATAGTTTAAGGTCTGTAACACTAATTAATTGGGGCCCATGGTGAATAGTATGATATTAAAAAAAAAGATAACTATATAGTTTAATTTGCTATGAATTTAAAAGTTTAGAATTTATTTTTCACACTTTAAAAGTTTAGAATTCAGGGTGCTTTTCAAGTAAAAGTTCAAGATCTATTTTGTTCATTAACTCAAGCCGCATTCTCAGGCCAGAAAGGAAAAACAATAAAGCCACATTAAAAAAAGCACGAAACTAAAATATTAAATATAAGCAAAATGAAAAAAAAAAGAGAATAATAAATAGTTCATTTTTTTTAACCTGAATAAATCTTTCATTTGGCACTTTATAAAATGGATTAAAATTTGTCGCTCTAGTAACTTATAATTCATATATAGGATATTAGAAACTGAATTTTAGCACCAACGACAAAATAAAAATTTAAACTCACTACTTTGTCTCTATAATTTTGAAAAAATAATAATAAAATTCTTTCAAATTATATAAATAACAAACTACCACCCTTAAAATGTCATAATTTTACTGAAACCTTTAAGAATTTTTGTATTAATAAATTTTAAAGTAAAAATACTATTTTACTCTTATTGAAAATAATAAACCACAATCATAATTTTTGTTTAAAAAATAATAATTTTTATTCTGTAAATTACAAAAGTTGAAAAGAAATTATAACTTATCATATGTAATTTCTATTATTAAAAAATAAGTTATCAAAATAATAAATCTCAATCATAACTTTTGCTTAATGAATAATAACTTTTATTTTGTAAACTACAAAAATTGAATAAGAAATCAAAACTTGTCAAGCATAATTTCTATTATTGAAAAACAAGTTCTCAAAATTTTTGGTAAAACCAAGTTCTAAAAATAACAAACCCAATCACAACTTTTATTTAATGAATAACAATTTTTATTTAAAGAATTGTAAGAATTAAACAAGAAATCATAATTTGTCAATAAAAATAAAAAAATCCTTTTAATTTAAAATTTATTAATACAGAAGTTTCTAAAGACTTCAATAAAATTATAACATTTTAAAGGATCATATTATTATTTATATAATTTAGAGTGTTTTTATTGTCATTTTCACTATAAACTTTTTATAAATGGGCATCATAAAATTTTGGTCGTGAAATTCTTCAAAAAAATAAATGAAACATATATCATAAAATTTATATCCTTTTTAACTATTATATATCTAAATTTTGTTTTTGAATTATATCATTTAAGCATGTTTTAGTTTGTTCAATTAATTTTTTTTAAAAATATTTACATATGAATCAAATTATAATAATTGACTTTCACTTTAACTTGAGTTTGCTTGGTAAAAAAAAAAAACTTGAGTTTGCAAACTTTAATTCATATTAATTTTAGTTTTTTAAATTTTAATTCATAGACATTGAACTTTAAATTTTATAATTTTAATTTAAAAAAATATAACCTTGAGTCTTTATATTTTGTTCATATTTTATTATAAATTTTTATATTTTTTATACTCTTAATTTTTATATTTTTATTTTTTAATATTTTAGATATACTAACATTTAAAGTTATGTTTTTTTTTTAGTTAATCTAGACAAAATTTTGATTCTTAAATTTATAAAACGTATAATTGATATATTGATTCTTCACGTGATGGGGACAGGCAAGGCCTGCCAGAGCACGATCATCGGAAGTCAACCCTTTTGGCAACTTCATGCTTTGAAAGCTGAAGGAAGATTCTTATCCGTGGTCAAAACGGATCTAGTGACTCATTCCGAAATCTGAATGCTCTAAAACATCTCCTCGCTTAGAAGTAGTCCCTGCGAGCAGGTAATTTTTCTCCCTTTTTTTCTTTTGATGAGAAGATCTGCTTCAGTGTCTATTTGAGTAGGATTGAGCTTGAAAGATTGAACACTATAATGACCTCTTGGTGCCAGAGAACCGTCGATGTATAAAAGTAATCAGGTCTTCTGTGTTCTTGATTCATCTGGGTGAGTCAAAAAGGTTTCGATAATCACCCCTGACCTCTCAGCCGTTGGGTGAATTGGGAATGGTTAGCGATGTGAATAAATCGAATCCAAAACTAACATTGTTGCCTCTCATAGCACTGATCTTCTATGAAGTATCTGGCGGTCCTTTTGGAGTAGAGGATTCGATTAGGGCTGGAGGTGGTCCTCTCTTGTCATTACTTGGTTTCTTGATATTCCCTCTAATCTGGAGTATCCCTGAAGCCCTGGTAACTGCAGAACTTGCCACAAGCTTCCCCGACAATGGCGGATATGTTATTTGGATATCATCTGCTTTTGGACCTTTCTGGGGATTTCAGGAAGGATTCTGGAAATGGTTTAGTGGGTTTATGGATAACGCGCTTTACCCAGTTTTGTTCTTGGATTACTTGAAACATTCGTTGCCAGTCTTTGACCAAATGATTGCGAGAATCCCAGCTCTTTTAGGGATTACCATTTTGCTCACTTACTTGAATTACCGTGGCCTGCACATTGTAGGGTTCTCTGCTGTTTTGCTTGCACTTTTCTCCCTTCTCCCATTTCTGATAATGGCTGTTCTTGCTATTCCGAGAATTAGGCCAAGTCGTTGGCTTATTGTAAATTTCAAGGTGGTAGATTTGAGAGGATATTTTAATAGCATGTTTTGGAATTTAAACTATTGGGACAAGGCAAGTACACTTGCAGGGGAGATTGACAATCCCAGTAAAACGTTCCCAAAGGCACTTCTTGGAGCTGTGGTTCTGGTGATGTCCTCATATTTAATTCCTCTTCTTGCTGGAACTGGTGCTTTCAGATCTGTACCTAGTGAGTGGGCAGATGGTTACTTCGCTGAAGTTGGCATGTCAATAGGTGGCTTTTGGCTTAAAGTATGGATTCAAGTTGCTGCTGCCATGTCTAACCTTGGCTTGTTTGAAGCAGAGATGTCCTCTGATGCTTTTCAACTTCTTGGGATGAGCAAGATGGGATTTCTTCCAGCTGTATTTGCTTCAAGGTCTGAAACGTTACATGATTTTCCTTTCTTAATCTTATAATTCAGGGAATACACGTTTACTCTTTCTTTTCTTTCTTCGACATATAATGTCTAGAATTATATTTTATTGGTAATAACCTCTTTTATCTGTCAAGGAATGACTGATATGGCTTAGAATCTGCATTTCCAGACTAGTTCTATCCTGATCATTAAGATAGTCTTTTTCCACTTATTAGCTCATAGACGAATGATAACCAAGCATTGTACTTTGTGTTTCTGGTGCTTTTTATTGTTACGCAAGAATCTTTAGTCTCTGTAGACTTTTAAACTTATTAATAAGATATTTGGATAGAAATATGATGAAAAACATTAAAACTTGTGCTGTTAAACTCTTTGTATGCTAGTTTCCATCTCTTTCTCTCGCTCTGAATGTAGACTAAACAACTTTGAAAGGCATTTAGAGAAATTTTCTCAAGAGATTTTGAAATTTCTTTAGCACCAGTTCTTTTAGATCTGACCTAACCAAGTGCTAGATGAAATCTGCTGGTGTAAAAAAAAAAAAAAAAAAGTGCTAGATGAAATCTGACTGTAGTGATTGTTTGAATGGAACAGCTTCAACATTCTAGCAATGATTTCGTATAACTTTGTAGGTCCAAGTACGGTACACCTACTATCAGCATTCTCTTCTCAGCCATTGGAGTTATCTTCTTGTCATGGATGACATTCCTGGAAATTGTGGAACTCCTCAATTACTTATATGCTTTTGGAATGCTTCTTGAGCTTGCAGCTTTCATTGCACTGCGGCTGAAGCGGCCGGATCTTCATAGACCATACAAAGTTCCTCTGCAAACATTTGGAGCGGCCATGATGTGCCTGCCTTCTGCTCTTCTGCTTGTTCTTGTGATATGTCTGGCTACTTGGAGGACCTTCTTTGTAAGTGCAGCAATAGTTGCTGTTGGATTCATCCTTTACCCTCTTTTGATTCGAGCAAGAAAGAGAGAGTGGTTAGTATTTGAAGCAGAACCATCTTCCTTCCTTTCTGATGCCTGTTTACAATCTCATTCAGTTTTGTCAGAACTGGATGACCCAGAAATTAAGGAGGAGGATTCTGTTGAGCTTCTTGGGACCTCAAAGACTTCCAAGGCTGAAGAAGAATTATCTTTGATGCATAGTGCTTCACAACAAAGCTAGTAGGTTCCTGTTTTGCCATAATTTGTAGCAAATTTGAAGGTCTGTAATTCACTTAACCACATTTTGTAAACATGAATTAAAATATTAGCATGTTTCGTTTTTTTTTTTAAAAAAAAAAACAGTATATTTGATATGTTTATGTGTCTAACGTAATGGAGGGGTCTTTGGGTTTATTTTCCACGCTCTTTATGTCTGAAACATAATGAAGAGATCTTGGATTAAGATGTCTGTTTTTTGTTTATAGGTAGGGTTTATATATCTTTTGAATTTGGTGACCGTTTCAGTTGGCATTGCAACAAAAATCACAACATATATTGAATGGAAGACATATCAATTGAAAGAATTAAATAATAAATTCAACCAGTAAATAATAGAGTGTTTTTATATTGAACAGAACTTTAATTTTTAAAAATATATTTAAATTATTCAATGCTTATAGAGAAGATGAAATATTCACTAATTTAAAAATAATTTATATTGAAAAAAATTAAAAAATTTATTGTAAACATAATCAATTATTCTTATATCATGAAAAATTAATGAGCAAAAATTAAAAAAATGATGATATATATTTGTTTTTGTTATATATATATATGTATGTATGTATGTATATGTAAAATTAAATATAAATATATAGGTTGAAGTATTTATGTTATGCTAGTAATGTATATAAATTTAATTTTTTTATTACCATATATACTTTTTTTTTAACTTCCCCAAACAAAATTTTCCAACTCCACCCCTGCTCTTAGCTATGCCTATCTGTAGTTATTTCACTCCTCAACCAATGCTCAATACATTTATACGGAATACTAAAGGAAGGCACATTTGCATGAAATCTTAAAATAATTTCATTTGCTAATTTGTTAATCATACTTTTTTTCATATTTTATATAAATATTGATGATTGATTTAGATTGAATGCTCCCATGTTCGATTTTTACGCGTTACTTAAATGACTGATGAATGCTGAAAATTGTTAGAATATGAAACGAACTTATCAAACGTTATTATACTTTCCCTTTTTTTAACTTGTTAATTTTTGAGAGTCACATACACGCTAACAAATTTGAAAAGGCATGAGAAAAATTATTAGAACATAAAGTAGATTAAAGGATTAAATTATACTCCCTCCATCCTCATTATAAGTCATTTTATAAGATATTAATTAAATTGTTCTTGTATTACCTTCATTTATAATCATTGATAATAAGATAGAATATAATGCAAATTTATAAATTTCAGATTTAAATATGAGTAACATATATATATATATATATATTTTTTCAAATACATTTCCATAATTCTAATAAACTGGGTAAATATACCTTACAATAAGAACTAGAAAAAATACTTGTCATTTTGCTAACTTTTACTTGTCAATTTTCCAAGCATCAATAACACATCAACATGTTTAAAAATGTAATTAGAAAATTGTTAAAATCCAAAGTGCATTTGTTAAATCATTTGTCATTTTACTAACTCTTACTTTAAAAAAAAAATGAATCAAATACAAACACACCCCTCTCACACACACCCCTCTCCGCACCTATCCCTTCCACCATAGAGAAAGGTGACCCATCCTTCGAAAATGAAGTCTCACACGGTAATACATTTCCCCTAATAAAGGACTTAGCATGAAGGTGAAGGTGACAAGCCTAGGCGCCTAATAGATCATACCCTAAAACAAACAACACTCTTACTTTTATGCTGCATAGTTGCATTTTCCTCACTATGACACAATTTCAGTTTAAAACCAATAAGTTAAAAAGTACACTTGATAACGAGAACATGGTAAAATGATCCTCCCTTTCGCCCTTGTTAAATGTGTTTTTATATTTGGAAAGGGCATAAAGACTTCCTCGATTAGATAGATAGCTCCATTAACCAAGTTTGTCATGTTACAACAAAGTACAATACATGCAAGTTCTCCAAATATCAATCCACAAGCTCTCACTTTGCAATCAAACAGTCACTTTTTAAGATGAGGAAAACATGTATAGACGTCAGCCTTTGGGTGCTTTGCTTCAGCATGTTCCCGACACTTGACCTCAGTTGTGGTACACATGAATGTTTGCATGCACACCTTGCACTGCATTCAATATTCATGGTAGCCCGGATTCGTCATTCCATAAACCAGCCATAAGACAGACAGTGATTATAGGAAGAAAATAAACAGTAGCAATTTATGTTAAAGGGCTTTATAAAGTGGCTCAAAGTTTCCAACACAAGAAGAGCAGAACATTATCAAGTGATTCCAAGATGTGAAAAATTTAAAAGCAAAATGAAATGGACTGCTGAAACATTGGCAAACTGTTTCATGATTCTAAAATGGAATAAAGCTGCCAACTTGACATTAGAAAATGTGTACTTCTCTCACACGCAATTTAAATGATTATTTCTATAGACGAGATATTTCAGATAAATCTGTCTTAAATGAATCCAATCTTGAATAGATAATGAAGCATGTAAAAGACAAGCTCCACTCAAACGAATGCTTCATATAATCGTCTCTGTGTGTGTGTGTGTGTGTGTGTGTCTGTCTGTCTGTCTCTCTCTCTCTCTCTCTCTCTCACACACACACACACACACAAAAGGGGATACAATAATATGTCTTGTTATTATTGGCTTAGTCTACATATTATTTGTTGACCAGATCCTCCTTCTACCTTCAAATTTTTCATATAACAATATAGCCTAAAATATGGAAGTTCGTGAGACCACAATGCGCAAACCATTGAAGGTCCACAAGAATAGGGTAGTCAAAACTAGTTTAACGATAGCTTATAACTATTCCAAAATTGCACAGGTTTGTAAATCCAGTTCAAGATGCAGGTGCAGATGCTGATATATTATCTAAAACATGAAGAAACTAGAAAACAGGAAGGGAGTTAAAACAATTGGCGCCAACTAATGATTCCCTGAGTAGAACTGTAGAAGAGATATCACAGATAAATAAATAAAATGGGTAAGAGAATATATATTAGTTGTACTTATGCCAAGGCCACCTACAGAGGAAACCAAAGATTACCAATTATAGTTGCAATAGACATAAATAATGACTCATACACAAGCTAGAAGCATAAATCACATGATCTGGAGAGTCAACAGACTGATCACCAAAACTGAAGGACACAAGAGGATCCCCCATCAAGGTAATTCAACAATTTTAAAATCCATTTCTCTGTGATCAAAAGCTGAAATACTCAGGCAACACATTGCATACAACAAATCCGACCACATATAAAATCAAAGGACAATTTAGACAGGAAAAATCAAAGAAAAGCATGCAAAGAGACTACCTGGATGGTCATAGCCTTCTTGTTGGACTCTAACTGGCTTCCTAGACAATTAGATTCAGCGAAAGCAGCAAAATTCAGACAAGAAATAGACAGATCTATGATTTTGTTCAAAGGCACAACAAGACCAGACAACATAAAGAGGGATAAATCTAAACTAAAGAAAGAATACCCCTAGCAGATTTCTGCTTCTCAAGGTTCTTCTCACGAGCCATCTTGGACTTCTGACCGTTGCCTCCTCCCATGGTTGCCGGATTGAAGGTAGACGAGAACTGAGGAGCAAATCAAACCAAAGCCTTGAGGCTTTTTTAAGCCGAGGGGAAGGAGATTGACTCTATGGTCACGAAGAGGGAGAGGAAATACAAAACAAACGGCTGAAGTTACATTCTAGAACCATCATCCCCTGCTAAAAATTACTAATACTTTTCAAGTTTTTTTTTTAATTTGTAATTTAAATAATATGCAATTTCCTTGCTTAAGAATATATATTCTAAATAAATCTTTATATAATATAACTTTTATATATAATATAAAATTTTCAATAAACATATTTCCTCCTAACTCCAGTCTTTTTTATAAGTTATTTTACATAAAAAATTAATTATTAATTACTTTTCTTAAATTTTATTCCTTCATAATTTTTGATAAATTGAGAGTAAAAAATGGATGTGTTCATCGGATGGAACCAGTATACTCTTATTTTGTATCCCATCTTCAAAAATGAATGAAATTAATTTTTTATCTCGTTTCTCATTTTATTTCAAAAGTTATCTTGCCTCATATGAGATTAAGTTAAGATGAAACAAGATTAAAACTTTTTCATAAAACAAACAAAGTGTAGAAAAATTTTTTGAATGAAAATATTTATTAAATTACAAAATTTGTTAGTATGGAAAGCAAAACCACGCAAGTATATAAATTGAACTATTGATTTAGAGTAACTACAATCATCATCAATATATCCTCAACAGTAGTTCCATTCCACCAATCTCACATGGCAAAGTTTTATGTCAACTTACAGTTTTGCACCACGACCTTCATTTACTCTTTCTACCCACTTATCTCACATGCCAAAGCTTTATATAAATGCTGCTGTCTATATTTGCAGCTTGCATTTTCGAGGCCAGTAGTGTGGCCAGGATGAGGAGTATATATTTAATAAAGATAAATTGAGAAAATTTTTAACTAATATTAATAATTTAACTAATGAGAGTTGAGTTTAATAAAAAAAAAGTATTAATCTTAAATAGGATTATTTTTAATAAAAAGATACATATAAATAATTAAAATAATTTAACTATATCTCTTTAATTTTAGTAAAATAATTAATTGTAACTTATCAATAATAACAGAGGAGTATCATTCTAAATATATTTTTATTCGTTCAAATCCTAGTTTTCCTAGATCCATTCTTCTTCTTCTTCTTTTTTCCCCTCGGGCCAACGAAATATGACCAGACCATACCTTTAATATTTCTTCAACTCAGCTTGAGCAAAATGTACAGAGGAGGGGCTAGTATTAAGCGGTATTTTCTGAAGGGAGAGCATCTTCCAGGCACCTCTGGAGTGTTCGTTCAAGACTTCCGAGTAAAGAAGTACAAGGTTTTGCTGATAGGACGGAATACGAGAAACACATCCTGGTATTTCGACTGGGTCAGTTTTCTTGCGAGGCTCCAAAGAAAATAAAGAAAAGGGCGATGAACTTTCCAAGCCACATCATTCGTCTACTCAAACCACTTCAAGTGTCATCACACATGCAAACGCATGTTCATTCAAGCCGTTCGACGCTCAGAGACCCACATTGGAGAGCAGCCAGTCTGGATGTTTTGTGTTTCAGGTTTTCATTCTTGTTGGCAAGTTCATGGTGATACGACTGCCTACAACTCTTCATTGTACTCTTGGCAGTAATGGAGTTTCTTTTCTTACAGGAATCATTACCATGCTTCACACTCCATCGACTCTTTGGTGAGTCTGAATGAAAGGAGATTTAGAAGCACTACCAAGCTAGCATGCTTACTGGGTTCTCTTCGCTGCCACTCGCATTTCCAGTTTCCACAGAACAGCTGGCGGGTTGATCACCTTTTTGTTGCAGTTTTAGTTGTCCTTGTTTGTTGTTTTTCCTTTGTTCTTTAGGTTCTGGTTAGTATGTTCTCTTACACGACTGGATTTTGGGTTTTCACTGCAAGGTGGGGCAAATACCACCTACCATTTCTGAGATTTTTAGCATTTTCAATGGCCTTAACCTATACAAAAGGCTTTAGAATTGTGGATGTCTGTTGTAATTGTGATTGTGCGAACTCTATCTCCACAATCACAAAAGGACAACCATAAATACTACATTTCTTAATATATTATTGATTCTACAAGAAAATTTTTGATTAAAAATTGAGATGTCTAATTTTATTTTTTGTATAAAACAAATAATATGGCTGATTTTTTTAGTGAAGTCAACTTTTAACCTTAATAATGATGTTAATTTGTACTATCAACCTCCCATTACTTGATTGGGATGGTTTCTACTTTTGTTTTATCCCCCTAGGTTTTGTTCCGTATTTAAGCTTACACATTCTTTCATGAATGAAGTTATCCAGTATTACTTGAAAAAAAGTATGTTCTTTTACATTTTAATGTGTTGGGCATAGCTTTCCTTTTTTCTAGAGCTTTAACGTTTGTAATCTTTTTACTTGTTTTTTTAATAAAATTAAATTTGCTTCTTGATTTAAAAAAAAAAACGAAATATACTGGATCCATTCTATTAAAAATCTATCACCCGCCGTTCATAGTTTCTTGCAAATGGAATTCATTTTTAATATCATGTACTATTGCTATTTATATTTTATTATTTTTGTATAATTAATTTCTTACCTAAATAAGGTTTCGAATCATCCATCATCGCTTTATTATCATGTAGGTGAAAACTAATATATCATGAGATAAATGTAACCAAATTGTATATTCACCTATTTATTTTTCTTGCCAGAAACCTATTTATTTTTAGATATATTATATTTATATTTATACAATTAAAATAATAGAAAAAACATATTTTCATTTAATATATTTGATTAAATATGTCTTTTTATATATTATATGAAATGAACGATGATTTATGTGAATTCATTATATATTTAATATTAATATTAATATATTGTTGATGAGACATACTCCCTCCATCTCCATATATAAGACATTTTTAATTGAATGCCGTATATCAATAAAGTTTGTTATTAAAATTGCATAAAATCATAATGATTTTTAAGTTTTGTCCTTAATAATATCACAATTGATATGGTTGTGGTGGGTAAAGCACACAAGTAATACCTCTTTCATTTTTTAAGATAAGACCAAAATTATCTAATTACTTAAAAATATCATTGATACTTCTTATATTTAGAGGCAAAATAAGATTCTAAAAAATATTTTATATAAGGGATAGAAGGAGTAAATACCAAATTTTAACTTCGAGTTTTGAAAAATCATAATTTTGAATCCTTACACTTTGCTCGAATTTTACTATATGTTCTGTACTTTTTTTATGTGTTCTAGGTCCTTATAACACCACTCATAAAGGAATCTACTAGAATTAAAAAATAAAAGTATAAGGACCTAAAAACTATAACAAAACTTGAACAAAGTGCAGAAACTTAAAGCTATGTTTTCTTTAAGTTTTTAACTCACATAATGAATTCTTGATTCCCAATAAATGGAGAAAATATATGTGCTAAAATAGTGAATATTTGTAATATTTAATTTTTTGCATGAACTATTTTAAATAGAGGATTTTTTTTTTTGGAAAAGCAACATTGTAATAGGTTGAGACAAATAAAGTTAAATAATTAAATTATAAATTAAAAAAAAAACTTTCCAAGGAACTAGATTTTTATTTACTGTCCAATTTTACCTTCCTATGTGTTATTGGATGTCAAACACAAGATTTGATTTGCTATAGAAATAACTCTCATGTTAAATAAAATTTAGCTAGATAAAGATTTTAAGTGAAAGGATACAAAAACTCATTGTTTTAAGATTTTTGAGATAAGATAAGATACTAAACCCACATACATTTTTTCATGCATCTTTATATTATAACGCACCTGTTACAAAAACTCATTGTCTCAAAATTTTAAATTAACATAGCTATATTCTTTTTCTCATGCCTCCTCGTATCGTCAAAAGCTCATTGTCTTAAATTTTGAGTTAAAATATGATATTAATTATTAAACACTTATATTTTTCTCTCTCATGTATCCTCAAATTGAAAGCGCCTAGTACACTTGCTATGGATAAGATTTTGAGTGAAAATGTGATATCAAACCCATTTATACACGTCATTATTATCTCTTCCTATTGTAAAGCTTCCGGTATCCCTGTCAACTCTTTGCCTCAAAATTTTGAATTATGATTTCAAGTAAACCTATATTCTCCCTCTGATGGATCCTTGCATTGGAAGGACCTGTTACACCCGCTATTGACAAGGGTTTTTTCATATATGAATGGCATGGAAAGCAATTAAACTACGAACCATTGCTGAGTCAACGTAGTTAGCAATAGGCCAGAACTAACAACTTCAACGAAGAGCTGACTTCTTTCAAAAAAAAAAAAAAAAGAATAAAACAGAGAGAGAGAGAATTTCACCGAAGAAGAAACATACAGTTGATGGTCCTTGCTATTGTTTTTTTTTTTTTTTGGGGGGGGGGGGGCTTTTATTCATATTGCCTTCATCTCTTTCCTCATTGCCTCCTCTTCAGCTTTAATCCAGGCAGCCTAAGCAAAAGTAAAACCAACAGAGTCAAAAAGAAAAAAATAGAAAATCAGTGAAACTTGAGAATATTAGAGGGAAAAGATTTTTAAGACTAACCTTTTCTCGCTCAAGTTTGGAGAGACTAGGCTTCATGGAGTTTCCTAAGCTTAATCCTCCCCATGCTTCTTGCAATTCTCTTTCCCTTTCTTCTCGACGAATCATAGAGTGACTAATTGTGTTCTCTTGTTGCGGCGAAGCAACCATCTTCTCTCTCTCAAGTCTAGGTTTATGTTTAACCAAAATTTGATCCAGACTTCCTTCTTCATTTGTCTGCAGCAAACGGTTGCTTCTTTGACTTCTCGTTACCAACCTTTCTTCTTCTGGCTTGACCTTCATCTTTTCCCTCTCGAGTCTGGATTTATGTTTAATCAAGATCTGGTCGAGACCACCCTCTTCATTTGTCTCTAAATGTGTGTTTCGCTGATTTCGCTTAACTTCGAACCTGTCTTCCTCTGACTTGAGCCTCATTTTCTCCTTCTCAAGTCTGGAGACATGCTTTACTAGGATCTTATCCAAGCTCTCACAATCTGTAGCATTGGTTACTCCCTGATTCTTTCGTTGTCTGTAATTTTCATCATGGCTTCCCTGCGACATGGCCTGAATCTTCTCTCTTTCCAATCTGTGCCCTGGCTTTACCAGAATCTTGTCCAGGCTATCTTTGTTATCTTCAATCCCATCATTCACTCCAACAAATGAAGATGTATCTGCATTGAGTTTACATCCATTTTGCTCTGTCTCAGTACTCGAACGGTTATTTAAATCCAGATTTTCTTTCTCCTCCAATGATCCATCAGAACAAGAATGAGAATTTATTCCACCTATGGTAGTCATATCAGCTTTCTTCTTCAAACTTTTAGTTTCAGTTACCTTCATGCATTTTGCTTCTTGGACTTCCCTTTCAAGTCTGGAGACATGTTTGACCAAGAACTTGTCTAAGCTCGGTACTTCAGCATGATCTTTCCGACGGTTTGGCATTGGCAACCCGAGTGGGACTCTCGAGATTTCCTTTCCAGACTTATTTTTTGCCTCGTTCATGTCTTTTTCAAATTTTGAATAATTCTTGACAAGAATGCTTCCCAAGTCTGGTATGGTCTCAGATGGAGTTCCATCAACAGATTTACGAGGGCCATCCCTGTCTGTCTCTGTCTCTGTCTCTGTCTCATTGCTTCTGCTATTCTTGGCTTCTTGAACCTCTCGTTCAAGTTTAGTCATGCGCTTCACTAAAAACTTATCTAGACTTGGCAATTTTGACTCAGCTTGTTTATTTCTCATTTGCCCGTCCATGACAAAATATGGCTTTCTCGATCCCAATGTAGACATCCTTCTTGCTGGAAAATTTATTCTTGAAGAGGAGCTATGATCTGTAGCAGAGCCCAGTTTAATATTCTGTGCTTCAGCCAAGACAGAATTTAAACCGCAAGTTGCAACTATAGTGGCCAGAGAAGAAAGTTCATCTTCTTGCAAACATTTTAGCCTCTCAATCAGCATGTCCACAAGCTTTATTCTGTTAATTTTTTCGAGAGACTGTCTCCTCCTGCTTTTCCTCTGACTTATCCCAAGAATTGGCATGTTTGAGTCTAACTCTTGACAACTGAAGTCGCTATTTTGAGAGGCTAAATCATGTTCTGAGCCAGACTCAGACTCAAACTCTGACGAGAAATCATGCAAGTCTTGCGAACTATCATCTGTATCTGGATTTTGACTAATTTTTCTCAGAAGTTCTCCGAATTCGTCTTTCTTAAATGAAGGGCAGTTTGCTAGCCTTATGAAAGCAGTTTTGACTGCAGCTGCTACTTCTTTGTCTACCTCAAATTCAGTTTCAAAAGAGGCAGTAACAGTATGGGTGGATGATCCTTCGCTTGTAACAGTAGATGTTTCTATCTGACAACGCTTCCTGGGGCAGTTTATCATGTCATACATGATTACTCCCAGGGCCTGGGCTGCTTCAAAAGCTTCCAATGCATTTTCTTCTGCCTTTGAAAGTTTAGCTTCTGCGTCTTCACTAGGAATCCTGAAAACAATAGAAGGTCAGATAGAGAAATGAGAAGACAATAACGCCTAATCATAAATTCTTTAAGGGAAACATTTTACCTAGCAGCTCTAAGAATCCGACACCAAGAGGCCTCTACCAATGCAGCTCTTCGAGCCTCCATTGCCTTATGCACCGCTTCTTTTGCTGCCATTTTCTCTTTGAGTACTTTTGAATAATGTGGATTAGAACTTCCTAGAGTCTGATCAAGTGTCAAATTCATACCAGCTACTTCCTGAAAAAAGTTAGACACGTTAGCATTTCAATTAGGAAAAAATCTGATTCACTTAAGAATTATGTTTCCGCTGCAAAACCTGCAACATTTCAATTTTTCTCTTCAAGTAGGAGTCCACTTTTTTGCGGGGGAACCAATTGACTGGAGAGGTTTTACGATGAGGAGGCTTTTTAATTTGTGATGAGAACTTGTTAAGAGCACTTGATATTGATTGGCTAGCCTCTCTGCTCAGTTTATTCTGCTCAAAATTTAAAAAAAAATAAAAAAACAAGAACAGCTGGGTGAGACTCAAGCAAACGTTTTGTTGCAAAGCTAAGAAAGCCTGTAAAGGCAAAGAAATCAAGTAAGATCTTCAGAATGTCAATACTAAATGATAATATAATCTGCCAGCAGTATTAGCGAGTATGGTTGTCACTTTTACTTCAAATTCACTGAAATCCAATTATGCCACGAAGTACACAGTAGGACAGGTCATCCCGTGTCTTAAAATAAGTTTGTTATTTGTTTCCTTTCCTTCACTTTAAGCAATGCATTTTGAACTATGAATAAACCATGAATTCAGCTTCCTACTAGTGATGAAAGTGTGACAGATTTTTCTGGTTTAATTATTTCTCGACTCGACTGGGACTTCTTTAAGGCCAAGCCTAAAGACTATAAATAGCTAATCCCACTGTTCCTCCGCTTAAGTTTTGGAATCAGTTCAAACTTGCGACTCTATGGTCATGCATTTAGGGCTTTGAATCCGAAAATTAAACATTAGATTGATTTATTTGTTCAAGACTTTAATTACGATGAATCCAAAAAGCGAATAAGAAAACAATCCGAAAGCACCAGGACACAATGAAATCTTGACAATGTAATTGAAGGAAATAGAAGACTTACCTTCCCAATCTTGGAATTTGCAGAGATGGAGTCGCCGGAATCTTCTTTAATTCGAGAATTGCTAGCAGCCTCGGGATCAGAGCGCTGATTCTCTGACGGAGAGAGACAACCAAGGTCCAAACAGCCAAGATCCATGGCAAATCCTTTCGTAATATTAAAGAGCGATAGAGACGAAAATATGGAAGTGAGGAATCAAAAAAACGAAATCGAAGAGAATGTATGCACGGTGCGAAAATATGAATCGCCGATATGGAAGTGTTTCTAGAGGACAGAATAAGGCCAATCTTTGCTTTTACAAATAAAAACTAGCCGTTACGTTCGTCGCCCCTCACCTTCTAACGGTCCTTTAAATTAATTTTGCTCTTTATTATTGTTTTAATTTTTTTTCCTGTCCATAAGAAGCACTTTCTTTCACAATTATTGTCTTTTGGCCAGCATAATTATAATTGGATAAATTAGTCCACTGGCCCAAAAAAAAAAACCTTATACTCAGAAAATATGAACTAAATTTTTTAAAATTTAAGAGTATGGCACATTGATATGTAAGGAATTTTTTATTGATATATAAAGACTTTATCATTAAAAATTTATAAGAAGTTTATCATTAATATATAATAATATATCTTTTTTTTAACTAAATATTATGTTATATCATTGATAAATATAATAAATCAGTTATAATGCAAAATATAATAAACGTTGAACTGTTCGCTTGATTTAATCTTATAACATTGATTATATTTGCAAAAACTCCATATTAATTTATTATATAGTGGTATGAACTTTGTTTTCAGTAAATATATTCTAAATCTGAAATATATTAATCAAAGATAACGTTACGTCTGTTCCTATTTTTCAGAATTAGTTAAATACTGGAGAAAATAGTTTGAAATAAGAAAAACGCTTGAGGTAAAGTATAAGCTGACGCATTTGCATTGGTTCTAAAAGAGTTGTGGTGATCAAATGGAAAAAAATTTGAATGAGTACTTCATCATTTAAATTAAATAATTCAATAAAATTTTCATAATAATTTACAAATATATTTTTCATATATATATATATATATATATATTCTTCTACGAAGAGAGCCGCAAATCGTGAGGGTGAGAGAGTAGATAGATAATTACTGGATATTAAATTATTAAAATGCACTTGCTGCATTGCCCTAATAGCAATGCACAGGGGAGATGGTGGGATCAATCCCCTGCAGCCTCCTTTCAATTTAAAAAAATTATTAAAATCAAATATGACGTCAATCCTATATTAGAACTTTGAAGATTATCTTGTATTGCTAAAAATTAATTTAGTTTAATAACAAAATTTCTATAAATTTATCTATGTGAAATAAAAAAAATATTTACAGGAAAACTTCTGATTTGCTGGCATTTCTATAAATTGAAAAGCTTAAATTGGGGGGGGGGGGAGGAGAAATTGGTTGCCTTGCAATCCTAAATCATAATAAAATACGAGTATAAACTTTGAGGCATATATCGCAAGAGGAATTGACGCGTAAATTGGTTTGCTTGTGAGGAAACGTTTAGCTTAACATGCACAGATTTTCAGGTGTTACCATTACCACCCGAGTTTAGTTTCTCGTTACTTTCCTTCTTTTTGGGCCTTGGCCTTATCATGTGAAAACAGGAAAAGACATACATATCAGTTTCTTTGCAGGAACGCACCAGATATAGATAGTCTCACTATCCAACATGAATATGGAACTAATGAAACTAAAATGTCTGTTATAAATTACATACACTCCAAAAGCAAAGCCTCTTGGAGCCCATATATCTCTACCCAAATTACAATTTGCACCTCCCATGTATATCATAGGAAGGTGAATGGGACTGCCTTCATATATATACAAGGAAAAGTTTGACTGGAAAGATAATTACAGGAACTTCGATTTAAATTTCAAAATACCTTTAGAAACTGTTGAGCTATATGACAAACCTATTCGTATTGTTGTCAAGATAAATGTTTGTGTCAAGGTTTTTCATTCTCACTGAAGGAAACTTGAAAACCTCCATGAGGAAGCTACCATATCAGTAGTCGGGAGACAAAAATTCTACGTGTTTCTTGAACTGCTGCCATGAAATTGAGCAGATCTCAGATCAGGTTCGTCCTGCAGGGTATATCCAAAAGTAGTTGGTGGACGAAACTCCAACGGCCCCTACATAAACAAAAACAGAGCTAGGAAAATTCAAAATTTCATCATGCTGAAGTAACTCAAATGAATAAATTTCCAAACATTTCCACCAGAAATGAAAAATAAGAAGTACTCTACCAGCCCATGAATGCTTTGCTGAGTCCCGAAAAACCCGTCATGGCTTGGGGTCATAGAATTCAATTGGCCCTACAAGAATATGCGAATCAGATTTAAAATCCTATGTAATCACATTAATTCATAAGTAAAAATTGTAATCATGGCACAGATGACTTACAAGGCCTTGCATGCTCTGTTGATTAACATAGTAACCATCATGAGGAGGCTCCATTAAGTTCAACTGTACCTACCAAAAAAAACCAAGATAATTGGTTAAGCAGTTCATTATTTCTTAAAATACAAGATATATGTAGTGGACGAAAATTGATAATACCAGTCCTTGCACATTTTGCTGGGCACCATAGTATCCATTAAGGGTCATTCCATCCGAGCTAAGGTTATCCTAAGAGAATGAAAGTTACATAGTCAAGCAAATGTGGAATTGAATACAATAGATCTGTTTCCATATTTAATATAATGAGGAAGATATCCATGAATATCTTGGTGCAATTCTTAATAAATTGAATGCTGTCTGTTAAGTCCAGAAAGCCATATCAGATCATAATTGAAACAGAAGTAACACAAACCATTTGCTGCAGGCTGTCTTGTGCATCAACAAGCATCATGTCTGTATCTACTTGTACCTGTATAAGGATTCTCGAATTAATTTCCCCTTTATTGCATGCTAAAAAGCTGAGGTAACAAAAATAAAACATAAATGGTCTACTGCAAAAGTTGGAACTGACCTTTCTTCTCTTAGCTGGTGTCCTCTTTTTAGTTGTTTTTGCAGCAATGTTGACCTGATTTTCTTCTGCTTCACGTAGGGCAAGTGTATTGTTGCTGGTTTCTACATTATTGTTGTTAGAATTATTCACATGTACACAATTCTTCAGGGCATCAACAAGTGCACGGAAAACAACATCATAACTCTCTTCAGATAAGGACCCTTCTTCACTCAATTCAATAGCTCTTTTACACAAGTCATTATAACGTTGCACCCTAGTTTGGATCCTTTCAGTTCCATCTACCATTGATAACCTACATTTTGCATCTTTGGTCCACCTTTTTAAAATGTAGTGAGATGGAATACTTGAACAGCCACAAAGTTGGAGAACATTCAATGCATGCCTACAAAGGAAACCTTTATATTCAAATAATCGACAGAAGCAAGAAACCTCTGAGTTCATCTCATTCCAAGTGACCAAAAACTCTTCCTCCTTTTCACAATCTTGAACTACAAATTTTGCAATGCTTCCATCCCCACCTTCTCTCCTAGGATGACAGCCAACAACACCCAGAACTTCAACTTGGAATTTCTTGAAGATGGCATGTGTATAAACTGTTGACATTTGTTTTTCCCAAGGAGAAGGAGACTTGAGTGCTGGCTGTTTATGCAATGTATCAAAATCTGCAATGGCTTCTTCTTCATACCTATTCTGAAGAATCGTCCCATACTGTTTCACAAAATCTTTAACGGTAATTTTCTTATGAATGTATTTGTCAAAAAAAGAGTTCATACTTTCAGAACGTTGAGCAGTAGACATTCCAGCTAAAAAGGTATCCCCCATATAAGTAGGCACCCATTTTTTCCGGTCTTCATACAATGATTGAAACCATATATCATCCTGAAGTTCAAATCTAGTGACCATTTTCCACCACCTCATGTCAAACTCTTCATCTGTCCAAGACTTAAAAATGCACTTGTTAAACTTTGGCAAGAAATTCTTATACCTATTTATCACCATAGAAAGATTTTCAGGTATCCTATCAAGTACATGCCACAGAGAAAAGCAATGGCGTGCATTTGGGAAGACTTCTTCAACTGCTGCCTTCAAGGCTTTGTCTTGATCTGTGATTATGACTTTAGGAGCTTGCCCACCCATTGCTCTAAGCCATGTCTTCATCAGCCAAACAAATGTTGGTTTAGTCTCATCAGCAACCAATGCACATCCAAGCAACATGGGTTGACAGTGATGGTTCACTCCAACGAAAGGAGCAAATGGTAACTTATCATTGCTTTTGATGTAAGAAGTATCGAATGAAACTACATCATTAAAGCTGACATAGTCACTCCTACTTTTTGCATCAACCCAAAACAAATTTCTCAACCGTTGCTCTTCATTCAAATCAATAGCATAAAAGAAGCTAGGATTTTCCTTTTGAATGTGCTTAAAGTACTCAAGAATAACTCGAGCATCTCCCTCATCCAAAGCCAAATGTTGGCCTCTTTCAAACTGGTAGTTTATGTCACTGAGAAGAGACCCCAAATTATAACAGCCACTAGATTGCTTGGACATTTCAACATACATCTTTCTGGTGCGTTCGCTAACAGCATGCAATATATCAATGTTATTCTTTTCAGCTAACTTCACATTTCTATGAATCCGAAAATGATACGCCAAAGCTGGTAGAAGTTCATGATTATGCTCCTTTATGAATTCATGAATTATCCACTTTCCATCTGACCTTCTCTTCACATGCATGCAGGCTTTGCAATCTGTCTTCTTTACACTTGGCCTTCGACTGCTCCCACTATCTGACTCAGGAGTAAATCCATATCTAGAGCATGCAAATTTGGCATCAATAAATTCTTTGGTTTTCTTTGAACGTCTGCTGTTTTTTATTGAAGTAGTGAATCCCATAGATTTGGCATATTCTTGATAAAATGAATATGCTGCTTCATGAGAATCAAATTCAATGCCCTTGTGTGGCTCAAAATCTCTGTCCCCTTCATACGACAGAACATCCTTTTTAGGATTAACAACAAGATCACCACCCGTGTGATGCACTTCATGCAAAGCATCAACCAGATTTTTACTCATTGCATCAGTATACACTCTGCTCTGGCCTGTTGTTAATATTTCAACAAAATAACATGTTTCATCAGTACAGTGATGAGATTTAGTCATAAAAATTTACAATTTACAATGACACCAGAGGCAAAGGTAAAGAAACAGTGTACAATTAATAGTTAATATTAGTATAGTACACATAAAATAAGGATGTTTCTTATTATAATTGCAATAAAGTTAGCAACAAATCATGTCATAAGCCTCCGAAGCATAATTGATAAATAACAAAATATAAAAATATAAGATTGAAATGGTTCCCCTAGCTTTGGATAAAACTTAGAGTTCCTAAATCATTTTCTATCATGTTGTCAAATGAAAACATAACATGTAGAGAAACTTTTTTAATAAGACTTCACCAAGAGGTGTTGAAGAATTTGATAGTAAACACCTAATATATTGTCCATAATTTTTGTCGTCTTGGTTTTTTGAAACTTTGCAAACTAAATGCCATTTAAGAACAATCAATCAAAAAGACAAAACACTGTTACTGTCAATCCAAAGAACACCACGATTTTATTGATCAATCCACAATTACCTTTCAGGTTTCAACCAAGTATACATCCCACAACCTTCACATCTTCCTTAATCACAAATCACATTTCATCCCAGCTCCTTAGTGTTGACCTCTCATTATTTTTTTCCTCCAGGTTGAATAGGGTTCTCACTTCTCAACTCTTATCTACAATTATCTTCATAGGATGCTGATCATAATCATTGAACTCGGTTCTAAGCTTCTACATGTAACTGCAATTAGGCACCTCCACAAAATGGTAATTTGTCTTCTTCTTGAAATCAATGCATATGAGATCATCGCATCAAATCTTTCTTTATTTCCAAAGATTCCAGACCTCTAAGTCACAGAACTCTGAGTTCAATCAATTTTTCCTCAAAACAAAATGTCAAGTTATATCAATTACTCTCACGTCCCCAGCATATCTAAGCAGCCAGAGCCACACGAAGCAATCACAATTTTCACAAAGCATACGATTCATCATTTCTTTCTTCCCAGACTACACAGATTGCAACAGCAGAAAAACAATAAGAAGATAAGAGGGGGGGGAGGGAGAGAGGAAAACCTCTTGGTGAGTTATAGGCGGAAAGATCCCAGAGCTCTGCAATTTGAAATTTAGGCGAGTGGGAATACCCGCGAGTGGGACGAAACGTCCGGAAATTGGGAGGCTAGGGTTTGGTGCTCACCGTCCCTCACTCGCCAAACAATTATGGATCGGAGAGGAAATCGCCAGCTCCACTCGCTTCACACACTCGCCCGTCTCTATCTCTCTCTCTTGGATTTCACGGCGCGTCGATGACGTGGAACACCCGTTAATTTTTATTTTCATTTTCTATTTTATTTATTATTAATTTCAGGACAATGTCCGTTTTTCCCCCACACGCGTGAGTCAACGGGGAGTCAGGTGACCGTGCCGTGGACGCAGCGCGTGACACTGTAGACAAATTGTCCTGGCTCTAAGTTAATTTTTAAAAATATCTTTATATGATCTGAAAAGGTTGGGACTAACAGAATCTCTGATAATATGATAAATTTAAATTTAAATTTTTATCAAAAAATGTACTCATAACTTTTATAAAATATTTTTAATATAAAAATACATGTGAGTAATAAAAGAATTTTATAATATTTTTTTGGCCATCAAAATTTTTTCAAGGGTTATCTAACCCTGAAATTTCTTTTGGAGGTGAAGTCAATATCCTAAAACATTAAAAGATGCAATGTGATATTTTTCAAAATAACACCATTGTGCCCTATGTTGATAGACCTTGAAGTTTAACTGTCAATTGACAACTCTGGTTTCTTGACTTCCCCCTCTTTCATCTTCCTTCTTCACACACATAATATATATATATATATATATATATCTTTATCGATTCTTCTCCCATCTCTCTTTATCAATTCCTTCTTCATTACTCTCCCAATTCTTCCTCCACCCAACAATCAAAACAAAACCAGTAATTAGGAATGGATTGAAGGTCAATTTTAGGAAGGGGTTAGAAGAAACTTCGAGGATGAAGATGGAGAAGGGGTTAAAGTATTAAGCCTAGATATCGCTATCATCAAAGTTAGTATTGATGGAAGGCTAAAAAACTTGAGTAGGAGATTTGAACCGCAAGGCTGACATCACCAGAGAAGGTGGAGGCAACGGCAATGTTGCTTCAAGAGGTCTTGTCCCTTTATGGCTAGTAGGTAGGACCAACACATCGAGACCCTTCTTGATGTTCCCAAATTCTAGTGGCTTAACAAATCAACCATAATATTGGGTGATTGTAGCCAACATGGTGCTATTTTTCAATGTCCAAGCGAGACCCATTTTGAACTTTGTCTTTGAAATGATGCAACCCATTGAGCAATTATACCCTTTTTCAGGCTTTTAAAACGTTTCAAATGATATTTCTATCGTCATCGAGGAAGAGATCAGTAATCAAAAATTGAGGGGGTTCATCCAACTTAAACCAAGAAAAATTGGTGTTGATATGAGGCTCACGAACCCAAGTTGCTCTTTTAATTTCTGGTTTGGTTTTGATTTTTGTCAACCCCTTGATTTCAGGCTCACGAACCCAAGTTGCTCTTTTGATTGCTGGTTTGGTTTTTCAATAATTCTTTTGATTTATGCTTTTTGTTTGTTCATTACAACCATGATGTTTTGCATTTTGGTTTGATTTTTGGTTTTGATTTCACCGTACCCTATTGGTCTTTATTCCACCTACGTTCTAGCGATTGTTATTTCATTCATGATAGCTGGTGAATGTTTTATTTTTTGGATTTGAAGTTGATCGAAATTCCAGATATTAGTCAAGGAAGATATATGATGAAGGAAGGAAGGAGAAAATGAATTGAATACATGGCCATGATTAAAAGAAAAGATTTCACCTTCAAACCCATGTGGATTGCCTTCAAGGCGTTTAATAGTCAAAAAAGTCAAAATAAATTATCAATGTATTCAAAGTGTCAACTTGAAAAAAAATTGTACCATTTTAAAAAATATCATTAGGATAATATTGTGCCTTTAAATATTTTAAAATGCCATCCAATTGTGCCTCTAAAAAAACTTTTGGGACAAATTTGTATTTTAACTCTTTTTTTTAAATCTAAATTGTCTTTAGCATAATAACTAGCTTACAAATTCAAACTAACTGTAAATCAAATTAAATTTATTAAGCTCATCAATTTTTTAAACATAAATGAGAAATTTGATGTAAATTCAAATTCAAACCCCCATCATCTATCCAAATGCAACATTCCTTCTTCTAAACCAAAAAGACTATATCCTGATTAAGCTTCGAAGCTTCAGAAACGAGACGCGTGATTTCATTCTTTTTTCTTGGCATGCATGAAACTTGGAGGGTCGAAGCTGAAAAAAGGGAAAAGAGAAAAATTAAAGAGAGCGGGTAAAGAAAGAGTGAATAATTCATTGAAGATGTCACGTACAAGGAATACATAATACGTGGATGTATAAAGCTGCTGATAGCTGCGAGCTGCCAATTAATTTAATTAGCATCCGTCGAGTTTTGCCACACTGTTTATTTGATGGAAGAAGCTTCATGGAGATTCCCTTGTAATTAATTAATTAATGCACGCGCATTTCACCCCATAATCAGCTACAACTTGATTATTCCCTCCCCCTTCGGCCCCGACAAAATTCCACTTTCAATTGACACGGCCCCTTTCAATCCATTTCTCTTAAATAAAGCCCCTTTTAGTTTGTCACCGCAGATTAATTTTCACACTTGTCGTCCCCTATGTGAATTTGTGCGTTTCCTCTCATTACTGCTGCTTTAGAACTTATTCTGTTCCTTCCATCCGTAATATAGCTGCATACTACTTGCACGATCCTCATTATAAATACCCCATTAGCCTCTCCCTCGCCAATGATCTTAACAAGTCTTTTGATTTGAGAGACCCTCAGATTGAATCAAAACCAGGCCACACGCTTTGCTTGTTCTTCATGGCAAGAGCAGGTTTATTCACCAAACCAAACTTGCTGCTCCTCAGGTATTTTTCTTCAAATATTTCAATTTCCTCACATGCTTCCCAGACTTCTAAGTTTTAAACTCTTCCAGTGCATATTGCCAATCGTCTATCTCATCTAAGCCTCTATATGTGTTTATTTCTTTTTTTCGGTTATGTTTTCTGGAGATACTATATTGTAACTAAAAGTACTACATATGCTGACCTAGCTTGCTTTTCTTTTTTTTTTTGGTCCACCCAGTTTTTTATTTTAAATTATTTTTTTTAAGTTTCAAAATTTTATAATCAAATTACTCTATAATTTAGTCCTCATATTTAAATTTTATTCCGTAATTTTTTGCTTGGTAAATTTTCTATTTGAAATATTTGATTAAGTTTCGCTAATCTATCCAACTTGATATCATCTTCTTTAAATTTATAATTTTTTTAAATTATAAATTGATTTTTTACAGATTAGAAATAAAGAGATTATCTTTATATTAGATTTACATAATAAATAAAAAATTTATTAAGCATATTAAAATAAAATAACATTAAAGCAAGCCATATTCCGTTAAAGTCTTACAACGAGAATTGAATTAAAAATTACTGAAAGCGAGAGGATGAGTCAGCGTTGTGAGCAGAGCAAGCATAGGAAGGTGATGTAACTGACACAAGGAATATATATTGAAACTGTGAAGGTGGAACAGAGAACAAGCAAAGAGAGGAAAGAGTGGGGTGAGCAAGGTGTACGGGAAAGCCGGAGGAGGAGGAGGCGGCGGCGGCGGCGGCGGAGAAGAAGAAAGGTACGAGATTTCTTCAAGAGGAAGAGGGAACGCAGTGGGAGGAGGGACGACGGCGGTGTGGGTTCCACATTCGAGGACAGGAATATACGTCCCGAAAGGCCAAGAGGGGGTGATGGAGGACGTGCCTGAAAATGCAGCCACTTTCACTCACACTTGCTGGTTCAGAAGTGACCATGACCTCAACTATCCCAACCCCTGATCCCATATCCATGCATCAACCTCGTCTCATATTTCTCAACCAAAATCCCTCCTTTTAATATTATACATGTATGTTTACGCTATGCATCTGTATTATATATCCTCTGTTTTTAAATAATAAATTAGCCCAACAATATGATCATCAAGTAGTTGTGGATTTGAATCTCTGTTCTTATACAAATGTTTTGGTTAATAATTTTTGTGAAGGATACGGTTGAAATATCAAACATTTTTACAAGTTTAATGATCCTAACTATCATTTCTTAAAAAATATAAAATTAATTAATTTTATCCTATAATCAGAACCGGTGATATAGTTATTTGTGGGGCTCAAATCCATTTAAAAAGGGGTATGGCCCCGCCAAAGACATCCAACGCAATTATGTGTCATGCAATGGGTTGACACGTGTATGTTCTCAAAAAAGGACGAGGAGTATGCACTTGAATCCTTAATCTTAAAAGGAACAACCTTCGATTTTCCGTAGCTTTGATTAATAATATTCCCCTAGGAAAATGTAATAAACAAGACAGATTAACTATATTATTCTGCAAAGTTGGGGGTTGTGTGTGTGTGTGTGTGTAATGGAACATCTCTTGGGATTCCTAAATCCCGTAGCCAAAATTACAGCATTTCTTATGGAGCTTTGTATCCGATGCTGTGGCTAATTACCAGACATGCTCTTTTCAAAAGGAAGAGAATGAGCATCTAATTAATTTCCTTCTGATGATCTGGACCAGGAAAGGGAATGAATTCTGGGAATGTAAATATATATCCAAGTGGTAAAATCTATCAGTTCTAGAACTGTTAAGAGGTGGCTGAAGCCTGGTAAGCGGGGTATTTTAAAAAATAAATAAACCAGGTCACAAGAAATTCATGCCAATGATTACAATCAAATCACAATAGACGTCATGAGTAGTCCATACCCATAGAGTGGATCATCAGAAATCCTAGACACAGAATTAAATCACGCAATTATTTGCTTTTCTAAAAATGTAATTAAAATAATTATATTCCAATTCCTTATAACAAAATCCCTGATTTTCATGGTAGCATATCAGACTAGGGGTGGTTATGTGTGGAGTCGTGCTGGACTTGAACGAGTGTCAATGCTTCAAGTGAAGTGTAGACATTAATCTTTAACCCAAATGAGAATTCTGCTAGCATTAGTCATAACATGCAGAGATGATAATGGAATTTTTTTAAGTGGGGCTTTCGCAAAAATGATGTATTGTTCTTTCTATGGCGATTGCCTCTAAACAAGGAATTGTTGTCAGTATGGACGTAAATCATGAGCTACTTGAGTCATGCCCAAAAAGACACTGTCCTTAAAACTATTCCAGCATACTGGGATGACAGATCGACAATTCTTTGAGATTAAACAAGCACTTCCTGCATAACACAAAGGCACAGAACAGCAATGCTAATAAAAAACTCAGACAAACGTAAAAGAGACGAATGCAAAAGAGGAGGAGGAGAATGCCCCGAAAGCTCAAGAGGTTGGCCAGTTGTTCAATTCGAATGCTTGCCTATATATAGGCCAGATCTTGGACTCAAACGTTGGGCATTCAACCACCGGAGTAAAGGCTCGGGTACATACTCATAAAGCAAGTTTAAGCATATGTCTGGAAATGTTGGGGGTTACACGAACGTAAAGCACATTTAAGCTCTTGTTTAGAAACGTTGGGGGGACAAATATGTTTAGAAAATTAATCTAGTTAATGGCTAAAAAATGCTCATGATTTGTTTTCAAACTCCAGATAGCCAAAAATTGAGATTTTCCAGTAAATTAAAAATAATTATTTATTTATTTATTTTGTAAAAATAATTCAATAAAAGGAAATCAATGCCTCTTAAACTCACACGCGGGGGGTAAATCAACTGATTTCAACTGCAATTGTCCTGAGTTGGCCTGTTTTGTGCACGCGAGCTCACTTCGCCTCCAAGCTCATTTTACCAGTCCACTTCATTCCTTAGTATTTATACACTATGAGAGTTCTTCATTTAGACAATATGGGACTTTTAACACACATACTTTTGACACACACACACAACAATTCCTCACATGTGTCAAAAGAATCTACTATCATCTAAGTTATTCATACGAAGGATAATCACTTTAAATTTAGTGTCTATCGACTTGAACTAAATCTAGACTAATAAAACTTAGCACACAAAAAAGTTGGTGTAACTTTGTTATTGAACCAATAGATTTTAAACGTGTACTAGAGGTCTTATTAATTAAATTATACCCTATAATCTCTGTTGTTAACGACAATTTTGCACGTTATCGACTATGCATGCATTTAGTTTTAACAAATGGTCTACAGATTTTGCCACGATCTCATAGGAGTGGCCCCACTCTACATTTGTATAGGTCTTTTCATCAAATATATCTGCAATGAATACACTATCTATAAGGACTATGAAAATATTAAGAGCTTTCGCTTAGCCTCCGTTCAAGGCATTCTAGCACTTTCTCAAGTCATAGGAAGAGACAAAACTTTAGTGCTAACAAAACTAACTAGTGACTCGTTCTTGCCCATTGAACCTTCTTTATGGGATCTCCAATCATAAAAGTTAGGTTGTCATTATTATTAATTTCAAACAGGTTTAAGTTTCATTCCTCTCGACATTTTAATAATAAATTTCTTTCCCAGGGGCTTAGCTAATGAATCTACCAGATTTAACTCTAATCTTACATAATTGATTAAGATGACCCCATCTTTGAGCAGCTACCTTATAATATGATGTCTCAATTGAATATGTTTACTTTTATTATTGAAAGTCTTATTTTTAGCTGTTGCTATTGCAAACTGGTTATCACAATGAAATGACATTGATGGTGTGGGCTTTTCACCTATTGGAATACTTGTTAAAAAATTTTTCAACCACTCAACCTCAGTTCCAACCTGATCTATGGCAATAAATTTAGAATCCCTTAAGGATTTTGTATTAATTGTCTGTTTTGCATACTTCCAGATTATTGCACCACTACTAAGAGTGAATATATAACCACTAGTGGATTTTATCTCTTTTGAATTCAAAATCCAATTAGCATCATTGTATCCTTCCAATACAGTGGGAAATTCATTATACAATATATCATAATTCATGATACCTCTCAAATATCTCAAAACTTTCACCAAAAGCCTCCCAATGTTTACTGCCTGGACAGTAGGTATATCTGCTCAATTTGCCTACAACATAAGCTATATTAGGTCTATATTTTTATTTTTTATTGTTTTAAGTCTCTCTAAAGTTCATATACTTTATTTATAGAGGAACTTAAAACAATAAAAAATAAAAATTTAAAAATCTAAAATATAAAAAAAAAGTATATGAATTAATATTAAAATATGAGTAAAGTGTGAGGATCAAATATTATATTTTTTTATAATAATTTAGCTTCGAAGACATTTTCCTGTAAAATATGTTTCTTAACTTTGTGTTCATAAAAAAAAAAAAAATGTGTATGTGTTCTGCTTCTCTTGTGTTTCTGCCAGTATCGTTTGTACTTATTTGTATGGTTGCCTCTCGTACTGTTCCGTGAAGAAAAAGGTTTTAGTTACGTTTGTGAAAGATCCTGCTCCGTCCGTTAATCAAGGCATGGCCCCACTCATCCCTCTATACTGCTTGATGAGTCGACACGTGTATATTCTTAGAAAACATCGACAATGACGCTTATGGATCTGATGTCAATGAAAGAGAAAATATGCTTTTATAAACAATACTCAATATTTTCGGAAGCGGATTAAATATTAAATCAAAAAGATCAATGATTCAGAATTCATATAATTTAATTGAATTAAATCAATAATTAAATTAATAATATAATAATTAAATTAAAAAAATATATATATATATAATAATTTAAATATAAAAAATAAATATAAAATTATTATTTAACTTAAAAAATTAAATATTTTAAGTTTATCATGATTTAACAAACCACATGATACATTATAACATCAAATAATTAAAAAAATTGATCATTTTTCAAAAAAATTAATAAAAAATAATTTTTTTTTGAACAATTCGGTTCTTGAAATTTGAATCCGATTCCTGACTTGATTTCATTTCCAGATTCGACTGTCGATTCGAAATGGCCCAACCTGACTCAACGTCCAAAACTGTTTTCATATATTGATCGAATCAGAATCTAAACTGGTCGGCAATTTGACCATCTAGTTTGGTTCGATTTTAAAATTATTGACAATATTAGTTAAGAGATTTGTTTTGGCTCTAAATATAGGAGCTCAACCTTCTCTGTCTCCTTTTTTTTTAATCTAAAATATCGTTGTTAATTTTTTATAAGCAATTTATTTATAATTTTAATTTCTCACTCTCTTTATCTTACATTTGTTACCCTCATTTAAAAAGGGGTAGCTTAAGCAAAATGACACATGTTTTTACATAATGATGCTCCCTTGCCCCGAATTATAAGAAATTTTGAAAAAGATATGGCATTTTAAGGTATAAAATGCCTTGATAAAAATAAAATTTTATTAATAATACTTTTTTAATATTACCCTTCATATTATATTCTCTTTTTTAATATTCTTTTATAAATTAAGTATTAAATTATGGATATTTTTAAAAATTTATATTTTTATTTTAAAAAATAAATTTATAAAATGAATTTAATAAGCTTATTCATATATATAATTTTATCTAAAAGTATTTTATAATTTAATATGAAAGGAATAATAATTAATAAGTAACCAATGAAACTAATTATTTTAATCTTCATGAATTAGTTGGTTAACTTAATTAGTCTTATACTCCCTTCAGTCCTATTTATAGAGTAAAAAAATATTTTTTATTTTATTTATAAGTCACATTATTAAATTTTTATCACAAATTTCTCTTTTAAACCTCTATTAAATTTTAGAAAGAGAAAATATGTTGTTAAAAATATATATATTTAATAATGATAAAATTGAGAACTTATTAAATTTTTAAATAAAGTTAATAAATTTTAAGATTTTTTTAATTTTAATAAAATATTTTAAAAATAATTTATAAATAAAACTTGAGAAATATTTAATACCAGGGGAATAAAAAGTTAAGAGCATAACGTAGATAGAGCCAAAAGAATGGCTCGGGTTGAGGCTGATAAAATTTTAACTATTCTTGATTATGATAAAACATGGTTAATAATTAATTCTTCTTCCGTTCTAATTATTGGAGCCTTTTAATCTTGCAAAGATTTAAATGGAGGTAGTTTAGTTAAAAGCAATAATGAAGCTGTCAATAATAGACAACATTTTTTTTTCAAAATTACCCTTTTAATATATAGTTAAATCCCTTCTTTCTTTCCTAATTTAATTAATGTGGGAACACCTTTGTTAATAGGATTATTCTTATAAAAAATAATAAATATAGTAAACACTAGACAATTAGGAAATTGGTATGAAAAGGAACAACTTTTTTATTGGCCACTGAAAAACAAAGCGTACAAAGTCAACAGAATTTAGTTCTTTGTATATACTTTCTCGTTACTTATTTTCATATTCAATCACATTCATCTACTTAACTGGTTATTTAATTTAATGGTATAAGATACATTAAAATAAATATAAATTATTTAATAACTAGTTAACTACCATAGAAAAAACATTATGATCTTATTTATAAAAGCATTTAAGTGATGATAATAAATAATATATTTATTTTAATATTATAATTAGCAATTTTATACCATGAAATCAAATAAATAATTAAAACTTATATATATTATGGAGAGGCGCATTGAGAGAAGATACAGAGAGAGAATCGACATCTTACAAGGAGAAGGACAAATCATGATTTTTTTTTTTGAAGATAAATCAAATTAATATTAAAATGAGACGATTAGTACGTGAAATCCTAAGATATCTACTGGCCAAGTAAGACATACGAACTCGAGACATATCGTAGTAAATGAAAGAGAACGACAAAAAAAAAAAAATCCAACAAAACAACTTGACCCTAAGATGAAGCACTGTGACCCATAAACACTGAGACTAAAGATATGATCCAACTAACACCATCATGAAAAAGATGCCATTCAAACTAGAAAGAGCTCATCTTGTAAGGCTACTTTACAAATGTCTACGACCATCAACAACAGAAGATATGTCAAAAAGAGGTGGGTTTCTCTTCTTTATCATTTTTTTACCATTTATTCACTATAAATTTAGATTGTTCAAATTAAATTTATATTTTCAAAAAATTATTAAATTTGAATTTTAAAATTTAATTTAATGGTCCCTATCTGTTTTGGTTTCTCCACTTCTCTCCTTTACAAAGGAGAAAATCCAACCCTGTCACAAAAGACACTGATATCTCCATGAACATTATAGCAACACTAATATGTAGTCCCATAAGTCTGCAAAGTTGCGTGGAAGAACATCTTCTTCCACAAAACGAACAACACTACTTTTGTCATTGATGGGGTGATAATCTGACAACTTATAATTTATTGCATCTATTCACGGCCTAATCTTTTTTCTAATTGTAATATTTTCTACCTCCATAAAAATTGCCCAATTAATTCATCCCTATCTATTAGCCATACTATTGTCTAAATTAAACATTAATGATTATAGATCAAGCTTTTATGAAGAATTCATACCATTGTTCAGCCATGAAATTAATCTCTATTCACTATTCGCTTTACAACTCGGTGAACTCACTCCCCCGCTACCATTCAATAAGTAATAACATGTATGGAGTTACAATAATATACCAATATAATGAATCCATACGTACATATAATTTACTCCATTACTCCCTATTAACGGCAAGAAAACTCAAACGAGAAAAAGAAAAAGAAAAAGAAAATTACAAAATTGTCATGAACAAGCAAGAGCTTGTAACCACTGGTTAATTTCCAAACATGTACCTGAATTTGTTCTTTAGCATGCACTTTCACTGTGTACTATAGAACTTATTCGTTGATTTGCTCCTGAAGTAATTTTTAATTGATATGCATAAATATATTATACTCATTTTTTTTTAAATCTCGTTTCTCCTTTTTGATTGCGAAAGTTTGAACTTCGAACAAATCGAAATGGAAAAAAAGTTTGATGTATCAACATTTGTGGCTTTCCAGAAGAAAAAAAAGGGTCATTTTTGTCATTACATGTTTAAATTGATGCATGAATCGTAATTTCTACTTGGCTTGACTTCGGATTCGAATGGATTAGGATAAGACGTGATAAGTGATCTGACTAAAATATTCAGAGTCTGCCAGGAATAGACTCGATTGGTAAGAGACTGTGATTTTGCCATTAAATATGATCATTGGGGACAATGTCTCCATTCAATGGTTAACCTCATTGAGATGTTAAATATGCTTTTTAATGTTAGCCACGTTTTAGAAAGATGCATTTTTTTTTCTTTGCTTTAAATATACTCCCTCCAATCTTAAACATGCGCACGCCCCACCCAAGAACCAAGCCAGAAAATTTTATTAGAACAGCTGAAATGACAAAACATATGTAATAATAATAAAAAATATATATATATATATATATATATTTGTGTGTGTATCACTAACATAAATAAATATTTCAATGCATACAGCTATATTCAATTTCACAAATATACAATAAAAATAAATATATTTTTTATATTTTGAAGTTTTGTTTCTTAATTTTTCATGATATAAAAATAATTAATTATCATATTTATGATAAAATTTTTAATAATTTTCTTTTCAACATAAACTATCATTAAATTGCAAAGATTTCATCTTTTTTATAAGCGTTGAATGATTTAAATGTATCATTAGGAGTTAAAGTTTTATTCAATCTAAAAAATATATTACTTGCTTACTAAATTTATTATTTAATTCTTTTAATTGATAATTATAGTAAATAATTATATCAAAAGGTAATGATGCTTAATTGTCAAAAATTCCTTATGTTGCTGATATCTAAATATATCATAGTAAAAACTATTCATATAATAAATTTCAATAGCTTGGTTATTATGAAAAAAATATTTTTTTTCTAAAAGAACATATCTTAACCATAACTTCTTAACTTTTGTATGAGTAATTTTATTATAGATATCAAGTATATAGCATTTAATATATATTAGGATTTTTATTGTAGTACTTGACAGAGTTTATTAGTAATAATTCTCATAATTTTTTTTATCAAATATAAAATGAAATCAAAATCAAATGACATTAATACTTTAAGAGTAAGTGTAGTATTCTTGTTGAAAATAGATAAATTATATGACAATTATATCTTCAAGCTACTGAAATAATTAAACTATATATGCGTAAAAGATTACATATAGAATTGAAATAAGAATTCTTTTCAATAGCATAAGACTTTTAAAATGTGCCAATTTAAAGGGTCAAAAATATATAACTTTTATATTTGACAAAAAATAGAAAATAAAAAGTTAAGGGCCTTAGCCTGCTAATTCTCCTAACTCCACCATTGCCCCACCCCACACATACAATCCCATTAATTCATAAAATAAAAATGTAAGATGAATATTTGAAATTAACATGTAATAGAAAATACTCAAATCCTAATTTCTATAGTGACTGGACCCCGTCCTCATGGAGAACAGAATTCACCTCTCATCATGGTGAAAAAGGTGCCAACGTAAAGACAAGTAAAATATTGTTTAGCTAAGAAGCTACTCATGTTTTAATTGTCCTGGTTTTATGTTTTGTGGGTGTGTGAATAATTTGCAGTTTGCAACCAATAAATGTTGGTATGGTTGATAAAGATTCTACTCATATCCTAAAAAATTGTAAAATCAAATCTTGTTATCAATTTAAAAACCTGATCAATAAGCAATCCGTAAGTGTTTCTATAAATGTTTTTTAAGCTTAGAATGCATCTTGAGCTTGGCTTTGGTAAAATTTCAGAATCCAACTACTTGCAGTTTGCAAAGCTTGTTTTCTTTCTTCATTTTTCAATACAATCGACAAACAATCTGGGTTTCATTTGTGTTGCAGTTGGTGGTGTTTCTATTGCTTACTTGGCAAAGGTTGGGTATGCTCCTAGTATGACATTTTTTTCCTTTCTCTTCCTTGACGACTTTAAGTCTTCTGGTCTGCTCCCAACGTGGTACATTTTGTGCACTTTGTAACACACATTGAGATGGATGACAATAGGGCAATGCTTCTTCAACATTTATTTATTTTTTTTGTTATTCTCAGGTATCATCTTGCTAAAGACAATTTTATTTAAAATACTATTTGACACTAAATATAAATGCCTCACCTAACAAGAACTCAAACTTTAGTTTGTAACTTTATGAAATGTTGGTTTCTTCTATTAAACCCAACCTCGTTGAGATGTATGTGATGTATGCATTGCATACTATTCGGCTATTTGCTTATCTTTATGATCTAATATTGTATTGTTCTTTTTGTTGCTGAGTACTGTTTGTCATCTGGGCCTTCTCTAAGCAGCTTGCTCATCATATGTTGCAGTAGTTTCTAAATAGGCCCAATTGTGTTGTATAGTTTTCCTTAAGTGAGGTGTTCATTTTGCTATTTGGACATAACTATCACCCGTGGGAGGTTTTTTTTTTTTTTTTTTTCATTTGTAGTGGAAAATAAAAGATTTATTACTCATATTCTCTTAGACAAAGTTTTTTTTTTAAAAAAATGATAAAAGTAAGTTATTACAAAAATTTATTAATGTTATTACTTTTTCGTAGAATTTTTCTTTAGTATTTTAGATGAAAACATTCTTAAAAAATAACCAACAATAAATTATTTTAATATTCAGAACACTTAACTGTGACATTGTTGATCATTAGTTGTTTTTATTTTCCTTTTCTTTTCTTTTTTCAATTTAGTTATTCCAGGTCGTTCTTCAGCGTTTAGGAAATAGGAACTGCGCTTTCCCCTCCACTTTCTCGGAAAATTAGGGAAAGAAGCAGTGTTGATTCATTGACATCACTGTGAAGCGCGAAATTCACAGAAACCTCCCCTGACGCTTCGATAGATATTTTCGCTTTGTTTTCTTTCAGATTCGGCATTTCCGCTGAAGCAGAGAAAGCTATTCGAATTTGGTAGTGCATGACGAGTGCTTCGGAGCTATTCTACAATCGGAGGTATCGTTTGGGACGAACCCCTAATTATCTGGGGGACGATTCGTTGCCCGATAGATATCTTCATCTCGATATCAATAATCGTCGCCATCATCACAATCCACATGATTTCAGTGATGGTGAGACTCTCCGACGGTCCACGCCAACGCGACGGCTATTTCATCGTTTGTCCTACACGGTTAGTCTTTTTTTTTTTTTTTTCCTAATAGCATGTTTTTATCGGCTTAATTTCTCTGAAAGAAGATTCAAGGGAGTTAAATTTTAGATAAAAGTCGAGCTATGGTACTTCTTTTAGTGAAATTTTGCATATAATCGAATAATTAGCCCCCTGCTGTCAACTTTGGGTATGGGCAGCTCCTGGATTATCATGGGATTGGATTATTGACCTTACTTCCAAGTGGTAGCTTTCAGAAAGCCAGTATAAGGTTTTTACGGATATACGTGATTTTCTTTATGTTTGAAACTAGATCAATTAGGATATTAAGGATCTGTTGAGGATACAAGTCTACAGGATTTCATTCTGCTCCCATTCCATCATGAAAATCATTCCTACGTACCAAAGCAAGCATACAAGAATAGTTCTTAAAGAATTTGGTTTTGTTTGATGTTGCAATTTTTACAAAACTTAACGCTCGGTTTAGGAATACATCGAGGGTCCATGTTGCAAATGTTGCCAAGCTCAATGTCTCACTTAGATATGGTTCCCCATTAATGTTATCCATGAATCTTATCTACTGGATCTATTTTGGGTTAAGTTTTGTGTATGGACTATGGACTATGAAGAGATGAAGTTCTTCACCATCCGCTCATAAAATATCACAAAATTTGAGTAAATCTTAAGATCATTGAACATTCAAAGCCTCTATAGATTAGCCTTTTAAGTTATAGCATGCAATGGAGTTACGTGCTAGTCAAGCAGCCTTCTATATCTTCTCTGAGCTTACAGTTTTTAGGTGTTTCGTGTGCTTTTTCTGGTTAAATATGCTAAGCTCTTTTTTTTTGTTTGGTGTTATATGGCAATGTGAATATGTCCTTGGTTTTGGTCATTAACTTTTGTCAATCCTCAACGCATTACAGAATTTTTATTTGTTCACTTCTTTCTTTTGGTAGGAAATTGATAGTACTGTCGATCTTTTGTCACACAGGTTTGAGTTTGATTGTTATGGTCTGAGTCTCCTAACTTATTGAGTTTGTTTCCTTAGGAGCAAGAATCAGCTAGACTTGACCTTAGGCACAACCGTTCTCTTTCAAACACAGCCAATTCTGCTGAAGATGTAAGCAGTTTCAGGGGCCCTAGAGTGAATGGGAATGACAGGCTACCCATAGCTGTGGTACATGCAAGGGCAAGACTCCTTCAGAGGTTGAGTGCAGCACCTCCCTCCAGAAACAGGTTTGCTTTCAACACATTGTTTTCTTATTTTTGTTGTTGCACATGGACATGTTGCATGGCTTAGAAACTTTTGGCAGCTTGTTATCTTGATATACAGTATTTCTATATCTGTGGAACCGAAAAGCTGCCAAACTTAAATTTAATGCATGTGCCTGTCTTAATCTATGAAGTATGAAGCACCAACGTGGGTAAATGATCCAGTATCAATGTCAGATAGCCTAGGGTGTATTAGACCGATCAATATATCATTCTAAAATTTATAGCAGGTCTTGCTATTTATGAATTATAAAGTGCAGTTTATTTATCATATTGATGGATCGATTGGTGTCCTTTCGTTTCACTTTTACTTGGTGTCATTTTACGATGAAGGGGTGAATGAAATTATTTATGTTCTGTATGCACTAATAGTTGTCTTTGCTTCACTCTCGTTTTTGTTAGGCAAAGGGGTAGAATCTCTCTAGATATTGATGACATGAGGCATACGAACTTCAGGGATGAAGAGAGCAGTGAATCCTCAACTAGTCGTTTAGCTGAGGGTTTCCCATTAACTGACTTAACTTTACAAATGGAGAGGTCCCAACTCTTACAGGAAGTGAACAAAAAACCACCTGGACTCAACCAGGAGGCCATGGACCGTTTGCATATGGAAGTATTTAGCATCAGGGAAACACAAACGGAAGAATTGGAATCTAGAGTACTGCAGGATTGTGGCATATGCCTGGAAACTTTTCTTGATGGTGATAAGCTGATACGCTTGCCTTGTGGGCACAGATTCCATTCTGCGTGTTTGGATCCATGGGTTCGAAAATGTGGGGATTGCCCATTCTGTAGAAGAGGTATATTTTTAAACTAGAGAAGCCAATGTGCATTGCGTGTAATTTGAGGTATAAGTTGTATTCTTCGAGTTTGTGGACAGATATTGCAACTGCATGCAGTGTAATCTCGTTGTTTTTTTTTTTTTTAATATTGTATTGCTGTTTTTGTGGTTCTGAAAAATACCATGAAGTTGCATTTCGTTTTTGTAGTCATGCAGATTCGTATTAATGAAATTTGGTGCATGCTAGCATTTATGCTCGTACTTAAGTACATGAAATGAGAGCATTGTGATTCTTGTTCCCATACCACAAGAACTGTGATGTTGTTGGAGAACGTAGAGATTAGAAGGGGGGCGGGGGGGAAGGAAGGGAGAGAGATTCCCAGCCACGGCCAATCAATATAAATCCTAGAGACACAATGTCAATTAATGGACAATTGAATCAGGTCAGAAAATATGTACGAATTATATTTAGGTGACCAGAAGTCCATTAATGATTATTTATTCAATTTATTAAATGATACGGTATTATTTGATGAAGTCAATCAAGATTAATTGCATTATTATACCAGGTTCGTTGTAGTTATCTAACATGTCAAGTTATTAATCTCAAGGGATTACCTAGATTAAAAACAAGTTTTTTAAAAAGAAAATGAAAAATGTACTCACCTCAATTTCTAGATACATTTTCTTTTTAAAAAATTACTCCCTTCGTTTAAAAATATAAGACATTTTTAATTGAGTTTAACCCTCTAATAAAGTAGTTACTTACTTTTCAACTAACCTTATTTTTTCATATTTAACCTACAGTAAATATAAAATCACTCATTAATAGGGGCGCTTTTGGAAAAAAAAAAGTAATGATTATATCTTAAAAGATTAAAAATATTTTATATTTTTAAACATTAAACTTTTTAAAAAATATTTTACATTTTTGAATGGAGGGAGTATTTCCTTTTTATGTACTGATTATTACTTTAAATTACTTTAAAGTTTCAATGAAACTATGAAAGTTCATCAAGTTTATTATGAATGCCCCAGTTGTTGTTCTCCCTCCTGTGAAACCGTGTTAGGATTCCATGATCCAACTGCTTTTGCTGGTGGCTGGCTACCTTGCTTCCAATGACGTAGTCACGGAGGCCTCCGTAATTAAAAAAAAATAAAAAATAAAATATAAATAGAAGCATCAATCTTACAAAGTTAAACAAAGAAAGAACATTATTGATGATACTGAGTTGATGGTTCCCTTGTAATATTCGCCACAAATCAATCAATTTGAATATTATTATTGTTAATATTAGTAATTATTAACATAGTTGAGTTGAAAGATGTATAACTCAACATCTCTAAAATTAAATTTTATGTTCCCATCACTTAGGTAGTAGTTGGTTCCATTCGCATCAAATAATTTTTATTTGGTGTTTATCCTAATAAATCTTGAATTTGTGTTCATGAATAAAAAAATAGCCATGTTGAGAAAGATTCTTTTCACTTGTAAGTCACTAAATCGCAATACGACCAAACTCAAGTATAAATTAATTTCTAATATTTGTTAACTAATGATTTATTTTTTATTTTAAAAAAGAAAATGTATACAAGGAGCCAAGCCGAAGCGGGCTTACTGGTTTACTGGTTTAGCAAAACCACGAGATGGGATACCTTCTTTGGAAGCAGATCCGTTTTCAACGCGCGCACAGAACTTACGCGTCAACTATAAATGGCGCCACTTTAGCCCGTCGTCTTCGTTCTCACGCGGCAATAACCCCCACCTTCCTTCTGTACTATTGACTTTCACCTTTAAACCCCGTGATTTCTATTCCTTCGTTACCTATTTCACTGCCTCTCAAAACTAAACATTCATTCTTCCTCAATTGTATCTGTTTTATCTGTATGCATATGATGATGCATTCGTTTGATGGCTTGCTGGAACGCTGTTTTGGCAGGCTTGGCTGTGGAAGCGACGGTCTTCTCTGGCACTCCGACTTGAAGCCTCATGCCTCCGGTGATTTCTCCATCGCCGTTGCTCAAGCCAATTCCTGCCTCGAAGATCAGAGCCAAGTCTTTACGTCTCCCTCCACCACCTACGTCGGTGTCTACGATGGCCATGGCGGTCCTGAAGCTTCTAGATTCGTTAACAAACGCCTCTTTCCTTGTTTACAAAGTTGGTTGCCTGTTCCTTTAATTGCTTAGGTTCTCACTTTGCCACTGCGTTTCGGAAAATTCTCTTCAGTTGATGTTATGCGAATTCATTATGATTTATATAAAATCTGTGAACACTTATACAAGTTATTTACCACTCTTTTGTAGAACTTTCCGCTGAAAATGGGGGGTTATCAGTGGATGTGATAAAAAAGGCGTTTCATGCAATTGAGGATGATTTCTTGAGCTTGGTGAAGCAATCGTTGCACACTACTCCCCGAATTGCTTCGGTAGGATCGTGTTGTCTTCTTGGTGCAATCTCTGATAATGTATTATATGTTGCGAACCTTGGTGATTCTAGAGTAGTTCTTGGCCGGAGAGTTTTTGGGGACTACAAGCATCCGGTGGTGGCACAAAGACTGTCAACTGATCATAATGTCTCTGTTGAGGAGGTGAGGAGAGAGGTCAAATCTCTTCATCCTGATGATGAACACATTGTGGTTTTTAGTCGTGGAACTTGGAGGATTAAAGGCATTATACAGGTACATGTTACGCCTGCATTTCTTATATATGTCACATTGTTAGAGTATAGAGAACAATAATAGCACCTCTTTCTATTCATAGCCTTTGAAGCTGGACTCTTGTCTCTTGGAGTGTTAATTCTGTTAAATAACACAACTTTTAGTGAAAGCAGTAATAGTTTGGATCACCTAAAATGATTTCACCTAAAGTGAGAAGAGAGAAAAACATACAATGGTGGCTCTTACTTTTGTGAGACCCACATTTAAGAAGTGATGCACATTATTGTGTGTTAATCTCTTTCATGTTAGGAAACTTATTAAATTCCACACTTCAAAGAATCGATGCTCAAGCAGGACATGAATTATCTACATATCTCCTTCCAATCTTCTTGCCTCCTTTAACACAATTTAATTTTGTGGTTATCAGAAACTTAATGTATATCCAGAATTTTATCACAAAGTGAGCAAAACTGTGAACATATCGACTCTCTTGATGAATGCGCCTGACTTCATCTAGTAACTGTGATGCAAATATTGCAGGTGTCAAGATCTATAGGTGATATGTATCTCAAGAACCCTGATTGTTCTAGAGACCCACTTTTTCAGAAATTTGGTAACCCCATTCCTTTGAAACGTCCTGTAATGACGGCTGAACCATCAGTCATTGTCAGAGATCTTGAGTCGCAAGATTTGTTTCTGATATTTGCATCAGACGGCCTTTGGGAACAATTAACTGATAAAGAAGCAGTTGAAATTGTGTACAAATATCCAAGAGCTGTAAGTTCCTTGTCTTATCTATGAGATGGTTTTGTTCTCATAAAGATGTTGAACTGTACTGAACAATTCTTAAAATTGATTCTACCTCGTGGTTCTGGATCAATCAGGGCATTGCCATGAGGTTGGTGAGAGCTGCACTTGATTCAGCAGCAAGGAAGAGAGAGATGAGATATAATGACATGAAGAAAATTAACAAGGGAGTGAGAAGACTTTTCCATGATGACATTACTGTTATAGTAATGTATCTTGATCACCGAAATGGGTCTACCTACAAAGTTAAGAAAAATGCTCTCAGTTCCATAAGTGCTCCTTTGGATATTTTCTCCCTGAACGCAGACGAAGCTGAACAGAGTGTCCTTCGTACAGCTTCCTGAAGAATAGAACTTGCCATGGCTCTACATGGTATCATCGGACTAAAAGATGGATGAAGATGACCAATGTAGCTACATTCTGGCAGAGGATCCATTAGAGGAAGGGTGAAATTTCAGAGATGGTAACTGAAGGTTACTGAGAACTTGTTAATAATGCAGATAAGCATGTACATAGTTTTGGATTCTCTTTTTCGGTCGCTGAACGCTGATCTCAATGCTGTTTCTCAGACTTTGAGATGCTAAGAGAATAAAATTCAATTTGATTGATTTTTGATGATATTGATCTTCCTATGTCTCTGAGACTGACCAGTGGGAGTTTGAGAGGAGTGTTGATGACAATGATATCTTAATAGGGACCTAACAAAACATTGAAATTGAAATTCATTTGTACAGAGGTAAAATTTCACATCTTAAACCCAAACTCACGTTAGAATTTATTTTTACGGTAAATCAGTAAAAGAAATTCATATTCGTTAGGAGACCGCAAGGGAAGAATCATAAAGAATATAATCTCTGAAGTTATTAATCAAGTCAATTTAGATGTGTTGTGTTTATCTTTCTCAAAAAATGATGTGATTAATTTAAAAAGTTAAAAACTCCGTTTCCTGAAAAAAGAAAGAACAGTGAACCCTCTTTTTGGGGAGACGATGGAGTTTTAAAAAATGTATTTAATTCAATAATTAATCAAAATAAAAATATTATGGGTATAAATATATAATAAAACATATGAATAATTAAATATTAAAAAGATAAAAATGTTTTATGAGCAATAGTTTAAATCTAGTGGAAGAACTAATCCAAGATACAGGATTGACTTCAATAAAATAGGATATCTGTACATAATTAAAGAAATAAAAATATTTTCTCTCCGTCGCGTATTGTTATTGTGTCTGAATTCTTCTCTTAATTTTGGTACAACTCGCCAATGATTCTGTAGTCTAGTCATATGCAAACTTTCAGCGGTTGGATCCTGCTTTAAACTCAGACCATTTAGTGCCTGTCTCAATATAAAATGTTATACCAACAATCATCAACAGTGATGAACGGAGGGTGTCGGCCGTGCGAGCTTGCTCCGTATAAACATCATCAGTATAACATCCCTTCCTCATTCAGGCATTCAATCAAACAGTTGGTGGCTCATCTTGTCGCTAAGACTATTCCCCTGAAACTCGCCTCCAACATCCATTCCACAATCTACAGTCCACATTTATTCATTCATTACGCCTTTCAAATCACGCTTCCCTTGGAATCATCATTTGCTTTCTCATATCACAAGCAAATGAGCGCCAGCATTTTGGTGGCAGAGGCAACCTGGCAGGAAATCCAGTCAAAATGTTCAGGTCCCCCCCCCCAAGCCCTCTATAACATGTTTAATTGGTTTGCTGATACACATTCAGCATGTTGATTGCTTATCTAAATTTGGCCTTTCAATTATGCACGTCACACGCGGCACCGGCTGATTTTTATCGAACTGCGTTGGCCACAGTGACCGACGATCATCTTTGGACGTCAGTAAATTTCTTTTCTTTTTTTGCCTTGTTTTCTCTATCTTGAAGTCATTTGATTTAAGCAGCGAAAATCCACTCGTGTTTAGCAACTCATTTTCTCTTGGACTCAGTTTGCTCTTCATATTTGGCAAGAACTTTGAGCGTGCCACCAGAATTGTGGATCAAAGAGGTGTCAAGAAGATTTCTGGGCAGCCCAGCGGAAGATACATCTTCCAGGTTTGATTCCATCATTCCCATTCTCTATCCAAGAAATCCCAGGAAAGTTAGGAATAGTCAATCCTTTTTTTTTTTTTCTTTTTGGCATTATTCACTTTAAGGTTATGGATATCTGGAAGGACTTGGAAAGAGTTTCATCATATGGTCTGATTAAGGTCTACCACTCAGCCTAATTAGTAAAGATTTCATGAGGTTGGAAATCACTGTTTGCTATACACCACTGCATTAGTGTTAAATTACACATGGTGGCCAAAATAAATAAATGAATATACTAGACATATCTGTATACCAGTATATTGCATAGAGTTCAAGCTGCATGGCTATGACTTAAGTGACTTTGTACTGATATCGATACTGTTCACACATGATAAACAGTTTCTTCATGTTTGCGCATTGTGAAAACTATTCACTGTGCCTCTGTGTTTAAAATGGCCTGGAAAATTTGTCCCAGTTTAAATTGCACACAAAGTATTTTGTTGCTTCAATTTTATTTTATTTTATTTTGTGTAAACAAGAGTGCCATGTACTAAAATCCATGATACAAACAGCTCAAAGTATGAGAATATCTACTAAGTAGGAAGGAATACCTACAAGCTTAATAAACTGATACGTCAATTTTATTTGGGGAAGCAGTTTTCAGCTTTTGAATGTTGTGCTGAGAAAAGTTCAACCTTTTAAGAATTAGTTAGACTTATCTGATTGATAATCCATAAAAGTTTGATTAAGTTTCAGATATTTGTTATCAAATTCTTTCAACAAAACCCACTGTTTTTGAGATAGTGCTGAATTATCAACAAAATCTTTACATTTAACATAATAATTAAAAAAATCCTATGATAAGCACCGACAAAGGGGGGGAACTTATGATAAGCATTTAAATAACTACACTCCTTACAGGCCTTGACAGTTTAGGCGTTAGTAATTGTTTGTTGATAACTTGAAATAAGGTTTTGATAACTTGTGTGTTTTCCAGGTGATGGGAGAATCCAGAAGAAAAGAGGAGTATCTGTGTTTTCCTGAGAACTTCTGCTCCTGTTATGCCTTCTTCTATGACGTTGTCAACAGAGGAGAGCAGCTTTGTGTGAGTCCGTGTCCTTGCTTCTAACTTCTGTATTACTGGCCAAAATTCAAACTAGTTTGTAGCTCTTTCTTATGGAATTCTCCAAGGAAAATATTCATGCAATTTTTTTCACTTGACATCAATCTTGGTTTGTTGTGCGTAGTGTAAACATCAATTAGCTGCAAGACTTGCTGCATCATTAGGAGCTTACTTGGAAGTGAAGGTGTCTGATGAGGAGCTAGCTATGTTGCTATCCAAGCTATAGGGCATTCTTCCGAACGTTTCCCAGACACAGATTATACAAACAAGATCTTTTACATTCATAGAGATGAATGCACATATAATCCACTAAAGAATAAGTCTAAAATAGTATAAACCTCATACATGATTTTATTTTTATTGCTTTTTTGGGATGTATAACTATATAGAGAATTTGCTTGTGATATGGAACAATGTATACCATGACAGTGGCCTGTTCCTTTGTTTTGGTTTAGAGAAATATTCTCTCCAATCTTTAATATAAAATGAAATTAACAAACTTCACATTTATTAAGTAACGGTAATTACAACCTTGAAATTATTAAAAAATATGCATCTTTTCAATTTTATCCTTTTTATAATTAATATTCATAATAAATTTTTGTTTAGAAATTCAAACAACACATAAACAAAGAATGAAATTTAAAAACATTAATTACTATAACTTTGTTTTATATTAAGGATATAAGAGAGTACAGAAAGTGCATTAGACCTTGATTTGCTTCATTTAACGCAAAAATGCTCCTCTTCACACCCCTTAGGGGTTTATCAACTTCTTTCCTCCAATCTCTCCAATGGTTTCCCGGAAGAGATAAGCCTAAAAGTCTGACAGATTAACCATGGGAGATGGGGTCAAAAAAGCCATCACTCATTTTAATATGCTTATTTTACTTCATAGTTTATTGCACTTTGAATTCCCTAGATTTTTCTTTTAGAATCTACAAGGACGAAATCTGCACCACAATGCAACTCGAGATCTAATAAGGAAACATTGGACGGTGTAAAACAAACCAAGGTAGTACTAGCGCCTGTTGAAGAGCCTACATTACTCAAGAAAAACCCATTAACAAAGCTTGTTCTGTTAAAAAACAAAACAAAACAAAAAAACGGCTACCAAAAGGCAGGTCATAAATTAATATTCAAATTCTATTAGTTTTACAGCCAAAATATATGACCTGCACTACAAAAGACAGTCTTGTTTTCCTCAACAATTGACAAACTTCAAAGCTAGTTTTTCACTTGCTTTCATTTGAGGAAGTGAGGGCTTATCAATCCAGCAACCTCCAGAAACCCGATTTGATCTTTTCCTGCAAATATCTTCTTCAGCTTCTCATCACATATGATAATCTTCTTGTTTTGAGGGTCCTGTCAGAATTTGAAGGAGCCACTGAGTTAGAACTAGCATGTTTAACCCAACAGAAAAATAAAGGTTAAGACTGGCATGAAAAGATTAATTCAATAGTATATGCAGAAAACCAATGATCTGCTAAACTTTTGGAATGATGCACTGATGAGGCAGAACATTAAGTACAGGGTAATCTACAGATTCACCATTCATGGAAGTACATAGACTATTTCACGCATCACATGGAATGCAGCTTCTATTGGCAATATCTTCTTCAAGGTTTTCCAAGAGTTTCTAACTTGGATCTCCAATAAAATTATAACATTTGGAAGAAAACTTTTGAAACAAGCAATTGTGTAATTCTTAACTGGAAAAATAACATCCATCATATCTTTCAGAAAGCCTAACGAAAAGCACCTGAAAAAAAATGCACCTAGCTTTGTTCAACTATTTATAGCCAAGACACCTAGGATAACCAGCCAACTCTGGTTGTTCTACTTATTGATTATTGATAGCAAAGGAAGCATGGATCATTTTTTAAGTTCACAATTAGAACATTATTTTTATTCCACATCCTATTCCATGTAAAAAAAAAATCAAAATGTAAAAGGACAAAATCTGAACTGGCTTGTTGCTTGTCAAATGTGACAAGCAACATCATCTAACTGCTTTTGCCAAGCAAAGCATCCAATTTGCCAACCATATGAAATGACTAATAATATGGCTACAGAAACTCTCTATCAACCATATTTATATCAGCTTAATAGATAGGGATATCAACAGAATTCAGTGAAAGCGCACAAATCTATCAAGAGATTAAAAGGAAAAATGCAGATCAGCCCTAATGGTTGTACCAGAATGCGATCAAACATGTAGTCAGGTCTACTTAACATAACAAGTGATGATTAATTGGTGTATCCATAAGGTTTTGAAAGAATTAGATACAGTTAATTCATGTAGACAAGTAACTTTGATCAAGTCTAACAAATAAATCAACAACAGCATCCCCAAATATAATATAGTATTTCCAATTTGCCATGCAAAAGTGAACCCATGCTATATTAACTAGCTAAACACAGAATTATGTACACCCAAATACATATATCAAATGAGCACGTTCCGATCCCGTAGAAGGAAAGCATCAAGTGAGCGTATTCCATATATCAAGTGAACCCTAATTGATATATTCCCGCACAAACAAATATGTGAGTACTTTAGCAGCTTCCACACACAGCACCATATAAGACCAAATCAAACAAGAGATAAATTCAAACTTTCCTGCTGAATCAAAATCTGCAGACAACATCGATCCAAATTTGTACATTTTGGGATTGCAACATTAAGACAAGATAGCAAGTCATCCACACAGGATTTCAAAGCTCAACTATCAATACCATAAGTCCACATGGTAAATGAAGCTACACGACAATCCTTCAATGATTTCCAAACGATAGCCTCGCAGGCTCAAAAAGCATCCTGATTCCTAAGTCAATGAGACGTCTAAGCATCATACAACAACCCTATGCAACCCTCTCAAACCGAAAATCTGACAAGTCTAACAGGCCTACACAATACAGCAGAAACATGGGTGACATAAGCCCGTTGAATCCCAAGACAATATAAGAAATGAACCTAAAGCCATCGTATAAAACAGTCAATATATAACAGCATAAAAAGAATTCACCACGAAAAGGGCTAGCTCAGTTAGTAAAATGAAATAGAATTTCTCTTCAGAACCAGAATATCCCACTTGTAATTCAAAAATTAGAAAAAAGAAAACACCACATGTCAGTAATATATGCACATGGTAAATAATGCATTTAGAAGAGAAGGCGAGGGTTTTTCCACTTTTTTTTTTCCTTTTTTAATTTTAAGCAAGGCGCGTGTCTAATTACCAGATGAAAGCCTAATGTACAGAGAAAGGGAAGAATTACAAAAAAAAAAAAAAAAAGTCCCCAAACACGCAAAACAAGACCAGAACATTAAAAAAAGGCATCACCTTTCAGGAACAACGAGTACTTAAACATCGAAACCACCGGATGAAGTTAAACACCAGAAGATTATATAAAAGAGAAATGAAGAAGTAGTAGAAGAAGCTTCACCTGAAGATTGTTCTCCTTAATGTAAGCCCAAATCTGCTTGAGAGCTTGGGTTCGGGAAATTTCGGGAACCCCAACGAGGGCTTGCATTTCGGGGGAAACCCTGCGGGGCCTCATGATACCTCGAGGCTGCTTCCCGGTGGGAGGTTGAGACACAGTAGCGGAGGTGGCACTCCGCACAAGGCGCAACGTAAGAGGAGGGCGGGCTAACATGGTGTGAGAAGGGAGAGCGAACGACGCCGTTTCGCCGGCGAGGAAGTTGGAGAGGAGACCCGTGGTCGGAATAGCCATGTCGTTTAGCGAACTCCGAGTGAAAGGATAGAGCGCCCAAATGAAGATGATAGTAATGTCCTTTTGCTTCTTCTGTGACGCTCGCCGTGGATTATACAGACGACTAAATCCTAATCCCTGATTTTCCAGCCCCGGCTGACCTCCTTCATTTACCAAAATGCCCTTTAGCTTGCAAGCAAGCCGGACGCAGAATGCAATAATCAGGGATTTTTTTGCACTCGATCTTTTTCCGCCTTAAATTTTTTTATATTTTTTAGCCAAAAAATATTTGCGTTAAAATGAGTTTTTGGTTGTTGGAAAAACCATGTCTCCAGCACTTTTACAAATATCTATATATTATGTTTTCGAATTGTCTTTTTTTGTTCAAATTGTCTTATTTTTTCACTTTTTAGTGGCAAAAAAATTAGTGAATGGCAGGAACCATTTTTAAATTTAAAAACCATAACTAAAGGCTTAACGCATTGATGTGCCCTACCAAATTCTCTTTTTTAAAAAAACACAAACTTTATCATGTTCGCCACAAGCAAAAATAAAAATAAATAGGGGGGAAAGAAAAACAAAGGATATTTTTCTTACATCATGAGTGATAAGCCCAAAAAGTTGACCATGGGCTTCAAATTTCAATAAGCCCAATCTTACTTGTTTTGTCAGAACCCAATCGTAGCTTGGATGTTTTTGGGCAATTGTTTAATCAATTTTTCTTCCTTTTAAAAATTTTTATTTTGCTTTTGGCGTCATAATCGCAGTAGTGTTTTTATCTTTATGTATTTTGCTCTTGATCATTTTTCTTTAAATAATGAAGAAGTTTCGGTGAGTTTCAAAGACTCTGTCAAGATATGTTTTTATGTTCAAAAAAAACTTACAAAAATATTTATAAATTCGTTCATTAATAAAGTTTTCATATTAATAGTAGGATTTAATATCATGACTTTATAAATTATGAGTTAAATTCTTATTAATTGGGCTGACTTTTGTTGGTCTCTTGATCTTTTTTATTTTGTTGTACTTCAGCCAGAGTCAGTTGACATGGGGTTCTAAGATTGGGCCACAAATAGAAGGCCTAAAAACATAATATTGGGCCGAAGAAGATGCGGAGCATGATTAAAAGGTTTTCTATTTGCGTTTAGGCCCTCTTTGGACACCGAATAACTAATGTTTGTTATCTAAAGAATTATGCTTCGGCTTAATCTTATGATTGCACAGATAAGGGCCAAGAGAAAAATTCCCGCCTCATCAATGCGCGACTTTGGCCCAAAAAACAAAAAGTGCTATTGCTTGGTAATAATAGTTAAATGTTTTTATGTGCAATTTCACAAATTATGTTTTGTTAAAACCAAATTTAATGTAGGTGATTATGAATTTTAAGCTTAATTTATGGTATTCTTATTGTGTTGGCCTGGCTGCATTAATAAGTTGAAGCTAACGTTATATTGACAAGATCCTGTATAAGTTGACTAGTGATGGGTAAGTCAATTTCATTAGAATTACAAAAGCAAAGTTCCTTGATCATCGCCTGTATATGTAGCATTGCAACCCCATTGATCCGCCTGGTGAAAACTGAAAACACAATGAGTTTGAGAGGAGTTTAACACTGACATCAATTTCATTTGAAAGTGGTCATCTTTTGGTTGATATTTTGCGTGATGGCTAATGGTCTTGCAGTATAATAGTATAGAAGTATACATAAAAAGTTCTCATGTAAATAAGAAGTCACGAGTTTGATCATAGCTGCAGTCTCAACCCATTAGCGCCTGCTTCTATGATTTAAAAAAAAAAATTAAGATATTTGTGATGAATGGTGTGGTTCTAGTTAGTCGGATTTGGAGTGGTTTCTCCTCTGTTGCTTTAATTTCCTAACAAAAAAAAAGTCAGTCCGTCATTTCAACTAATAGCCTGGACAAGTTCATTTAGTTTCCCCAAATGAAGGATCAAGATTTTGGATATTAGGAGGGAGCTAAGAGGGGCGTAGCAAATATATCAAATCTCTAGGTAGTCCCTCACCCTTTTATGAATTATTTACATAGCCTTGTTATTTAAAAAAAAAAAAAAGTTGTCTTGATATGATCTAGTTCTATCTGAATGAATTTCTGCAAGTCCACATAAGTTTATTTTATTATTTTGAATGCGGTTCCAGCAATAACATGGCTTATTTGGTGTCCAAAGGCTTTGAATGTCAAGTTAGGTATAAGTGGCCTTATTTAAACTAAAGCCGGTAATTTAAATGGGTTAAGGTTATTTGAGCCGGGCTCAATTCAAATCAAGTTTAAAATATCTTATGCTCTTAAAAAAATTCATATAGTCAAATTTGGTCCTAATTTTTTTTGGCCTAATTTTGGCTGACCCATTAAATTTGGTCAAAATTATCTACTTTGCATGTACATGGAGCTGAAAATTTTAGAGGTCGTGTTCAATTCGGACTGAATTTATTTAAATTAGGCTTAAAACATACTATCGTCTTAAAAATACTTATATAGCCAAACCTCATCCTCATTTTTTTTAATTAAATTTAGGTTAATTCATGGTCTGAATTACTGACTTTATTTTAAACTGAAGTAAATTGCACCTGGCTTCCATGAATCGCTTTAACAGTCACTTCAATTGTATTTCACAAAGACACATATTTCCTTTTCCATCTAAAAGACAAAATATTAACTGGCGCGCGCGCGAAAAAAAGAAGCTGCTAGAAAGATAGAGGACCTAAACAACAACGACATTGCTCCTAATTAGTTGCTAAATTAAGAGTCCATAATTACTGACAGCAACGAAGGTAGGCAAAGACAAGAAGACCATTGATTGAGGGTAAATCCACTAATAAAATAAGTATTTCAATTATAATCATTAAATATTATTAATATTTAAAAATTATTAAAATACATTTCCTTCCAAAAATTTAAAAGAAATCTCAAGTTCAGAACACTTTTCAAATACATTGTTTCCTTCAAAAGTAATTTGAGATTTAGTATTCTCTTGCTATCTATAACAAAATCTTTTACCATCATTTATGTCATTTATTAGATTCAAATGGGGGCCAAAAAAAAAAAGCACTATAAAGTATATCACCATCAGTCTGTTCAAAAACAAAAAAAAAGTATATCACCATCAAATCAAGTTACAAAAGGTAGATGCAATATGTAACTTCTACCTTCAAGTTAACGGCACATGTACCCCACACACACGTCTCTTTATTTTTTAAAAAATCTTTTGAATATGGATCTCCTTAAATATTTGTTTAATTGATCTCATCAAGTTCTTGAAATGTACCTTTTGCCCGCCACTAAAGCTCCTCACCTATTATGTTTTTACACGTACGGTAATTTGTTGCAGGTATTTGAAGAAAGCAAGAAAGAAGTCTCAGTAGAAAATTCACAAAACTTTACTGATAAAAGCTTTAGAAAAGCTGGGTGGGCTACTGGCTCAGTAAATTTGATGTAAATTTGATGTTACTCCTAGATCGTAGAAGTAAGAAATTACGAGTTCGATTATGCCAATCTTTTCCTGATGTTGGTATATTAATTAATTTTTTTTATCTAAAACAAACAGAGCCCAAATTATTTTATTCAACAAAAAATTAAGTGATAAAAAAACCCAGGAGAATGACAAATAAAGATTTTATAAGAATATTAATATCAAATTATAATTTTTTAACGACGTTCTCAAATTTCAGTACTTTTTTTATTATGTTTAAATATTAAAGTTTTAAATTTGACATCAATATTTTTACAAGATCTTTACTTGTCATTTTCCCAAACCCTCCCTCAAAATTTCAATACATCCATTGAAAAAGTTCTCTAGCTAGAGGCTTCATGAGCACACAATGAATTTAACTAATTAGTTTATAATGACTTGACTCTAATAAGTGAAGTGCACGTTGCTTATTTCACTGGATCTCTTCCTATTGCTATATATTCATGTTCAACACTTAATAAAGTTATTAGTATTTAGATAATCAAATAGATAATTAAAGCCGAAATACTGTTCTCTTTTACTATATATGATTCTTAAATAAAACTGATTATCAATTGAAAAATCAACCCATAAATCACAAATGGCGTTTTACAATGGCCTTTTTGCAGCTAACTAACATGGCAATAATGTTTTTAGCCCATGGAAATGACCTGCTGGCTGCTAGTTAACATTATCCCCAAGTTCTAGGATTTTGTTTCCTTTGGTTCTAGTATCCTAAATCTTTGACCTAAAATTTAGTTGGTAGTTTGTGAACATCTTTTGAGAGGCAAACCTCCCACAAAAAATTTAATCAATATTGCATGTACTCAAAATTCAAATTCAAGACTTCTAATTAAGAGAGACTAACCCCTAACTAGTTGATTTTAGCATTTAGTTATTGTCAAAAATTTCAAGATGAAAATATTTATAGGTTAAAATATACTTTTAATCCTTTAATTTTATATAAAGTTTCACTTTGATCTCTCAATTTTATAAAGCATATTTTCAATCCTTTAACTCCTAACATTGTTAATTTCATCACACACAAAATTTACATTAAACTTTTAAATATTAACAAAACATTCTTGAATGTTGACTTATTAAATTTAATTATTTTTAAAATAATAATTATTGGCACAAACAATAATCATTTCAAATTAATGGTTTTGGAATTAAAGGAATAAAAAATATACTTTATAAAATTAAAAAATTAAATTAAAATCTTATATAAAGTTAAATGATTAAAAGTACATTTTAATCATATTTTTGAACGTCCCAATTGAAAATTTGAGACAATATTATAGAGATGCGTGTGGTGAGGTGTAAAAGAATAAAATAAATTATAAACAAGATAGAAATATATATATATATATATATATAATATCAATATATCAATGTCAATATATATTATAAAATTGAAGGAAAATACAACTATTAATCCATATTCTTTTTGTGTATTTTGGTATTAGTTAGTATACTTTTTTTTTATTACTTTAAGTTTCTTAAGTTTTAGTGATGGAGTTAAATCTGCTTATATGTACATAATTTTATTTAGTTTTGTTGTGAGTTAGTATAATTATGACGAATTTGACATCATATGAGTAAAATAACTGTTAATCTTTCTATTTATTTGTCCTAGTTGTGTGTTTTCTTTCTTCTAAAACATCATCTATTGCATGTTTAAAGATTTTGATTTGATGTTCTTATTGTTTTCTTGTCTTTTACTTATTTTTCATACAACTCATCATAATTTTATATCAAGTCAGCACAAGAAATAACAAAATTTTTATACATGTTAGTTGCCGTTAAGTCCTTGGTTATATTTAAAAATATATAGAAACTTAATGGATTTGAAACAATAAAAAAAAATATAAGAACTAATATTAAAACATGCTGAAGTATATGGATCAACAATTATATTTTTTCTAAAATCTATTAAATATTGTATTGTTCATGAGTTATATATATATATATATACAGGACCGAGTTATTATTTAAATATTTCATATGATACACATGAAAAACATCCCAATTTTTATATATTGATATACTTCATTCATTTAAAAATATAAAGCATTTATTGAAGGGTTGGGTATTGAAAAATACAAGATAATTTTATCATTTTAAGGTATAATCATTATTTTTTTAAAAAGTATTCCTATTAAATAATTATTTTATATTTATTTTAGAGTAAAATCTTCTATTATATGGAGGTAAATATAAAAAAATAATGTTAGTTTGACGATAAATAACTACTTTATTAAGCTAAATTTGATTTAAAATGTTTTATATTTTTAAATAGATAGAGTGTGTGTACATATATATATATATATATATATGTATGTATATATGTATGTATGTAAATATATTCATGTTCTTCATGATCTTATGCAGACAAAGAAAAAAAGGAAGCACGACACAATCTCCCGATGCAGATCTAATTTTGCATCTTCAGTCGTGTATATATGAGGGATTTAATAAATAATTGTATGACGATATTTAACCTTTTTAATCCGCCCCGCCATTAACTAGTAAGAAATAACAATAAAAATATATAAATAATTATTTTTAATAATATAAATATTTATTGTTTTTAACAACACTGTTTATCCATAATCCAAGTTTGAACTTTGAAGGGAAGACGTTGGCCCCTTTCATGGGAATGAAGTACGAACACACACATACACGTGGCATTTACTCGTTAATACATCAATGTGCAAGAAACAAGAAAAGAAGCACTCGAAGTTGAAACAAACGGCTGACAATGCCTAAGACTAAGAGGGTGAGAAATCTAACGACTGAAAATTCAGTTTAACCTTTTCTGAAAAGTCAACGTCTTTTTACTGTGCCTTTGTGAATTATGGCAACAATAGTAGCATGTGGGGGAGAGAGAATCGATATAACGTTTAATCAAATATAAAAATACATAATCCTTCCCTCGTTGCTACAATACAATTGACAAAAATTGCCATTAAAGTCATATGAAAGCTTGTTTAGAAGGGTATATAGGAGTTAATGGTACAAACCTGATATATATTAATATTCAATATATTTTTTTTAACACACCAATTTTTTTTTAACTAAAATGTTTAATTAGGTAGGTTGGTCTTGGAGGGTCAATACATTAAAAATTATAGCAAAGTTTATTTATATATATATATATATATATATTGAAAAAAATTAATCATTTAATTTCTATAATTTTAATTCATTATAATTTAGTGCCTAAACTTTAACTTGATGTAACATGATTTTCATACTTTGATTCAATTAAAACTCAATTTTACTAACTCAATATAAATTAATTCTTATAGTCTTAGCCATTTAAAACATTAGTCTCTAAGTATTAAGAAATAACTTTAGTCTTTGTAATTTCATTTTAAAAATGCAGAGATCAATATTGGCTAAAAGTGTGAGAACTAAATTATATCAAGTCAAATTTTAGAAGTTGAATTTTAATCTAAGTCAAAACTATAAACGTTGAATTGCATTTAAATCATAGTTTTAACATGAGTCAAAACAACCTAAACAGAATGATTAATTTTCTCAATATATTATTTACTACATGCGTGTACTTGTATAAAATTTTATTATCTTCCTTGACTTTGAAAGAAGTATATAAATGATTATTTTGGAAGGATTAGAATTGAGTGATTAAAATGATAATTACTGGAAAGTCTTCAACTTCCAGAATAATGATAACACACTATGGGAGCAAACGAATTAATATAATGACGGTCATCATGGAAGCATGATCCAATGAGAATAATTAATTAGGAAATAATAATAATAATAAAAAAGGGGGTTTGCAAAAGGTGACAAGAAAATAGAAGGATTGCGTTGAAAGCAAAGGTGTTTGTTAAGGCGATAGATCGGATCACTTGACTTTTTGGTTGGTCACTACAATACGATTCCCATTTGGATGATTGAAGAGATGAAAAAGAAGCAAGGCATGTGCATCCAAATAATCATGTTCTTTACCAAACACTTCGTATCATCAAAAGCTCAAGTCCCCACCATCCCCTCTGTAACTCATTACCACCTAAGTTCTACTTTAATCATTCACCAACGCCAATTCATCTTGTAATAAAATGAATCTGCTGCTTATTAATTTCTTAAACACAGAGAAATTTAATTCATGACATGTTATATTACTTATGCTTGTCAAATGAAGCTTCTTCAACTTCTACAATTGATCCATTTGATAAAGACTTGATTTCTATAATTTATAAGAATGCTAGTTTAAATTTGTAAGTATTTCTATAACACAACTCCCTAAATCATCACCTATGTCTTGATGACCTTGGTGAATGTTTAAGAGCTTTTCCATAATCATTAAGAAAATTTTAAAAATATATAACAAATGCATGTGTATGTTAGAAATTATATTTATTTACATTGTTTATATATTTAATTATATACTCCACAAAAAAGCATTTTTAATCTTTTAACTTTACATAAAGTTTTATTTTAATCTCTTATAAGTTTATAACATATTTTTCAGTCATTTAATTTTAATATCATTAGTTTTATTAATAAAAAATGTTGATGTTGATTTTTTTTTTAATTTTGAAATTTTATATATTAGAGCCGGAGGGACGCTTTTGCATTTATACATGTGTGTGTGTGTGAACATCCAATGGAAATGGCAGAGGAACTAAAAAAAGAACGAACATGAATTATAAGGATGTTGGTACATTATGTGATGCGGTCGCTTAAATTGTTGGATGACCTTCGCTGGAACCACATTTTACGACCCATAAAAGTTAGTAAATCTACGCCTAGGCCCCGGAAAAACCTTCACATTTCTCCCATTTTTTTTGTAGTTTTCTTGATATTTTTTATAAGATCTTAAGTAAATTGTTAATTAAATAGATTGCCTACTTAGCTTATTTCTAAAGAAAACTTTAGATATTAGATCTTAACAAGTGGTCAATTAAACCCATCAAACTTCTTTACTCTGAATTGTTTGACCCTACTCTAATGACTACAGTGTAATTTTAGTACATGGACCAGCTTGGCATATATGGATTCAAGCCTGAAATCTCTCGTTTATTTTATGAACATCTTTTCAAGATTGGCCCTTATTAATCAAGCTTGGTGCCGGGCGTGTAAGTCTTTCTTTATTTTTATTTTTAAAAATTAAATTTTTATATTATAATATTGTATCTTTTTTTAACATACAAACTATAATGTTTAGAAATTTTTGAAAAAGTAATAAAAATTTTAATTTTAAAGTTTAAAAATATATTTTAACATTTAAATTTAATTTTGTAGAGGTGAAATAAAAAAAAAGGATTTACAAGCCCATTTACATTGAAATTTTGCAAGATCAAGCTCTAAAATACAAGTTTAAACGAACGGCTCGTCAACTATTCCAACTTGTATTCTCATCTCTAAATGTATGCATAGTTGTATAAATTACATCTACAACTAAAATAAAATTATTAACAAACCATCCTATTTACGAAGTATGAGCAATGCGATAGGGAGAGAACCTACACTATAATTTATATTTAATAAACACATAAATTATAGAAGTGAATAAATTAGCTCAGATTGTCATGGAGAAACAAGCTACAGCACTCCTAACCAAAAATCATACTCTCGCCAGTTCGATACACTTACAAGGTATCTTTTAAAAAGAATTAATAATTCTTTTTATAAGTCACACTTTATATAAAAAAATTAAATTATTAATGATATGTTTGGCTAAGATTTTTTTTTTCAATTTTATCCCTTCACAATTTTGTATGCACATATGAGAAAAAAAATACTTTTAAAGATAATGCATTTAATAATAATAAATTAAAAATTTTCTTTTTTTAAGACATCATCTCTCATTAATTCTGAATATATATATATATATATATATGAGGTAGTTATATAAAGTGATTTATATACAAGATTGCAAGATGTAATATGTTTACGCACACTTGGGTGACCTTTCACACATTGACATCTCTCACTACCAGGGCCTCATCATATATATATATATATATATATATATATATAGGAAGGCAGCTTCATGTTCACATTACCAACCTTTTCCTCCTGACCCAACGTCTTAGCGTGCAATTCACAAATTACCCCACGCTTAGTTACAATCTTCCGTTTCTTTCATATATATGCTCCTGCGAGATCTGCAACTATATATATGAAGTTTATCTTATACACAATTGCTCATATTTATATTATAGTATGGGCTAAAAATATTTATAATTTATATAACAACTTCATAGCTGTCAAAATTTAGAACCCATTTTTACGGAATGTACTTTATACCAAAGGTTAGGGGGAAAAAAAGCGCACGCCATGATTGGGTTATGATTCTTACTATTCTTGTTTTAATTTGCACACACAGGATGCATGTGGCTCCCTGGTTTGATCCCTTTTCTCAGTCTACCTATATTTGAATTCCTTGGAAGAATTAAATTTCAAATTATTTCAGATAATTAAAAATTAAATACAATAATTATATGAATACAAAACAATATAATTTAATCTAAGCCTTAATATGATCTAGATCTATATTTGTAGTTGAATATAACCCTTTTTTATTTATTAACAAACTCTCAGCCCTTGAGTTGTAATGGTTCACCAGAAAATAACTGTAGACCTGAAAGAAATAAACAAGTAAAGACTTCTTAGTTGACAAATAAAAAGAAGATACCACGTGTCCTCATGATGCATGATTTTGGTGGTTAATTACAGCCTAGCATGCTATCATAATTCAAAGGGGACCTTCACCATTTTCAATCTAACAGCAAATTGAAAAGGAAAAAAAAAAAATACTTCATCTCATGTATATGTCCTCCAAATCATCAACAACATCTCCAACTTATAGCTATAGAAAATGCCAAGAACAATGAAATCTCACCACAGATAATAAACCCATTTTAATCACACTCTTTTCATACCACAATATAGGGAATCTTTTAAAAGTCCTGCTTAATCTAAACTATAGGACGTTAAGCAATTTTTATGAGTAATTTTTGAGTATGTCCAAGTTTATTTATTATTTTTTTGGAAAAAATAATGCATTGAAATTTTGATTATATATTATTATTAAGGAACTTATATATAGTTTTTAATTATGGTATAATTGAAAAGATATATATATATTTTTTAAGAGATTAAGGTTTTACTTAATGTTTTTAAACTGTAACCAATATCTTACTTATACTGTGGTTTAGGGGAAGTAGTACTTAAGATCCGTTCTCCAATGAAGGATTGAAATTAAGATAATTAAGTGGAACCAGGTGAGCTGCAGAGCAACCAATCCAACCCAGAATTAATCAGTCATTAATGAATTACTGGAAAGAACTTGGAGATGAAAAAAGACGTTAGTGACGGAGGCATGCATATGCATATATCGTAATGGAGATTTAAGAACAAACGTGAGAACAGTGGCCTGAAACATTTATGTATACAGCTTGTGATTGATGAGGATGGATGAACTAATTTGAAAGGAATATGGTACCCCACATGTACATGTATATCATTAAATCCTGTAAATAAATAATAATCACCATTCAAGTTTCGGTGTGCTAGCTAGCAGAATAACTTTATTTTGAATGGATTTACTTTAATTTCTGAGGGATTGAAGAGTTTCATTCTTTTTTACCTGAAGATGTTAATGATCAATCTCTTCCCATCAGTGTCCACTTCGATTATCACTGATCAAGATATCAAGATCATCCTAACTTGAAATACAAGAGATCCATGCCGTCTCTCAATCTTTGACGTGGTACTCTCACCCACCTTCAACCATGATCTAGCTAACTAACCTCCATTAAGTAATCCTCATTTTTACTTCAAATTTATACTTTTATTTTATTATTTTTAATTTCTGTTAAATTTATTAAGAAATTAAATGAAGTTTCTTTTCTTGGTAAGTAAAAGTAGTAAAAAGTTCTATCTAAATTGTAGTCATTTAACTCCCCAAAGCTCTAGCTACAGAACTTCCTTAATTTGTTAACTAGGATGTTCCCAAGGTGATCAGTTTAACGATTTTAGAAGATTATTTTCAAATTTATATTTAGGGACAAGATATAACTGTTTATTAACCACTTATTTAAATGGCAAGAACCTCTACCACTCATGTTAACTTTAATTGATTGAGACTGTTATTTCTAGTTTAAAGGAAAAATAATAAATATAAAAAAATAAGAGAGATTGAAGTGTTGCATTATTTAGAATCAAAATAAACTCATCAAATAGCTCCTATATTTATAGGATCAAGAAAGTATATTAAAATGATTTGAAGTTTGAGTATTAAATTGTTATGCATCTCTCATTTGATCTAAAGTTAACTTGGGGGTGTAAATTTTCACTGGAGATTTGTGGGATCCCACAAATTGGGTAAAAGAGGTTTATTACAGTAAAACAACAAGGTAATTAATTGAAACAGGAAAGGAGGCATCTGATATAAGGCCCAGAAAGAGATCCACCTGTCAGTCAGGTGGGAAATGCGAGGCCTAGAGATCAAATCAGACGCTACAGATACGTTGTGTAGCTGTTGGAATATAAGCCCCCTAATCCCTCCCTTTGTTCTTCATCCAAACCATCCCTTCATCCCTTCTCTTCTCCGCTCGTTTCTTACTTTCATCTTCTTCTAGCTGCGCAGGTTAGCCACAGACAGTGCGTAGGATAGCACGTGATGGATCCCAAATCCATTTTCTTCCTCAGTCTCATATGCATTGCCGTCGCCGTCGTCGGAGGCCAATCTCCTCCCACTTCTTCTCCGCCTTCGTCTCCCGCTCCTCCCACTCCCACCGGTACTCCCCCTACCTCCACACAGCCTCCACCCACTCCTCAGGGCTCTCCGCCACCGGTTCAGCAGTCTTCTCCTCCTCCGGCCCAATCATCGCCTCCTCCAGCTCAGTCATCGCCTCCTCCGGCATCGTCTCCTCCGCCGGTTTCCTCACCTCCCGCATCACCTCCCCCTGCGTCTCCTCCTCCTGCCTCTCCTCCTCCGGCCACTCCTCCTCCTGCATCTCCACCTGCGGCCACTCCTCCACCCGCGTCTCCTCCTCCATTCAGTCCCCCACCAGCAACTCCTCCACCAGCAGTTCCTCCGCCGGCTCTCACACCCACGCCACTCTCAGCTCCTCCAGCTACGACTCCGGCTACTACTCCAGCTTCCACTCCGGCTTTGAGCAAGGCTCCGGCACTGTCACCGGGCCCATCGACGGCCTCTGCTCCGGGACCAGGCCTCTCCACTATTTCTCCAGCAGGAAGTGATGCTGTAAGTCTTCGTTTCTTAATTCTTACGCATTTATCTTTCACGACGATATGGTTACACTCATACACGCTCACAGCGTACCCTGTTCTCTAACCGGCGTAAAGTAGCCACAAAAAAGAAAAAAAAAAAAAAAACCTCGTTAACGTTGTGAAGCCAATTCAATTATCAGTCGTTGTTTGAGGCTTAAGCAGATTATATAAATTATGTTTACCAATATATCTATATATATATATGTATGTATGTATATAAATACAAGTCTCAAGTTTAGTGTACGTTCACATCGGTACCGATCCTTTCTTTTAATGTGCTCTTAGTAAAACAATAGATCTGTTTTTTTTTTAACAAAAAAAACCCTGCCAACGAGTAGATCTGTTTATTTATATATAGACATCCTTCAGTTATTAAGTTGTTTATTGAAATCGCTTTAATTCAATAACTGAAACATGTGATTTAATTATAACAAGTAGCTTATATAGTTGCTGATGATTGATTTTAATTTACTTATTAAAATATATATTACTGAAAATTGATATAAAATATAAAATTTATAATTCATTAGATTCTACATAATAGATCAGAAATATTAGTGACGAAAGGTGTACATTTGTAAAAATTGAACAAAGCTCAGGTGCAGCAAACTATTTTTTGGGGGGGGGGGGAGGCTGCACTGTTTATGATTCGTTAATATAATATTTTTTGTAAATTATAATATATTATATATAGATTGATAAGAGTGAGAAATACAAACGTAAAGTGGGGATGATTAAGTAGAAATGTGGAATTATATTTGCAGAGTGGAGCAGACAAGTTGTGGAGGTCGCAGAAGTTGGGAGGAAGCTTGGCATTAGGATGGGCTCTGCTCTCAGTACTATTCTAGACATGCTTTGTGCTCTGCCTCCTCTATTATTTCCCTGATACTATTATTATTATTATTATTATCATTAATTTGTGGGTATCATTTCAGACTACATTTACCTGTATTTGGTTGATTCCATACATTTGGCTTTGCATTCTTTGGAAGATTTTTGAGGCCACCTTTTGTATTTTCGAGGACTTTCCTTTTCATTATTACGTGACTTTCATTGCTTCTTTCTCTTCTTCTTGTTCCTCTGCCATTCCTTTTCTTATCTCTTTTGCCCCTGCAATTTTTTTAAAAAAATTAAATGCAAGCATAATTAATCAACCATGGTCAGATTAAATGGAAGAGACGCAATTAATATCTTTAATATAAAATTGAGCATTTGAATATTATGGATGTGGGGAAAAAAACTACATTTGAAAAGTTACTTTTCATTAAACCCCAGCAAAGCTGAAATTCAGATGAGAAATGGGTATGCTGTGGAACTATAAAAATCTAATCAACTTTTAATTGAATACTATGTTCAATGGAAATCAAAACACATTTACTAAAGTCCAATCCATGGCAAATGTTTGCATAGCTTCTGCCAAAGTTATGCTTTTGATTTTGGCAAATTTATTATTTCCAGACATATACCATTTACGCTCGGAAACTTGTTGAAGAAATGTTTTTATAACTTTTGAGATAAAGTCATTCTCGTATTACTTTAGTTTATTAAATTCACGTTAGATCAAGAGATTTCCAAGCATATAAACGCTAAAATTTATTATAACAAGCAAATTGGATAGGATATTACGTTGTTGAGTTGCGAGTTCATTTCCTCTTTTATTAACTCTTTGAAAAACAAGCTCTAAACTCAAAATTTGGCAAAAATATTCCACAAAATAAACTCTGGTGTTTGCGATTTTTTAAAAACTAGTATCATTATAAGAACTAAATTAATTTTCGGTGTTCCTTGTGTTGTATATAGCGGCATCGTGCGTGATATGGGAGTATTCGTTGACTCTTGAGGTTGACTTTACTCTTGAGAAAATTTAAAATAACTAAAAGACATGTCAATTAAGTTTATTATTATATTTTGTTAGTTTCTCATTATAATTTATTTGAAGTATATACATAAATGGTATTGACAACCTTTTGGCCCAAAAACAATTATATAATAACTTCATGTATCAGGGAAATTCAATTTTATAGGTCTCTTTCATTTATATGCTTTCCTAATTTCTCAATTCTTTTTGATAAAATTCTCAATTCCATTACATCTGAGTTTTTCTCACTGTTAAAAATATATATTATGTGTTATTTGCCTATGTATCATTTTATTCAATATGAAACTTATATATATTTTAACTTGGGGGAATATTGTGGGACAAAAAATCTCCAAAATAATTTGAAAGTTGTTGCTGGTATGAAATATTATTGAGAGTTGTAATGTATGGTAACTTTAGGTACAACAACCAGTAGGGGACACGCTGAAGCATTCAATGAAAAACTAAATTTGAAGTGAAAAAAGTTGTTAGTTTGTTGATATTCTAAGCTCATCCACCAGCACTGACGAACTTTTATGGTCCTTTTGTAATAGTAAATGGAAATTATTAAAATTTTATGTTAATTTATAAATGGGTATGTGAATATCCTTTGTTTTAAGTTTGATTCACCAAAAACTTTTATATTCAAAAAGAATAAAACATTATTTTTTTCACAACAATTTTGAACTAAAGCAACTTTTAAAGTATAAATAAAAAACTAATCCTTTAGTCCTCTTTATAAGATAAGAAAAGATTATCCGTTTTAGTTTTATTTGCAGGACACTTCAATTATTTTTGTATTTATCTTTATTATTTTATTCCTGTTAATTAAATGTTAGAAAAATTATTAAATGTTAGATTATTTTATTTTAAAATATGTATTTTTAATAGATATAAAGTTGAAAACTTATTAAATTTTTAAATAAAGTTGATGAAATTTAATTTTTTTTCTTGGTTCTAATTAAAATGCTAGAAGTGACTGGTAAATAAAACAAGAATAAGCACCTTCTCATGTAATAACCTGCATCTGTGACCTTTTTATTTAATTATAGGTTTTTTCAAATAATTTTTAAATATTTAATTTTATCACGAGGATATGTGCAGTTTTTTGCTTCCCCACCCCTCTCTCTCTTTCGCCTGAGATCATTTCAAATTTTGAACCATTTCATGTGCATCAAGAAGGTTTAAAATCTTAACCCCTATATAAGAGAGAATGACAACTAAATACCAAGGAGAAAAATTTCCAACAATTCCTAAATGTAAAGTTAGTCCCTTGATCCTTAAATAATATTTTAATGTTTTACAATTTTGTTTATCAAATTTGCAACTTTGAACAACATTTTTATTTTGTAGTTTTGTTTATCAAATTTGAAACTTTGAATAACATTTTTTTTTGTTATAGGCAAAAATTTTAAAAGTGTTACCTAATATGAGTATAAGTAATAGTTTTTACATGTTTCTATTGATTCCTACTTTAATAATTTAAGCAATGAATATTTGGTAACATTTAAAAATTATTTCCTAAAGTAGAATTGACAATCTTTTCAGGTGTCATAATAAAATTTTTGAATTGACAACACAAAATTGTTACTTATAAAAGTGCTTTCATTACAACATTTTCAAACTATTTTATATTTAATATGCAAAAAAAATATAAATGTTACCTTTAAATATTTTTAATGACATTTAAGAATTGTTTCTTGTTGTTTTTCTATAAATAAAAAGTTATTTTTATTTTTTCATAATTTTTATATACTTCTATTTATTTATTTTATTATTTATTATTTATTATTTAAAAAAATTTAAAAATTAATTTAACAATCATATCTCGGTATATTTATATAAAATATTTTGCTATATAATATCTAAAAAGCATGTTGGAATAATGGTTAAAGTCACTTATTACTTTCAAGAAGTTAAGGCTTGAACCTTAAGTAGAGAAGAGGATATTAAATTTTGACTATTTAATAATTTCTCAATAACTCTTAAATATTGTCTATTTTATATGATAAGAAACATTTTTAAAATGTTGCCTGTGGTTGGATAATAATTGTAGCATATTCTCATAATATAGGCAACAATTTTATTTTTTAAAATATAGTGATAGAGTGTACAAACTGTTGTGAAAAACTTTTAATTACATTACTTTATGTAACGGTTTAAAAATGTTGCTTAAAAATATAAGTAACAATTTTCATAATCATTGTCGCATTTTTTAAATGTTGCCAAAAAACAAATATGTTGTAGTGTTGTCTTGTTGGATTTGCAATCCGTTGTCCCTATTTTAATAGTAAACACAATTTTTAATGATTAAATTTTTAAAAAATCATGTCGTTATTTGAACACTAATAAGAATTTTCAACTTTATAAAAAATCCTAATGACATATGGCCTTCTTCTTTTTTTTTTTTTAAAGCATGTCCATCTGGGAGAATTGCATGACATTAATTCTATAAACCAAGATATGGGATGAATTCTAGACAAATGAATTATCAGGATTTCTAAGTTAATTAATAGGGAACACAAATCCTAATGATTCCATTTCAACAAGGAATCTGCAACTCCAACTCTTAATTTGCAACTTTGGCCAACTGATTTACAATGTGTTCTGCTTTTTTTTTTATTGATATAAACAACCCTTAATGATTAAATTTGCAAAGGAACATGTCAATACTTGTAAATTTCCAGAGATTTGTAACTTGTCTCCCAATTTTGCAACTTTAGTTCCATATTTTTGCAACTTATTCTCTTAAATTCTCAACTTCATCTACCTTAGCTTAACATTTGATTTCTCAATTTTATTCAGGAACAATAATGCATTACATGAAAATATCAGTTAAAATATGTTAGGACTTTCTTTAAATTAAAATAATCCGATTGGGTCTTAAGTGTTATTCCTCCCAATATACATTGATATATCATGATGCGGATTTATCATACGTGGCCAAGATTCCAAGACCATACAAGTTCAGTTCAGAAAAGACCAAAGGAGTCTAACAAAGACCAAGGCCCATATTGTTGACGAAGAGGGTCCATCTATTTCGGGCTTTTTATATCAACAAGGATTCCGGGAATTTTAGGTTTTTTTTTTTTTCCTGGCCTAAAGGATTCGGCGTGCTCATAAGTCATAATTAAGAAAGTGATAAAAATCTACCCAAAAAAAAAAAAGAACTAAGATTGATTAAAAAAAACGAGAATGCATATGATTTATATTTTCATTTATGGGTTTTTTTAATTATTGAATCACAATTGCATGTAACTTTCATATGTCTTCAGAAGTTGCACACTGACCAGAGACAAGAGAATGAACAGTTTTTAATATTAATAACTAATAATTAATACTAAAACTAGAGCACGGACAAAATTTTGTGTTTGATATAACATAATGGTAATTAGAGTAGATAGAGTAATGTTGTGATAATATAAGATCCAAAGTAAAGAAATAACTGATGACGTGGAACCTCACGTGTTAGTAATGAATGTAGAAGACTGAAATTTGTCCGACGATGCAAATGCCCTTCAGGCTACGGCAGATTGGCTGTGCGCTGGATATCAAATAAGTGGGCTAGCTGTGGTCCAACAACCCATCGCTTATTAATGAGCCCATAACAGATCACACCTCACACCCCATATCTATCCTTTTTTTGCCTCTTTTTTTTTTTAATTAAACATTAAGCCCCCCATCAAACTCCTCACTCCATTTTATCCTAATTATATAACTGAGTTTTAAAATTTTACTTGATCGTGCCTAAACATGAGATAAATTTTTTCACTATTTCCCCTAATTAATTACACTAAGTTCTTGACAAACATTTTATTCTTATATGTTGTTTTTAATCCTATTTATAAGGTAGAGAAATTTTTTTTGTTTTATTTATAAATCACATTACTAAATTTTATCACACACTTTCCCTTTTATCATTCATTGATGTTAGAGAGAGAAAATATATTGTTAAACTATTAGAGGTAAAATTAAAAATTTATTAAATTTTTAAATAGAGTTAATAATGTCTAAAGTTTTTCTCAATACTGGTGAAATATATTTGAAATAACTTATAAATAGAACTAGATAAGTACACTTTATTATGGTCATTAATTTTGGTGAAGGGCAAAATGGAAAAGCCACTATTATTTCAAATTAAAAGATATTATCTATTACCTTTCTAGTCCTATTTATCATTTTCAAGGTGTTTCACTAAAATTAAGAAAGACATTAAAGCTCATTAATTTTATCTAAAAATTTTTTAAAAAAATTAACTTTACCCCTTTTAAATATATATATATATATATATATATTAATAATATATTTTTTCTCTCCAACATTCAATAGAAGGTGATAGAAGAAATTTGTGATAAAAATTTAATATTGTTACTTATAAATAAGATAAAAAAAATCTTCTTTCTCTACCTTATAAATAGCATTAGAGGAAGTATTTTTTAAGAACTATGAAGTTGGTTAATTTTGTCATATAATTAGAATCAAAATGAGCGCAATACATTGATTTAACATAAGATCTCTAGTATAGTAAAAAGGATTAATCTACGAAGAAATGTTTAAATCTACGTGAGAAAAGGGCTGTCCATATTATACAGCTATATTTAAAAAAAACAGGAATTCATATTTTAATTAATATCGATATCAATATAAAATATCAAAGTTATAGAGGATATGATTATTTTTTTTTTTTTACAATACACAAAAGGTTGGCTATTAAGTGATATTATTATAGTAGTGTAGATGAAATATCAAATTGGGAGAATATCATTAAAGAACCCTAGAAGTAAATTAATTTTATAAAAAAAACTGCTAACAAGTAAATATTAATAATTAATAAGTAAAATTTTTATTTTAATAAGTATCCAATCGATCCAAATCCTTAATAGATATTAAATTATTTCAAAAATCTTAATTGATATTCACCCTATCAAATTTGAGTGACGTCAATTTCATTTCTATCTAAATTATGTATTAAAAAAAATTTTAATAAACTGACACCTCCCCTCTGCCCTGCGATGAGAGGGGACCTTTTCTTGCCGACACTCTTGTCAGCATCTCTATAATTTCCGCCATTTTTAGATGTTAAAAAAAATTATTTTGTTGTAAATGTTATTGTAATTTATAGACATTCATCTTTAATTCTAGCTTGTACATACTATATACATAACTTTCTAAATAAACGATGTTTTTGGATTTAATGTATACTTCTGATCTCTAATTCAGAGTTTTAGTTTGAGAACGTAAAATACAATTTTATAGAAAAATTTTATTGTGCGTGCATGTTGTTATCATAAAAAAGTACAGATGGTTTATGGTCATGGAAGCCAAAGTTGAAGGAAAAATACATGGTCCCCCTCCCCCCACCCGCCCAAAAAAAAAAAAAAACAAGAAGAAAAGAAATGTGAATTCAATACGTTGAAAATGTAACTTTCGTAACAAGTTCGTGCATCATTAATGTTGGGAAAAAATACCACATCATTAATAATCTTGAGTGATTTATTGTTATGTAATTGAACTTAGTATTCAATTTTAGTACTAGCGTGTCATTTTAAAGACAACATCAATTCAGTGCCCTGTCGGCTAGGATATTCTTCAGTAATGTAACATAGTAATGGCCGCCTCCCATCTACACATTTGACTGAAATAAATAAACTACATTATGTTTTTTTTTATTATTATTATTTCCAATCCTCCTCACTATGCAATTTGGGAATGAATTTTTGTTCCTAATTTATTATATCATCTTTATTAGAACAAAAAATAAAAAAAAAGGAGCGATTCTGAAAGAAATTACGCTTCTCAATTCTAAATATCAAGTCAAAACTTATTAAAATTCGAAATATCAAATCATAAACATGGAGTTTTTGGCAACAAGAAAGATATTTCATTCAAACCAGCAACAAAACAAGAAGCGGTAACAGAGTCTTAGTACCAGCAAGCAAATTATAAACATGGAGTTAAAAGCACTAAACTAATACTTTCAAATGTTAATTAAGAATCCGTTCACAAAACCAGAATGCATAATTACTAATAAAATAAAGGAAAAATTGCAATAAATCTTGTGAAATTCAGCAGCACAACCAAATTCCTTGGGACCTAATCATATTAAAAATAAATTATATCAATCAAGTAATTCATAAATATTTCATCAATATGTTTTTGGCAAACTATTTAATTAATATTTTACAAATATCACTTTAATTTGTTATAATTTTACACATCCAATAATTACAAATTTAATATTAATTATATACAACTACCTTATTAGTACTTTATAAATATCACTTCAATATTTTACAACTACATCTTCACATATCTAATAGTTAAAATGATCATGCTTTAATAACAAAGTTTAACATTATTTGTTTGCAATTATCTCATCAGCAATTTATACCTATCACTTCAAAATTTTATAATTATAACTTTATATATCTAATAGTTAAATCGATCATAATTACTAATAAAGTTTAATACTAATTATTTATAATTTCTTTATCAGTAATTTACAATTATAATTTTAATTTTTTATAACTATAACTTCATCTATTCACTAAGTGAGGATGATATTGTCATTCATACCCCAATTTCAAAATTCTCAAGTCTCAAAAATTTAGCTACAATTTTTAAATTTTGTAAAACTTATTTATAAATAAGTTTGTTTCACGAAACTTAAACATATTTTTCCCTAAAATAAATATTTTAATAAATCATATAAATAAATAATTTATCAAAAACAACATGTGAACATTATTCATAAGTTAAACCGATCACAAGTTACTAATGAAGTTTAATATTAATTATTTATAACTAGTTTATCAGTAATTTATAATTATAATTTTACAACTATAACTTAATCTATTGGATAAGTGAGGATGGAATTATCATCATATCCCAATTTTAAAATTCTCAAGTCTCAAGAAACTTAGCTACAATTTTTAAATTTTTAAGACTTAATTATAAATAAGTCTAGTTCATGAAGCTTAAACATAATTTTTCCTAAAATAAATATTTTAATAAATCATATAAATAAATAATTTATCAAAAACAACATGTGAACATTATTCATAAAGTTAGCTTCCTGAAAAAATTTGTATTGATAAATTTTTAGCTTCTATAACAAATTATATAATATTAATGATGATTGATTATTAATTAGAAATCAGTTGGCCAAAAAATTAAATAAATTACTTTCTATAAAATTGATTTTGTATATTGACATAGTTGGATATTTTGTGATTGACATCAATTGACGGTAAAAGAAATGTAGGACTGAAATATTTATTATATCATGCAACCGTGGCCCTCAAATTCAAGATCCTGTACCTTTGTGTTTGCAAGTTGTATGGCCATTAATTGACGACCCTACCTATTAGCTTGGAAGAGCCACGTTAACTTCATTTATCAACTATATTAATGATCAATCAATCAATTATCAATTATTACAAATAGACGGACCTCGTCCTGATTAAATTTTTATTTTTTGTCCAAATAATACAAAGTACAAAATTATGATGACAATACATGTTAAAATATGAAAACACCAAAAATTCAACTGTCCCAAATTTTAATTTATGCATAACATCATCATCCTCCATAATGATTATATGATATTAAATGCTAACAAGTTAGAGATTTAAGTATTATGTAGCTCAATTCAAAATAATTTTTTAATATATATATTTATCCATAAGATTTGAGTTATCAATTTTACCCCTCAGATCCTATTTATAAAATAGAAAAAAATATTGATTTTCGTTTTACTTATAAAGTATTTTATTATCTTCTATATTTGTCATTACCTTACTGTTTTTATTAAATATTAAAAAATTATTAAAAAATTGTTCTTATTATAAAACAAATGTGAAAACTTATTAAATTTTAAGATAATATTAATAAGTTTTAAAATTTTACTCAATTCAAATGAAGAATACTAAAAGTGATTTATAAATGAGATTAGATATAATATTTGAGAAGAATTGAATCCCTTTCCATTTGTGATTTGCCAAGTTCCTTGATCATAGCCTTTGAGTGCCACCACTGGTTAACCATAACTACTTTTAGAGAAAATGACAGTTGTGTTTTGAAAGAGCGAATAAGTGACAATTAGATCTCTAATTTTTTTATTTTAGAAATTGATTTCAAATACGGTTGCAAATATGACTGTTACAAACTGAGAGTTATATATTTTCAGTAGAGTTACATTTTAAAGTTAAATATCTTATTTGTAATTAAAGCTAATAAATTCATGTAATGGTTTGAATTAATATTTACAACTCTTTTTTAAAAAAAAAATTGTTAGAGACCTCAGTAATTCGCTCTTGTGAGAGACTTCACTTTTTTTTCTCCTTGGCTTTAGGGTATAGACATTGGAGAAGAAATTGAAGGTTGAGGGGATATTAAATTGCAAGTTGAGCAAAAATTTTCAAAAGAAAAATTATAATTAAAATAAAAGAAAATGATAATTAAATTTTAAAAGATTAAATGAATAAAAATTAAATCTCAAACAAATTTTTTCTTAACAAAATGAGGTATACATTTCGAGTCATATAATTATAAATAAAAATCTCAATTATAGCACAAGAGCAATAGTTAAGAGTTAAAATTTTTATTTACAATGAAATTATTCAAATTGTAATTATTTAAATTGATATTTTTATTTTATTTTGTAAAAAATATTATGAAAAACTTAATTATCATTAATTTAATCTTTCAATAATAAAAACCTAATTATATGCATGACCAAAAAAAAAACCTAATTAAATTCCCGCTTAAAATAACGCTTCGGAGTCAGAATGAGAACTCGCATGGTCAGAATCAAATCAGAGTTAGGTATGAATGTGAGAATGAGATGAAGCCATAAATAATTAGGCGATCAAGTCCGTAAGAAATGAAAGAGGTCCTACAAAATTCCCATCGTAACAGATTTTATGAGACACGACAAAGAAGTTTGGTCCTAAGTAGCATCAACAATAAGCGCCCGACCCAACTTCTGAGACAGCGAGGTTCAACCTCAACGTCCTCTGACGTTTGAGTTTGACCCTTTCTCATCAATCCATGAATCAATTTTCAAAATATAAAATATTTTAATAAAATAAGTTTTCAAAATATAAAATACTTTAATAAAATAAGGTTTCATTGATGATAATTTTTTAATATTATTCTTCTATATATTCTATTTTGTCAATATTCTTTTATCAATAAAATATTAAATGAAGGATATTTTTAAAAGTTTATATTTTTATCTTAAAAAAAGTAAGATTATAAAGGATATTTAATGAGTTCTATTGATATGTGAGATTTTATCTAAAAGTATTTTATAACTCAAACGGAGAGAGTAACATTTTTCTTTATTTTTCAACATAAACCTAAAATGTTTCAGCATACCAGATATTATGAATAAAAAATAAAAAACCTATTTCCATTAAAAACATCTCAATTTTTTTACTAATATATTCTTAAATTATTTTTAGCATATTTTTCTGAATTTTAGATCATAAATTTTATTTAATTAAAATTTTAAATTCAAGTGGTATCAAAGTGCTGCAGTATGAGTAGTGATTCATACAAATTCAAACTCTCCATATATGTGTGTGTATGTATGAGCACGCAAAAAAATTTATTATTTAATTCTTATAATTTTTATCAGACTAATTACCACTTAGTTTCTCAAGTTTTAACCATTTAATATGTTCGCCTTTACATTTTATATTTTGGTTACAATCCAATCTTAAAAGAGTAAATGATTTTCTAAACATGTAAGGACCAATATATTAAACAACTAAAACGTGATTTTGTGGCCAAAAAACTAAAACTAAAACTTGATGAATTAAGTTGATTAAGTTACACTCCAAATACCATATTGTACCTGAGTTAAGATTATAGGAAATGAATGATTAATTTTATTTAAAAAATCCACACTCTTCGTCAAAAGCCATGGATAATACCTTGTCTCATACTCCATGCAAAACATAAGATCTATACCTCGTTTTTTGTTTTTGTTTAAAAAAGTAAAAAATTATTTTGTAATATATGATAATTGCTTCTCATTTTAAAGAAAACTGAAAATATTATAAATGTTAATAAAAAATTACGTTTTTATATGATGTTCAATTAAAGAATTATTAAATTGTTTTTATCAAATATATCTAATAATGATTACCTGCAATATCCTAATCAAAATAGCCTCACGTGCCGCTTCTAATGAAAGAAAAAGAAAAGCACATATTTTTTGGTAGAAAAAACGAAAGAAAAGAAAACCACATTAACACAGTGCATCGATGCACATCCAACGAGCTGTAAAGAAGGGTCCGAGGCCTAAAAGAGAAAACAAGACTTCGTTGACTATCTTCAACTTGAAGCATCATAATGATTTGGAACCTTCTCCTTGAGAAGGGCAGTAAAAATTAAAAAAATAAAAAATAAAAATAAAAAGACATTCCCGCTCCAGCACACAGAGCAATGAGAGAGAAAGACAATCCCTGCAAAAAGCAGGTGAAAAATAATAGTGGTAAAATTAAAAGCTGCCTTAAGAGTGATGAAGAAAGCAAAAGCAACCTGACTTCATCACAATGGTGTGCACTCTGAACTGCAATTTTTGCCTTCCTTACTCGGTAAATAAAATGTTTTTAATTTTTTATATATAATGAGCATTAATTATCCTGCGGACATAAATGAGCGTTTACATTTGATCACGTTCAGAATCAGAAACACTGACAAAAAAGCACAAGACAACCGCTGAATCCATTATCTCAGCTATAAAAAACACCACCCCCCTTGAACTTACCAAACCCAGAGACAACTTCACGACACCATAGAACATGAAAAACATTAGCAAGTCTTCAACACTAGAGTTATAAACCAACCTAGCTGTTAGTGTCAACTCAAACTCAATTGTCGTCGGCAGCCTCTTTAATATTACCGCCACCGACACAGAAACTAGGAAATGTTGTAAAGTAACAAAGGCTTATGACAACGTTTCTACTATACCCACCTTCTCTCATTAATGGAAGGCAAACTAAAGTCTAAACCTCCATTTGCTCACTTCCTACTGGGAAAACCGAGCTCCAACTCCATAGTTGGATTCTGCACCGAGAATAAAGATTCACTTTGGTCATCACCCTCATCATCCGGGTGAAGTGAAACCTGTGAATTTTTATGCTCCATTTACAGATTAAATAGAGGTAGAAACAAACTTTCATGAAAGAACCGGATGAACACCTACTCTAACCTCTTCTAACAGTGTTAGTGGTCATATACTAGTTACTTCTATGAACAATTGTCTTGACTTCCCTCTTCAATCATATCCCTTGGCTAGACTTCCATCTTCCACATCATGCTGTTGATGCTGCAATCTTGTGATTTCTCCAGCGCGGAAACTTTGGCTTGGTGTACTGCGAGTGAGTTCTTTCCTCTTTCATCCTGGGGAAGCTCACTTGCTTCACTGACAGAACCGGTTCTCAGATCAGCCGGGGGAATGAAGCAATCTACTGAGAGACCGGGAATGTTGAACGCGACCTCTTCGATTGTCCAGGCTTCTTCCATTTTTGTTTTGGTATGGCTCATAGCCATCTCCCCGAACCTGAAAAGAGTAACTACAGAATGGCCTGAGTGGGCAATCATGATGCCTTCAACAGGCCTATAATCATCGAGGAACGAATTGATTGTGGTCTCCCAGTAAACTGCATCACCCCCATTAGATTGAATTCGAGTCAGATGAGAATCCTCTATGTGAACAAGAAGTCCAGTCTTCTGGCTGAAGTAGCCAAATAAAACGTGCCTTATGATCTCTGCAGGACCTTCACTCCGAGCCTTCAATGTTTGAGGATCCGCACAGAGTTTAAGGATGAAGCAATCCTCACCGTTTATCTTCTTCTCCCCTATGCATCTCGCATCCGCAAACATACTAGCAGTGGTTCTAGGGTCAAGGCCCTAATTGAAGAAACAAACACAACTCAGAAAAAGCAGATGATCAAGAAGTGGAGCACTAACACCATATCTAAACACAAAGCCTAACCTGAAGTGCACGACGCAATGGTCTCACAGGTCCCTTGGCTGTATGAGCACCGAGCCAGGGAGTGTGCCTCCAAACAAGCTTGCCATTACAACCTGCATGGACCTTACTTCCCCCAACTGCAAGCTCTACATACCACATATCAGGATTCATCTGCCAGAGCACGAATCCACCAGACTCGGCACACCTAGAGGCATTGCGATTCTTCACTACCCTTGTGGCAGTTTCAAACTCAGAAGCTACCATTCTCACCTTTCCCATTGCATAGGCATTCCTAATAGAGTTCTGCAGCCTCTGGCCCCCAGAAGCTGCTGTGTACTGCTGCAATATGTATTGGGCAGATGAAGTTTCCTGCAAGTTCATCCACACAACAATACAATAAAGATTAGTATTTAGGAGCAAGTTTGCTGATATTGAGTGATTTTCAATGTTTCAGAGAGAAAGATAATCGACAAGTTAGCCAAGATAACCACAAAGCCAGGCATATTTTCTGATTTACACTGTGTAGGCATGGAAACTACATCAAGACATGATTATCATGTTTTGAGGTTACATGTATATCGTTGCTAATTCATAGTCCATTATTTTGTACAAAAGAAAGTGAAATATGTAAATAGAAAATAGCATTAATAGAGATGTTTTAGCTCTCTGTTCTCATCCACTTTTGCTCAGCAGCCAAGCATCTCGTGAACCAGCATGAACCGAAATTATAGCGAAGAGTCCGAAGATGAACCATTTCAGGATAACCTAGGAAGCAAGGAAAACTAGAATTGAAGGGCTAAAAGTATACAAAATCTTGAAGTGACTCAAAACATGAAAAGGTCCATAAAAACCGCCGAATTCGTCAAAGGTTAGTAAGAGAAAATTTTCCCAACGCTGAGAAAACGTCCAAAATTTTGAAACAACATGCATCCAAAAAATAGAGAATCTTCTCTAATCTGCGCACCATGTGCTTCCACCTTTCATTTTTCTAGTTTTCTGTTTGAAAATAATCGAAATCAGAAAAGGAACTTCAATAACCCTTCCACAAACACAGATAGAGACATGCTCTCTCACACGCAGAGAAGTAGAGAACAGAGAGAGAGAGAATTTACAATGGGAGTGTCCTTGATGCTGAGATGAGGCAACGGGTCAGTGGCGCTAACATGAACAGGAGCGAGAGGAGCACCCATCACACCAAGAAGAAGCCTCAGATCAGACCTCTTGAAGGACGTTGAGGCTGGCGAAGGAGCCCGAGACAATTGGCCTTTCATCCACTGCCCAATACCCGACCCGACTCTCTTCGCATCCCCATTTTCCCCGCCGTTCGGCTCCGGACCCTCTATGAGCGGCGTCAAGGTCTCCCCCAACGGCCTCATACTACCAGATCTTCCGATCGCCGAGTCAGGGCTGACAGCAAAGTTACTATGGTTGCTACGCTTCTTTCTCCGAAGAAGACCCGAAATGGGCGACCCGGTTCTTCCCGGACTGCTTGCCCGAGAACGCGCGGGCGACAAGCCACGAACTACCTCTTCCTTCAAAGCCGAGAAGAAACCTTGCTTCTTTTCCATCTTTTGGGGGGGGGGGTTCAAAGGAACAATAATATGTAGCTCCAAAAGCGAGAGAAACGGGATTTCTGCAGCCAAACGACTGACGGGCACGAAGCAAAGAAGGAAGGTAAAGTTAGAGAGTGCGGGGAATGATAAAGAAGGCAGAGAACTTCATTGAAGCAGAGGTTGAAGAAGATGGAGGAGCATCCAGGGGGAAAGCAACAGGGGAGAAGCAGAAACGGTTCGAAGAGTGCGACTCGTGAGAGAAGCAGAGGCAGGGTGCGGGACTTTAGTGAAGTGTGCCGTGTGCGTTGGTTGGCGTACGATTTCTAGAGAGAGGCAGGAAAAGCAAAGGGAGGAGAGAGAGTGCTTTTGGCCAGGCAAGCGGGAAGGAGAATATTATATATATTTATATTATTAATATTAATATAATGATAGTGCTCTCCTTATCCGTTTAATGTTATTATATGGCTAAGGAAAAGGGGGGGTGGTTCAGTTCTTTTGGGCCCACCGGGTGCTCAGTAAATTACAATATATAGTGATACGCTTCAGAGATTATAGATTCTCGTTAACTTGTTTCCTCTCGAGTCTCCACAATTCATGGTCATTTGATCAGAATAAGATAAAATCTTTTTAGGATAATACGGAAAATTTGCCTCGGATGTAATTGATATTCTTTTATTTTAATTGAAAAAATTGTTATTTGAAAGTTTTAAAAATATGTAATGTTTATCTTGTAATAATATTTGACTCACGTTTAATTAACGATTTTTAAAAGTTAAAGAACAGTTTTATTTCAAAAATTTGTCTCAGAGAATAATTGGTATCATAAATTTTCGATTATAACAAATTTACTCACCATAATGGATGGGTCGTTAATAATGCCATAAGAAAATTTCCATGGATTTATAATTGGAATCCTTGTTGGCAAAAAAATAATAATAATAATAATTAGAATCCTTTGCTGACAAATTAAATGCGCAGCTGGGTACTACGAGTAGTAAAGTAGATTTCTTGTCATGATCTACAAATGTTAAGTCCAGGTCATTTATATTCACCCTCCAACCTTAGGTTAGTCCCTTGTACTTGCTTACAATTTAACATGTACAAGCTTAGACAGTCAAACCTCCTTGTGAATAAATATTTGATTTGAATATTAATAACTCAAAATATTATACTAATTGAAAGTTTAGGATATTAGTGCTTGTTCAGAAAAACTTTTGCTGGGCAAGATTTCCCTTTAATCCTGATTTTATATAATTATTCAATTAACGAGTAATATTGATCAAACATTAATATAGAACAATATTGTCTCATTTTTTAAACTTCCAAGATAAAACCATACCAATTAAAAGTTTAAGAATACCTGCTGCATATAATATTAGGGCAATTTTGCTTTGTAACCCATTTTTCGCTTCAAAAAATAAAAATAGTTTAAAATGCTTGCCTGATAAAAGCCCGTTTCTTGTGGAACTAGGGTGCGGAAAAAAAATTGAATTAGGCATAGGTTTTGAGTGTCTATAAATACTATATACATGTATCAATGGTTATCAAACTTTTGAGTTAACTCTTTAAATTTAATGCTCACATAATTATATCAATTCACTCATAAATTTAGACTAAATACAAACTTAGTTAAACTCATAAGTTTACCTTTATATTTATCGTTTTTATGTTTCTAACTTACAAAATCATATCAATTAATTTATAAACTCAAATTATATATAAACTTAATTACACTTATTAATCTTGTTAACTTTTTATTGAGTTGAGCAAGTTAAATGTATATTACGTAGAATTCGGTTCATAGAAGTGATAAGACCTAGCTTAAAGAGGGAAAAAAATTAAAAGGCAAAAATTAATATTAATAAAAAAGAAAAAAATATCAAAAATAAGAGCCTATTTGTTTTCTATTTTCAAAGACTGTTTTTTATTTTTGAAAATAAAAAATTTAAAAATTTATTTGAATAAGTGTTTTTTTTAATTGTTTTCAAAACTGTTTTCATTTTTTTATTTTTAAAAACAAAAAAATAGAAACAACTGTAAGTTATTTTCATTTTATTTTTTTATTTTTAAAATTTACTATATCTGATTATTAAAAATTATAATTACCTTAACTAATTTCTATTATTAATCACTATCGTTAACTATATATAACTATCAATATCAGTTTATTTTTTAATTGATATAACCAAATAGATTTTTATTTTATTTTATTTTAAAAAAATTTAAAAAAATGTATTGCAAAATATTTTTAAAAATAAAAAATGAGAACAGAAACCAAACAAGTATAGTTGTTTTGTGTGATAAAATTTTTATGTTTTGTGTGATAATCTATAAATATAGATGGATTTTAATTCAATGATTTATATTTGAAATATATTTAACTCAAATTATAATCATATTTTATATTTTAATTATTTAATCTTATATTTTTAATAGATATTTATTAATAACTCTTATGAGTTTGCAATTTGAGTTCATATTTTTATCACGATTTTACTCAAACTCTCAAGTTTGATAACCTTACGCATATTTCATAGCCTAAGTACCATATATATTATGCACTTGATAGAAAAAGGATTATACTCATGTATATTATGTAGACTTTTAATTTTGAAATACCAATCATTCTATCTTTTAAATTTTCTTATATTAATTATAAATTCAAATGATTTTTATTTTTTTAAGGGCAAAAATGCTCACCAAGTTGTCGGATGGTAGCATCTAGTAATCTAAAATGAAAAAAAGGAAAAAAAATACCCATAATATTATTTACATTAGTTTAAGAGTGATCAATCTATTAAATTTCTTAAATGTTGATAGTTTAGTTGATACCTAAACAGACATTGACCCCCTTTTTTTGCCAATATAGACTAAAAAAGGAGCAAAAATACCCATTATATTATCAATTAAGAGCACCCAATAGCCTAAAGTGAAAAAAATGACAAGAATATTGACCAATTTGCCAAAATCCATGTCATATGATTTATTTTCATCCGATGATACCCTTAACAAAGATTTAAAACATTTCTTAGGCAAAGGCTTCTCAAAAAAATTTTAAAAATTAAGCACAATCTTCTAGAACCCTCTCAATTGGGCATTGAACTTGAGTCGTTGAGCCCGTTCGAAAGAGATGTGCTGTTGCAAATGAATTGAAAAGGAAATTCTGCTACATGGGACTTCCTTGATTGATTCGGATCATTAAGAAGAAGTTTCAATGATACAAGAATTTTAAAGAAACAAGTGACTTAACTTGTTGTTTGGTCAAAATAATATTTTTTCGCCGTCAAAACTAGAGTCTCAAGTGGAGACTCATCATCATATGATGACCAACCAACCTTAAAAAAATTTCATTTAGGAATATTTTTTAGTCCATATCAGTGAAAAAATAGCTAGTTTCTGTCTAAATGTCAATTAAATGATCAACATTCAAGGGATTTAATAGATTGATCATTGTTGTACCTATTAAAATAACATTAAGGATCTTGAGGGATTCAACGATGATCAATGAAAAAAATGAATGTAATAAATACTACTAATCGATGACTTTGTGAGTCATTTTGCCCCCCTTTTAGTTCACATATGTAAAAAAAGGGTCAGTGTCTACTGAAGTGTCAAATAAATCGTTAACATTGTATGAATTTAACAAATTGATCACTCTTATAGCAACTTAAGTAATGTTATGAGTATTTATACCATTTTCTCATCTTAGATTACTAGATGCTCATAACTGATAATTTCGTGAGTATTTTATCTCTTTGTCATTTTTTGAATCATACATCTATCACATTCAATTTTTAAATTTACAATTATATATTACACAATATATATATATATATAAGTGTATATACTGTCACTACAAATTAAAAAAATTCATGTCAAAAGACTAGCATGCTATGAGAAAATTCATTGAATTTATAATCCACGCTTTACTTTGGCTGAAGAAAATAATCCACACTTTACTGGTGGGGTTTGGGGCTTCTAATACAAGTCAAGTATATTTTTTAAGTTCAAGAGACTTTCTCCTAATAACATAAAAATCATTAAGTAAAATAGTTATGTTTTATTAATTATTATGTAAATTAATAATAATTCGTATTATGTTTAATTCAAGATGTAAATAAATATGCCAAACTCGTAAAGCTCAAAAGTTGACTATCAACATAAAGTATGATGATGGCCAAAAGCAACAACTTATCCTCTATATACTTTACACATTATCCCTTTTAGATTTTCTCGCATAAAAAAAATAATAATAACTGCTGAATGATACTGGCGATATTATATTCTTTACAATAACTTCATAAACAATTTTCCTATATGTTTCATATACAAGAGCACAAGTTTTTGGGAGAATGAAAGTTTGAGAACAAAACAAGAATTAAATTTCAGCTCAAGATTGAAAGAATCTGAAATTTCAACAAATAACCGAAGGTTCTTAAATAATTTCGTACTCATATTCAAAAACTCGACAACTGTATTTTAAAGTTGTGTTGATGTACTCAAATTACTTATAACCTTTGGCCCTATACTGAAAATTTAGAATTTTTATGTTCAAACTGGAATTAAATTCATCTTTTGGTCACCATTTGTCATTCCCCACAATTATTTGTATATGTAATGTATGCAAGAAGTGTAAAATGAGCTATATTATATTATTCATCACTTTATTTTATATATTTTATATTGATATTAACATTGTGTCGATGTTTTATTTCTTTTGTTTTTATCTAAACTCGCAGATTAAGCAGAAAAATTCATTTATCGAAAAGAGACTAATCGAATATTGTCAGAATTAGATACAAAGACAATTAGGCTAGATTAGGTCAAAAACCAAAACCGACTAATTCCCACAAACCTCAAAATATAGCTCTCACATGGCTATATTGCTAATAATTATTGAGAAATGAGAAGAACGTTGATATGTTGCCTGTAACAATTTTCCATTCAAACCTTAACAAAGTTTCGACATGTAATTGTCACCTTGATAAATTATTTATTGTATTAGTATATCTTAAAGACAACTAAAATTTTCTGTAATAGGGTTCCACTCAGATTATAATGATAAAGATAAGGTAGGGGGTGTAATGATCAAATTGTTTTTGGTGACACAAATTCAAACTTTTTGATGTAATAAAAACAATGCCTACATTAAGATATTATTTAACGTTAATATGCATATCAAAATCAAACAAGCATGCAAATATGTAAAAAAAAAAAAAAGTCATACAAGTAAAAGAGACTCGTGAATTTAATGCTTCAAAATTTTTAAAAAAAATTAATCATTTAATCCTTATTGTGTTGAATTAATTGTAACTCAATTCTTAAATTTTAACTTGTTATAATTCAATTCCTAAAGTTTTAACTCAATTGTAACTCAATTCCTAAATTTTAATTCTTGCAATTCAGTCATTGCATTCTTAATAATTTAAATATTATTTCTAATATCTTAAAAATTAAAAATTATGAAGATTAAAATTATGCTAAAATTTATTACTAATATTTTAAATTACTAAACTCTTTTAATTTTTATAAATATTAAAAGTTTAAAATATTTTAATATTTTTAATTTTATTTTTTAAAACATAGAGGGCAATATTTAAGTGGTTGAAATTATAAGGATTAAATTGTAAAAAATAAAATTTAAGAATTAAATTATAATTGAGTTAAAATTGTAAAAATTGAGTTACAATAAATTAAAAGTTAATAACCGAGTTATAACTAGATCAAATTTATAAAGACTGAATGATTAATTTTTTAAAAAATTTTATATCATGATACGGCTTCAGACTTGTCTATTGGTATCGTTTTCATGCTGTTAACTCTAACTAAACTCTCGCTCATTTCTATGATCTCGCAGCTTAGATTCTTCATATTTTCAGATGCCGCTCCCTTTGTCCCAATCTGCATAGAATTATATTCTATTTATGCCAGTAAGGCATTAACAAATTCAGGAGCAAATAAATGGGGGGTCAAGCTGAAAATAAAATATTAAATGAGGGGGCCATAATCTATTTTAATATTTTTTTACAAGTAAAAACATTAATTTTTTTCCAAGGATGCCCTTACCCTCCTCCAGATTGGTCTCTGATTCACGCCAATTGTAATATGACGAAACTAGGTGTGTAAAGTCTTACAGCAGCACATAGAATTTGGAGGATGAGTTATTTTTCTGTAACTTATGAATACGATCTAGCTATATTTATGATTTATAATAATACACGGTTTGAGTAATTTATTCGTTTGTATGCTGAAATTGAATTTACAAAACTTGGGCGAATAATGAAATGGTCCAAATCTTGATAACCATGTTGGTGATTTCAAGACAGCTGAAGATAGAGAAAATTTTATTCAAAAACCTCCCAAGAGAATTTATTTACAGATAAGAATTAAGAAGTTATTATTGAAGAAAAATAAGTCTTATTATTATTTTAATAACAAATAACTCTACATTAGTCATTGTTCACGAAATAATTCTCGTGGAATGTCGTTGGATATGATTCTCCTCATAAAATAAAACACACACTCACAAGTCGGAGGGCACATGTATATCATTTTACTCAAAGCAAAACATCATTTCACATTCAAATATTCCTTCTAAACTTTAACTTGTTAACTCTTCTTATTGGCCTTTAGGCTTTCAACATATAGTTTTTTAATATTAATAATAAAATAATAATAATGATAATAATCTCAATGCACTTAATTTTTAATTTTGCTTTTTTTTTTTGCCAAAATTTTTAATTTTGCTTTGAGTGTCCGGTAATTTGGATCTCCAAGTTTAATATATTATAAGATTGGATTAGAATGAAGCAAGTTAAAGATAAATTTGAAGTTAAATTCTTTATCAAATAAGTAAGAATTATTACTCCTTCCATTAAAAATATAAATCATTTTTTGAGGGGTTAGATGTTAAAAAATGTAAGCATTTTTAATCTTTTAAGATATAATCATTACCTTTTTTAATAAAAAAAGTTTACCTATTAAATAAAATCACTTTATATTTTGTTAAGATGAAATACCCTATTAAATAGGAGTAAATATGAAAAGATATAATTAGTTTAAAGATAAGTAACTATTTTATTAAAGTAAAATTTAATTAAAAATATTTTATATTTTTAAATAAAAGGAGTAAAAATGAGTGATCATTTTCTGCTGTTCAGCTGTAGCGTAATGGCTATCAACTAAAAATATTTTTTATTTATCACAATAAATTTATTATTACAATCATACTCATTAATCATTTAAATAATAATTCAACAGTATTTTTTTAATATTCTTTCCTTTCTTTTTTTATCGGCTGGGCCCCTGAAGATACTTGATTGAAAAAGGAAATGTGAATCCTCTTCGTACGGTGTTAATCTTGAATTTAAATTATTCAAATTAATATCAGACGACTCATATTGAATTATTTTGAGTTTTGTAACTTTTATTTATATATTTTAATATAAATACAATATATAATTAAAAAAATTTAACTGCTAAATTTTTAAATAATGATGACATTTCATATAAAAATAAAAAATTAAAATCTTGGCCACCTAAAATAGATTTTAAAAGACATCAATAATGAAAATAAACACAATATATAATTTATAAATGAAAAGTGAGATGTTCGACTTATTTTTGTGGAGAAATCATAATAAATCTACACTAATGTAAAGATTAATTAAAAGATCAAGGTGATGAAGTGGTAAAATGGGGCATTGTGGTCAATAGATCAGGTTGGTCTAGGTAAAAGGAAATGACCCTTCTCTTGTAAGCAATTGGGTTTAAATTAAGTTGCCAATATGAACACTTTGTTTAATGGTTAATCTATAAGATATGTTTTGATTTGGCTAATTTATCTTGACCTTACTGATCTTTTCATGTAACAATTGTGAAAAAGATATAAAAAAAAAAACATAATTACCAGTTTCATCAAATGAACTAATAACCTGATAGCAGATCCATCTTGCAAGTTGCAACTATGCCATTGCGTCTAGCTTTTACTTTTTGTTTTTTCTTTTTACCAAAAAAAAAAATTGATCAGGTTAGAAATTAGAATGTTAGATCCCAAGAAAAGTAGACAAGTCTCAAAACTCAAATCGCATGCACCAACAAATATAGGGCTCTTTGGATTCAAGGCTTCAAGTGATAAGAGAGTTATACTAATTTAATAAGGAAGTCTCAAGTTTGAATTCTATAAAATGTAACAATTTGCACAGATATAATACATGAACCAGATCTGATATATCGATATTTTTATTTTTGAAAAATATATGACGTGATACATACAGGATACTATACACACACACACACACACATATATATGCATGAAAAATGTATAAAACGCACTAAAAATATACTTTAAATTCGAGAAAAATTAAACTAGCATAATCCTTTAATAATATTATTAAATAAAACATAATTATTAATTATACTTTTATTCTATCTGAATCTAATAGCTCATATATTTGGTTACATCAAGAGATAAGTTCGTTACTCAAAATTCTGATCAAAGTTATCCCACTCCTCAAATCTAATATTTTGTTTTAAAATGAATCATAAAAAGATATTAAAAATAAAAAGATTAATATCACAACTGTTAACAAAATTTAATTGGTTAAAAAATATAATGGCCTGGAAGTATTGAATCACAATATAAAATAATAAAAATTTTAAGAAAATTTTAATTAAAAATAATATTTTGATATTTTATAAATACATATTGAAAACGTATTGGTGTGCATTGGTATTGGATACAATACCGACACAAATATGTTAAGCAATTTGAAGTACAAATGATTATAGGCAACAACATTGACAAGAACTTCTATTCAAAAAAGTCACATCCTAACTTGATTTAAATTAGTTTGGGCTTGTTAAAGTTTTCCCAGCTTAACATAGGGCAAATCCAAAATATCAAGTACTTAAGTGCTCTACCACAAAAAAAAAAAAAAACAAAAGAAGAGATTATCCGCTGATAAAGAAACAATGTAGATTTCTAAAATTAAGGACGTGGGATATATAAAAATTCTTATATAAATCTAACGTACCATGTCATCCACGTTCTATTAATAAAAACATAACAATCAAATGATGGTAAATATAAATTAATTTTGTCATTAATAATAATAGAAGAGAAAAATAAGAAATTAAATAGACATTCTATTATAAAAATAAAATTATTAAAAATAATGATGTATAAATTTTTTTTATTTAATTAAATTAATACTCTCTCTATTAAAAAATATAAGGTATTTTTTGAGGAGTTAGATATTAAAAAATGTAAGGTATTTTTAGTCTTTTGGATATAATCATTGTCTTTTTTTCAAAAAAAGCCCTATTGATGAATGATATTATATTTATTGTAGATATTAAATAGGGGTAAATATAAAAAAATAATATAGTTTGAAAATAGATAACTATTTTATTAAAAAGTGAAATTTAATTAAAAATATTTTATATTTTTTATAAAGGCCGTATAATTTTAGTAAATAAGATGTAGATAACGTGATACATGGGTGCATACAAAAATTTCTCCGGAGAGATATGACGAAGAAGGGGCGAACATGGAAATTGAAAGGCAATATAATGAGCGATGTTGGATTCGGGTCGCAAGGGTCCCAAACAAAACGCGTGAAGCTTTATTTATTCCTTTACGGTGCAGTCTGCCTCCAGCTAAGGTTCCATTTCCCTTCTCTCTCACATCTTCTCTTCTCTTTTCTCTCCCTCTCTCTCAACAGTAGCAAGAGGCCAAACCAAAAACAACTTTATTCGGCCACCTTCTCTCTCACGTTCCACTTCTATTCAGCTTCTTCACTCTCCAATCAAAACATGCTCGCTATTCTTTCAGTTTTTTCCACATCTAATATCTCCCTTTCAACTTTATGTACGATACAATATCTTTGTTTTATGCTTTTCGTTATCATCCATTACATATATAAACACAGCACAAGCTTGTGAGGAAAGGCTTCTCTTCATCATCTAATTCTGCTATACATGTTTCCTTCTGTTTTTTTTTTTAAATAAAAAAACCCTTTTTGACTGACCCTTGACTGCATCTTCAATCTGCATATGTTTCAATTATTTTAATCCTCCTGATCGAGCCGATTGTTTTTACTGTTTATTAAATCTACTGATGAACACTATACATCTCAGCACCATATGTTGAGGTTTAATTTAAGTCCATTTATATTTAATTAAGTGCCTTTTTTGGAGAACTTTCCGGCTTTCCCTATGGTTTGGGACCATAAAATCCAGGACATGATAAGGCTCGTGGTTTGGGGATAAGCATGCATGCAAGAAAAATACCCCAATTTATTTTATTTTGTTGTTAATGCTATGATATATCAAGTATGAGTAAACTTGCCGCTTGATGCAAAAATTCTAATATAAAATATATTTGGACTTGTACATAAAATTGAAAGATATTATAAACATGAGTTTTAAAATTTAAAAATTATGATGTGATGTTAAGTTCGGATTTTAGTTTTAACAAGACTAATCATGTAAAAATTGGGCTAGTTAGCTATCTTTGATTTCAATATCCGAAGCATTGTGTGTGATTGTGTGTCACAATTGGACTGGCTTTGGTTCTTTAACAAGTACATCTTGCCTGAGTACAAATACAAATGCACACACATTAAATTGGATAATAAAACTTTTGGCCCATTCAATTTGTTTAAGTTATCGATTTGTCCTTTAAATTTTATTTTTATCAATTTACTCCCTTACAATTTTTTTTAAATTATCACATTAGTCTTTTAAGTTTAAGAAAATAAATTGACTCTTAAATTAATTTAATGTGTAAAGTATATTGATGATTTTATATATATGTATATGTAACTAAATAAAAATAAATTAGTCCTCACGTCAATTTAATTTGTATCATACTAGTCTTACACTCTATGTTTTGTTCTTTCATTTTTAAAAAAATTTTAATTTTTTTCTTACATATATAATTATATTTCTTTTCATTAATTTAGATAGATATTATCAATATTTCATTATCTATGTCACTAGGTTTTAATAGTATTATTTTCTCTTTAAATAATAAAGACTAGATCGATAATTGAAACAAAGTTAAAGGATTAAATGGATAAAAGATAAATTTGAAAGACCAAATTGATAATCGAGCTAAATTTAAGAGATTAAAAATTTTATTATTCCTGTATTTTAAAAATTAAAGTTAGGTATGATTTTCTACATCAATTTAATTGTGGAATCAATCAATTTCATACGTCTACATTGAGATGAATGATAAGCCAATTGGATTGACCATGGTCAAAGAATCTCAACATGAAATTGATTTTTTGAATATATAAAATAAGAAGGTTCAACAATCGACTAATAATGAAGTTTAATTTAAATTTATTAGTCCATAATCGGAAGAAATGTTCACAGGCAGCAGACAAGGCGTATCATCAAGACCTCACTCTTTCACTCAATGAAGGGTCATACTAAAATCTATTTTAATTATGTTTACAAGTGAAAATCATAATTTTTTCTTCTAATTAATCAGCTTGTTAGTGCATGGCGTAAAAAGTAATGTCCCAGTCACTGACGAAGGACTCTAATGGATGTTCCAAAAGTCAAAACTAATTGCTGGCTTTTCTCAACTCTCAGTGGACTAATTAACAAGATAATTAATTAACAACTGTATGGGAGATTAGAGAGTCACATGGCAAGTGAAAAAAGGGATGTGTGTGTTGGGGATGACAGGGAGGCGATGAAAAGAGGGGACTATGTTTGGATTCTAACGACCACCTTAAAATATTGCTGCCCCATTTTGTGGATACTATGTTTGTCTATTCTTTTTTTGACCAACAAAGCAAGCACGTGAATTCTCATGCTTTTGTTAAATCTGCCAATCTCCAATCCCTCTTCCAAAGAAAAACTTATCCTACCTCCTTATACACACACACACACTTTATTTTTAATTTTATTTATAAATTATTTTTAACATATTTTACTAAAATCTAAAAAAAAATTAAAACTCATTAAATATATATACTTTAATAACGTACTTAATTTCTCTTCCCAACATTTAATGAAAGGTAAAAAAAAATTTATGATAAAAAATTAATAACATACTTTATAAATTTGAACAAAAAAATTCCCCTCTCACTAAATGGGAGTGTGTGTGTGTGTATATATGGGTGACCTCATGTAATATTTTACTCCCTCTCTCAACAACAAAACCAAATAATGAGTTTTTATATTTAAAATTAGATTCGGTGAGTAACATAAATCTAGTCACTCAGTAAGTATTTCAAGATATAATTTTTAAAAAGAAATTGAAAACAATCTACACAAGCACTTCTCGCATATATATAAAGTTACCTTGAAAATTTTAAGATTTAATATTTTTTAAATATTATATTGAGTAAGTGAATTTAGACAAGGAATCTAAATCCGCTTTTTTTATTGCCTCTGCAGACACATCCTTCCCCATCACGCGCCCTGCCACGTGCTTCATATACATATACGACCAACCAATACACCTTTACAACTAATCATGTTACAAGTATGTATAATTCGTTCATTAACTGATTTTATATTTTGTAAAATAAAAGAGGACGCAAGAGAATCACAATGTTTGGTTTGATGGAAGCAAATTTCCTAGGAATGTATAGGATATTCTAAATCAATAAAATTTAGCCCAAAGTATTTTATTTCAAGTCGATCCAAAGGAAGGCAGTGTCATTCGTATATATTCAATACACTTTCATCTGCATCCTGAGAATGCAAGTCGTATTTTGTAACGTTGTGGCCTGTGGGTTCAAATAATCTAAAAAACCAGTAAGTATTTTATAAACACTTTGAAAATCATGATACCAAGCTACCTAAGTATCTTGAGCTTCATTAGTAAGGTTTTGGACCTAACTTAAGTTTTGTTGATTTGAATCAATATGTGTATACAATATATATATATATATATATATAGAGCAAAAGTGCACTTTCTGTCATCTAACTTTATACAATGTTCTATTTTGATCATTTAATTTTATAAAATACTTTTTTCAATTATTTAATTCTAGCATGATTAATTTCATTAATAAAAGATGCCAACGTTAACTTTTGAATGTTGACAGAACATTTTTAAATATATGTTGATATGTTAAGCTTAATTTTTCAAAATAATTATGATTGTCGTAAAAAAAATTATTTGATACTAATGGTGTCAAAATTAGAAGACTTGAAAGATATTTGGGAAAATGTAATTTTTAGTTCCTAAACTTTTAGCACATTTTGTTATCAATCTCTATACTTTATTTATTGTTTCAAATCCCTTAAAATTCATTTTTTTGTAATACTAGTCTTTATATTTTATATGACCATGATAACTTTATAGTGGCTAACATGTGTATAAACTCTATTACTTCTTATATTAACTTGTTAAAATTATGATGAGTTGTATAAAAAATTAGTAGAATACAAAAAAAAAAGTTAAAAACCATGACATGGAATCAAAATCTTTAAATGTGTAGTGGATGAAGCTTTATAAGGAAGAAAACACATAGGGTGGACGAGTAAAATATTAGCAGCTATTTTGTTCATATATTTTTTAACTCATCATAATTTTATTATCAACTCGCTAATAAAATTAAATAGAATTATGTACACATTGATTTCCCTAATGATGATAAAGATTAATATTGTAGGTGTTTGAAACTTAAGGATTTGCAACAATGAAATAAAAATATAAAAACTAATATCAAAACATGCTAAAAAATATATAGGGATCAATACTTGTAGTTTTTCAAAATATTTTATATAATTAACGAGTCAAATTGAAATTTTATATAACGTTGAATAATTAAAATTACATTTTAGCTCCAATTTTATCGAGCAACAAATAATTTTGGCAAGGAAGCCCTTCTCGTTTGATTTTCTTTTTTAATGAAACTTTTCGTTAGATTTTAAAAAACACAAATGGCCGTCTTTTCCAAGTGAGAACGTAACTATTGTCCAAATATTAAGTAAGGCCATTTTGATTTTTTTTAAATTTTCATTCTTTTATTATTTTTAATTCATTAAATATCATTTGCGGACTATCCTTTCGTATACATCCATGGTATACTAGTGAAATGATAGAAGACACATTGGGATGTTGATTAAGGTGATTATGGCCCGCCTTTGATTTTTCATAGATAATGGAATTCAAAATTCAACAAAAGTCCTGTTAATATTGTAAAATCAACATTTGAAATCCAATCTATGGTCACATCAAGTTTATTTTTCCGCAATCAATCATAGTTGATTTTACTAGTAGGTGAATTTGGTTTGTTTTTGATTCGATATGGGTGAATTAATTTAGTTGACTTTTACCCTTAATTTGAATTTGAATTCGAATTCGAACTCAAACCATGTGCTTATATTTTGATTTGCTTATTCGGTTTGGGGTTCGGTAAATTATGGACATAAAAAAATTCAGTTAATTAACTTGGGAAACATGTCTCCATAATTGTTTAAGCTAAGTAACTTCACTTCTAAAAGTTTCCAAGTTGGGAATGCTTTAAATGTCTGACTCCACAATATTTTTTCTTTGATAGATCTGACCCCACAGTATTAATTCTTGCTCGTCACATCAAAAAGTTATTTTTTTTCCCAGTCCATTAAGCTTTACCGTTCACTAGCTATTTTTTCCCCCTTCAAATGAGTGTATAATTAAGCTGCTAAAATAAGTTAATCAAGTTATTAGACATTTAATTTACACTCTATCTATTCTAACCCCAAAAGACAAAACCAAAATATTTAACCTATTATATCTTTAAATTAACATTTTTGCCACCATATTTTTAAACTATTTACAATAGTGCATTAGAGAAAGAATGAAAAAATATAATTTATTGTCCGTTTGAATTTTTTTTATCTTTATCTAAATGCATATTATATGTAATTATTTATTTATTTGGATCCTATCCCTTAATATCTTGAAAAACATATAGGGTATGAACTTGAATTGGAAACTCTAGTTAATTTAATTTTCTTAGCCAATTGAACTAAATGTCCCTCAGCATTACACATACATGCTTATTTATTTATTTATTTATTAAATGCACAGAATTTGATTATTTTTAAATATGATTCTTTTGTGCGAAGTATTATAATTTTCATTTTTAAAAAAATGCACAAGTCTAAATTAGCATACGAAATGATACTGTTAAAATGAAATAAAATAAGCAAAATGTATAGTTTAGGGAACCAAACCCCCATTTTAACAGAAGCAAGTAATTAGCCACTAAAAGGCATTTTCAGATATGGTTATAATGCTTTCATTCTCTACCTCTTTCAATTATTTAAGGGCTAAGCATGTCATTAGGTGTGCACGAAATTGCTTGTTGATTGAATTATATAAAATCTCCCATTTGATCTCTTGACAAATTTTCATATTTTTTTTTGGGAGCTCAATAAATATATAAACATGGAAGAGGGTGACTTAAATGATCTAAATCGAGTTAATATGTGTGCAATTATTTTTTATTCTATTCATTTAGTACGGCGCAGTCAGAAAAAATGATAGACACATCACACGTGTAATCAGTGTGCTTTGCAACATCGCTTATCCGATTTATGAATTTACATTATTAGGGATCAGTGATTTATAGGCTTCACACAAAAGGACATTATTGTGGAGACTTTTTTATGAACCATGTTTTAAGACTAGCCTCAGATCAAAAGCTATGGTTTATGAAACTTACAGAGTCAAACCTTTCCTATGCAACTTGACTATTCTTTTTTACTTCTTCCCATTCTCTTTCCTTCAGTTTTTTTTTTAAAAATTTTTTGAATGACTTTTCTGTTTTAATTTTCAAATCTTTACTCCAATCTTATTTATAATGACAAGAAGAATAGAAACATAATATCTACACGTGCCTTTGAAATATTTGGCTTGTGAATAGCGTGCGTTGTGATCTAAGATAATTGACTTCTATAAGTTACGTGTTTCGTTATATTGTAGTATACTATTTTGAATTTTTTTTCCCCAAATTTTTAAGCTAGTGGGTCTCGTTAAATGATGTTGTCTCAAATATATGTTTATGGATATAAAGATCGTTTAATATGCAAAAAATAAAAAATAAAGTATTGTCATAAAAAATATTTCTTATATCATTCAGATAAAATATCCAATTCTAGAACTAAGTTAAGTAATTATTTGTTTCCATTAAATCTATTACTTTAGTATTTTTAATGCGAAACGAAATACATTGTAAGTAAATTTTTGAAAATTTTCCTTTAAAATTTTAAAAAGAAAAATGGTGAGTCATGACTCTTGAGGGAATCTGGTTTTACTATTGGTCTGAGCACTTTCAATGCCCCTTCCATTCGATTATAATTGGGCTTAATTCGTTAGGCCCAATCGGGTTATAGGCATAGGCCCAACACTTATGGTCTTCTTCGAGATCTTATCTGGCGAATCAGTTTTGGACAGTTACCGGGGTCTCCTGCGAGGAAAAGGACAAGAAATGAGTGGAGAACTAGAAGAAAAGCAAAACGAAGTGTCTTAAAAAAAAAAAAAAAAAAAAGAAGCGCTGCAATTCTCGTTCACTACTTCCGCAGCTTGGGCTTCCGGTTTACCATCCAACCGTCATTGCCATTTGGCTATTCGATCTTCCTTGTTAATTTTCGGTTTCTGCTTTGATATCTGAAATTGTTGATCACTGCTTAGATCTCCAATTGCATTTCCATTGTTCCTAGATCGCCATGGCTATCGACATCCCAACCTTGGAAGAAAGGCAAGTCGTTGTCGTGCACTCTTTTGCAAGGATTCTTCGCATTGAAGCTTGTTTCTTACAATGTTAGTTTCAAGTATTAGCCATTAATTTGGGGGAAGTGGACGGTCTTACTGTAACCGGAAAATCTGAATGCTCAAAGACTCTTAATGGCATTCATCAGCCCAATCCACCCCCCAAAAAAAATAATTAATAATTTTTACTTTTAATCCTCTTAATTCCGCTGGAAATTTATAGGAATTATGCTCGCTTCCCAGTGTGTGAGCACTTATTAGGCTCCATGAGAATGGTGTCCAGCATTTAGATTTATGACTGTAGGATTCGTTTCAAGCAGTAGCTAAATCGGCTGCTGCTTCCTCTTCCCATGCATTTTTAACTATTTGCTTTGTCTTGTGAAATCCGAAATTTTTGGGCGACAACAAGTTGATTGTAAATTAAAAGTTGGATGAAGGGAAAGAAGCAGCTTCACAAAAGGGCAATCGTTTGAATGAATTGTTCCTAGTTTCCATAGTGGTTGATAATTTGATCAGGTCTGTAGTTTCTAATTTGATCAGCGTTCTCTTGCTCGTTTGCATATTTTACTCTTGTATTTGTTTTTGGTTCTAGGTATATCGGCTCTTGCAGGAGCCATGGTATTTTGCCTAGCAGTTCTATTTTGTCAAGCTTTTTTAAGGTATGTATTGAATGTCACGTTAAGATATTCTGCAAAGGCACTGAAACCTTGATTTTCAAAACAATTGTTATTCAAATAATTTTTATCTCTGCTTCTCGTCTCTTTCTATTTGATATGTACTTCTTGTCAAGGAACGTTGTTTGTTAGCACTCAAGGTAATTTTTATATTCTACTTGAGATAAGTACTGCAAGGGCCTGTTTGGAAACATGTTCTGAGAACAGTTTTTTGTTCTTTAAAATAAGAGAAAAAAAAATTTATTTGGTAATGTGTTATTAAAAAGTGTTTTGGAAAACAAAAAAAAAATAAAATATTGTTCTGGAGAATAGAAAAATGGAAACAACTTTTAGGTGTTCGGTGATTATTGTTCTGGAGAACAAAGGAGAATGAAAAAAATACCTATTTTTATTATTTTTTGTTCTCAGAACATATTTTACAAAACACTAGTTCTCAAAACAATAAAATAAAAACAGTTTCAAACAGCCCCTTATGTCTTTCTCCTGGTTTCTTCATTCATTGATTATTACCTTCTTTTATTTTTTTATTTTCTATTTAATGTTTTAAATGGGAATAAGAAGCTAAACATGACCATAATTGCACAGGCTGAGATCAAAAAGTCCTGTCAGGAGCTCTGCTGCCTGGAGATTTTCATTGATGACATAAAGGATATCGATTTTCCTCCACTTCTTGATGTGTGCATGAACCTTGATACTTCTGAAATAGAAGCTGTTGATTTACGTAATGAATCAACATCTGAATTAAATGGAGAGTATGCCTTATCATTGATGCGTGCTATCAATCAAAAGCTTCGAGTAGTTGATCTACAAGATTTGTCATTTGGAAAAGATTTCTTGCGGTAAATCGTGGTGCTTGTCTTTTATTATATTAGAGTAGGTGACATAGTCTCTGCTTTGTTTAGTTGTAGATACCTCTATTCTTTTTACATCTCACCTTTTAAGCAAATTTAATACCGTAAAGATCAATATCAGTGCATAAAAGTTCTTTATAGAAACTCTAGCAATTTCAAAACAATGGCATGTGATTGAACATCTGAGACGTTTTTAAATATTGGCTTGGTATGTGACCTATTATGTCCGTGCACTAATTCTTTAAGAAAGCAATCATGTATGAGTTTAACAATTTTTGGGATATTGGAACAAATATAATGGGATCAATTTAGAAATCCCGTGCTTTTGAGCAATGCTTGATAAAAAACTTTTAAGCTTGACCCACACTTGATAAACATTGGATTTAAGTAAACGTTTCATGTTGAAAAAGAATGGACACTGCCATTTCACCTTTATAATTTGTTGGCAATCTGATTTCTTATTCATTTGTTGCAACAAATTCCCTCTACTCTGTATAAGGTCCAGTTTATAAATGAGATGCTTTATCCCCTTGAGTGACATGCACATCAGTAATTTATCAAATGCATGGGTGGTTCATTTCTAGCAAAAGACATTGCCCTTATGGGCACATGCGCACTTTTTGAAGCAACATTTTTGTATCATATATGACATTTTCTGGCTAATATTGGGCTTAACCTTCAGGGATATCTCTCAAAGAGGTTTGGCATGCCAAGTTTTGACACTGAGGTCTTCACATTTCCGGAAGCTGAACTTAGTTGGGGAGTTCCTGAATATGCATACACTTAATCTTGATTTCAGCTCATCATTGACCAGTTTCCAAGAGGACTGCTTTAATTGCATGCCCAATCTAATGTGCCTCTCAATGTGCGAGACACAGATATCCAATCTTTGGACAACTGTTGCTGCCCTCTCTAAGCTTCCTTCTTTGGTTGAACTTAGATTTCAATATTTGTTGCATTGCAATGATGCTATGACCTCGTATACTTCATCCAGTGGGAGGTCAAATGACACTGATGATTTCATTCTGTCAAAGAGAGTTCCATGTATTAGTGAATCCTGCATTGGCACAAGTGAACTGACGGATCATACCTTCGGTGCAGATAATCCACTGAGTAATTTTTATTCATTTGATGATGCTATGAATCATGATGCTTCAAGCATTATCGATGATTCATCAGGTGATACTGAAGTTGACATTTCACGTCACCATCAAAGATACGCGTTGTCAGCTGTCTTTGCTAGGTGGAATGGACAGATGCCTCTTCAGAATGAGGTAGTTAACTTGGCTTCTTTTCCCCCCTGTTCTTGTAGGTGTCCTTTTTAGTGCAGAGTGGTTTCAATTTGCTGTGTTTAAAGTTTTTCCTCCCCCTGATAAAAGGACATATTTTATTAAAACTAAAGTCTACAACCAGCAATACAATTTGTTAGAAAATATTCTTGAAACATTTGAGACAGAAACAAAAACTCAATGAAACATCTTACCAGGGAGAAACAGATCACTAGAACTAATATCATAACTACTAAGAGACTCAGTCTTTAACCTGCAGAAACTTCTTAAAACATATTACAAGATGATTGCATGGCCTGAAGCTAGATTTGTCCTCACATTGCGACATTCTGAAGCGAACATAAAGATTTTGTCTAGTCACATCCAACAAATATATAATCAATCGTTTCAGGAGTCTGGTGTCCTAAAGGACAAATATTTCTTTTTTTCTAAATGATGGCATCTCAGAATATCTCCAACAGGCAAACCATTATATATTCAAAAGCTTCTACATGAAAAAGAGATATTTGAAGCGCAATTCAAGTCTTCATAAAATTCATCCAAACTTGATCATCTTCATGCCCAGCAAGCAATTTGAGCATCCAATGAAAAATGATAAGCACCCTTCAAAAAAAAAAAAAAAAAAAACCACCACCAGAGGGTATTTAAGGACAACTATCAAACTGCATCTTAAGTTATTGTATTTACATGCTGTGTCAATATGGTGGTTTTTTAAGAAGAATCCTATCAAGCACTCTCATTAGAAGAACATATTATGATATCCCCCTCACAATTTGAATTTAGGATTATTGATTAAATTATTTTAATTGATACCCTATTCAGTTGTGAAATTCATTATTATAGTTATAGCTTGGTTTATAAAATAATTATATTAGTCATAACCTATAAGTATTTTGATATTCTCTTCTGCCTAGGTCAATTATTATTGTAAAATTTAGTCAATGGCTCTGAATGCCTTATTTTACATTATGCATGCAATGCATTTTGGAAATTGTTGTTTAAATATTTCCTATTTAATTGCATCAAAATGACTCGTTATTATACAATTACTTTGGTCTAAAGTTTCTATTAGTGAAGCTGTGACTCAAATTCTTTTCAGCTTTAACTTTTGCATTTTGCATTCCAGAATCAAGATGAAGAGGATTTGTTGGAAGGCACCTTTGCAAGGCGTACTGCTGATGTTTCTCAGAAGTATATGCCTTGTCATGCATCGCCAATTTGTTATGAGAAACATTACAGAGAATTTATGATAGCTTCATTACCTAACCTGAAAGTCTTGGATAATTTACCTATAAAAAAGATTGACAAGGAAAAGGCTACAGAAACATTTTCTCAATACTTTGAGTATCTACCATACAGATGGAAGCACAAGGAGAGTATTGTTCGTATCTTACAGAACCGTGAAATAAAATCAAGCCATATAAATGTACAGAGTCTCAAGTCCAGGGCATCATATCGTTCTGGAAAGTCCCAACACTTTTATGCTAGGTCTCTTTCTGCTGCAAAAGTGGGGTCTTCAACTTGGCCTTTCTTGTGTCCACTTTCTCTGTCTGGCTGTCGCTTTGGAGGTGAAGATAGAGTCTTTCGTCCAAGGCAGTTTGAGTACCATCCATCTGACTCCAGCCTGATGGTCTTTGGGACTTTAGATGGTGAAGTAGTTGTCATCAACCATGAGAACGAGCAGATTGTGAGCTATATTCCATCACTTGGAGCAATGAATAGTGTCTTGGGGCTCTGCTGGCTTAAGAAATATCCCTCCAAGGCATGTTTTCGTTGCAAGGAAAGTGATGACATAGAGATTGTAGTTAGCTTGGTTATTGTGTTTTAAGTGCAATGTAGCAGCTGCTTAAGTAATTATGTTCAATCATCTCATTCATGAACCTAGATTGCTACACCCCTTACAAGATTTTGAAGTTTCTTTTGTTAGGACCTCACAATGGCTGAAGTATTTTAGATTGAAGGGAGATTAAAAAATTTTAGATAATAACTGGAGTATGCAAGCACTATGCATCATTATTTTTAAGCTGTCACGATCAGATTGGATTTAATGATTTATTTAAATAAAAAAAGCTAAATTGTTCAGTGTGTTTATTTTCCCTTCATTTGCTTCTCCAGTGATTAAATTTTTAAAATGGTTATATCTGATGCTTTCTTTTTCCTGATTCATATCAGCTTATAGCAGGTTCGGACAACGGTTCCTTGAAATTATATGACATCCATCATGTAGGAAGAAAAAGTACTGGCATATATGGCAGTTCTGGTTGTGTTACTTTTGATGAGTTTGACCAGTTGACGTCTGTTCATGTTAACTCCGCAGATGAGCTATTTCTTGCGAGTGGTTACTCAAGAAATGTTGCTTTATATGACATCAACAATGGAAAGCGCTTGCAAGTATTCACTGATATGCATCAGGGGCATATTAATGTAGTTAAATTTGCAAATCATTCTCCTTCGATTTTTGCCACTTCATCGTTTGATCAGGATGTCAAGAAGTGGGATTTGAGACAAAAACCCACACACCCTTGTTTCACTGCTTCAAGTTCTAGAGGAAATGTTATGGCCTGCTTTTCTCCAGATGACCAATATATTCTTGCATCAGCTGTTGACAATGAGGTAACTCATAATTGACAGTGCGTGGTGTTGCTGGACATTACATACAAAGTGTTATTATTCAGATAAGCCATGCATTGCATGTGAAATCTGAGTTAGATTTGAAATTAGTAGCAAAAGTCTCCAGGAGCTTGGATAACCATATGGAGTTCTTGTCATTCATCTTTCTTTCTTCCCCTTCATTTAATTGCTTTTCTCATGTATTTTTTCTGAAGATTTCTTTAGTTAAATCCTCATAATGATGTCTTATTCCATCATGTATGTGAATGTAATAGTCATTGACTGGAACCCTTTGCACTACCTAGAATTTGAATCATTTTTTCATTGGGCTTGTGCATTTTTCTTTCTTGCATATTAGTTTTGTGTGGTTATTACTTATGCATGTGACTTCTTAGCTTGGTAACGTGTTGATTATGAAGTATTGAGGAAATTATTTTGGTGTCCAGACTAATTTGTAAACCTTTACTTGACAGGTTAGACAACTTCTAGCCGTTGATGGTAGGCTCCACTTGGCTTTTGATATTGCTTCCACGGGAAGCTCTCAGAATTACACCCGTTCTTATTACATGAATGGGAGGGACTACATTATCAGTGGGAGTTGTGATGAACAAGTGATTCGTATATGCTGTACCCAAACAGGAAGGCGTTTGAGAGATATATCCCTCGAGGTATGTCAATCATCTTAATGACAATGCTCTATTGGCTTGGCTAGCTTTGTATATAGCTGTCAAGTGCTCAAAATAGTTCTTCTGTTCCGGTTCCCATATCCTTTGAATGTGAAAAAGTTTGGCTGGGCTTTCAATCTATCAGAAAGAGAGTGCATGTCAGTTGCTTATTCCAAATGTAAACATTTTATCATCACCACGTAACACATCAAATCTGAAGAGTTATATGAATATGAGAACGATATGTCTTTGCAGGGAAGGAGTTCTGGAAGTTCCATGTATGTTCAATCTTTGAGGGGTGATCCTTTCAGGGTAAGTTTCTTTCTGCTTGACCATTCTCTTTGATAAAGGGAAATCGCAGCCCTTGTTAGCATTCTCAAGGGGGAGACTAACAACATGGATTTCTAAATATTAGACTGCTTCCTCACTTTTTTTGGACAGTTTATAGTCATTCTTATTATTTGTTTCCTACCCAAGTGTTTTCTTTCTTTTTAATGTTCTCTTAGCGTACTTCGATGGTTGTTTTCTTTATTGCCTGTGCCAAATTCATGCATTGTACTTGTGCAATGGCTCTTGATGCTTTTTCCTCATACTTATTTGAGGTTGATTTCGTAGACTCTACATTGAAAGTACTGTATCCATGCTGATCTTTATGGTAATGCAAAACCGATTGCATAGTTCTGGTTTGCAGCGGCAGACCCAAGATTGCAAAACAGTGTTCGTGTGAGTTTGCACTAAACAACATTGATTTTGGGGCATCTCAGTCGCCTATGGACGTGAATCTTATTCACATGTCTCTTTTACTTAGCCATTTATAGAGAGTAATGCCACACAACCTGGCAGTTACTATTTTACACCAGTTCACACATTCCTTGAGTTTGAGTTGGCCTGCTCAACTTCTATTGTCAGATTCAGAAATCTATATGTGCATGTGATTGCAAGTTGTTCACATTTCTCGTTAAACATTTATGGAATTTATGAATTTGTTGATTGATAAACTACTTGAAAGAGAATTTGGCAGTGATGGCCTCCCCTTTATTATTTTAGAACTTTTTAAACAAGTTGCAGGGGTTGTACTGCGTATACTTAGAACTGAGTCACTGTTAGTCTAACTGGTTTATGCAACAGTCGCAAATTCTTTGCCATGAAGCTGGAAATAGTTGTTTTACTTTTATAAATATTCTTATAATTATTGTTTTTAACTTCATTGGACAGCATCATTTATTTTCCTGTCATTATATTCAACTGTCCATAATATATGGTATACTGCATTGGAGTTCCAGTATTAAGTTCTCCTTTAATCTTGCAATAATGCTACATGCAGGATTTCAATATGAGCGTGTTAGCAGCCTATATGCGTCCAGCTTCCAAGTCTGAAATTGTTAAGGTAAGTTAATATCAAGCTTAATTTCTTATTTCATTATTTGAGAGCATCCCAATCTCAATGATCCTATTCCGTGGAGTCTCTCAAGCAAGTTTCTTTGAAAGAAATGAGGCACAAGAAAAGCATAGATTAATAAGTGGGAGAAAAAGTGGGACCCATTATTTTTCCATTCAGTTTGTGGAAAGAAAAACTGAAAATGGAGACAATTATTCTTTTTCGTCAGACCATTCCATCCGAATACGAGGAAAGAAAATCCCATTCTCATTTACCTTCAAAAGTTTCCTTCCCACTTTCCCCTGCTTTTCGAGGTCAAATTTTGATTCTCTCTCCCCCTTTGCAGATCAATTTGTTAGCATCAAGTGGCTATACTAAAGATGATTCTGATCAGCAGCACCCCTGTCCATCCCATAGTATGGGAGCTTAACGTATCACATTGCAAATATTACTGGCTCAGGATTTTCAACCTCTGCTTCAGAGAGTTATACTGGTGTGGCTAAACTTGTAACGTAATTCGATGCCCATAAGAAATTCAAATCAAGATCATATGTCTGCTGCATGCATTGTATGCAACGAATGGCTTATTTTTTGCAGCGGAGACGAGTATTTGGCGACAAGAAAGTAGGGTTAAGTTCCTGGATGTTCTGTAGATAAAGAAATTGGTAGGTTGAGAAATAGATGCATCAGGACTAGCTTCTTATATGTTTTGTAGATCAAATTTGGTAAGCAGAGAATTAGGTCCATTAGTTTTTTTTTTTTTTAAAGCCTTTTTAATGGTGCAAGCACCCATCTGTTTGGTGTGCGCACGCACGCGAAGGCAGATTTTGAAATTTTAGATGGGGGGCAACGTGCATATGTGGCAATAAAAATATGATATAAAATGATATTATTGATCTTAACTTAGAATCATTAAGAAGCTTTTGCAAATCAAATTTGAATTTTTTTTATAAAGATCAATTCTATTGATAGTCAACCAAAAAGAATTAAAATACACAAGGTATTAGTATAATCTACTGTGAAAAACTAAAATCAGCAAATAGTTCATTCTTCTTGCCACGCTGAAATATAAAAGGATGTGAAGGCAACAACGAAACAATATTGTTGTGGCAGCCTCGAAAATGCTTTAATAATGAATCATCTCTTTATACAGTTGAACCCGACGGAATGCTGTAGGCATAGTTGAAATTAACAATCCACAAGGTTGATCGGAAGCTTTGGATTGTCAACAAGTTTTATTGACTTTAAACCCAGCAGAATATTTTCCGAAGATGCTTTATTCTTAACCCTTTGGTTTTTGGTTATCAGAAACAATATCATATAAACCTTGAGGCGGTTTCCAATGTTCGCTACATTCCTAAACTGTCTCAGAAGGTGGTTTCCATTATTCCAATGTTGATTCTCTCTTGTGAAAGATTTTTGTTGCTAGATTAAAATTTGTATAATCACAATTTTTTTTTATACCAAGTGAAAAGAATAGGCTCCTTTTTAATATGGTTGCTTTATACACACGTTATATAATCACAATTACTTAATTGATAATGATGACGTCAACAAAGGAGTTATTATAGATGTTACACTTGATCCTGGCAAGTGAAAAACAATGAAGTTGCTCTACACACAATGGACATGCTCGCTAATAAATCATTTTACCGTTGGAGATGAATAGTCAAAATTGTCGTTTAAAAGTGAGTTGTTGCTGTTTTATAATTAGAATATTAGCTATGTCTTGATTTGCTAAGATAATTAAATAGGATAGTGATCATGAATCTTATTTAGTTTATGTATTATGAAAAGATATTGATACATAAAATTTGATATATTCTTTAGATTATTCTAAAAACTCTGCATTTAAGATTCCATATTTGCTAATTTTATTAAATTTGAAAATTGTATATTTTCAAAATAAAAAAAAACAAAGGTCCATAAGTTTAGAATTTCATCAAACTAAGCTTTTTTAAAAAAGAAATCAGAAAGAAGATTCTTTTTTACATGTTTAAACCTTAAAATAAACTTTTAGAAAGAAGAATATACGCCACAGAACATGAAATTAATGTTTAAAAAAAATGCGGCAATTGGAAGACATCAGATATGACATCAGATAGCTTTGAAAACATATAAATTTCAAATTAGAGTTCCAAAATTACTGGCAAGAAATTAAATTCTACAAACTATGAATAGAACTTAGTAAAACTAAACACATACCAAACACGTACAATCTATAACCTCCAAATTAAAACAACTACCAATAACAAATTAAAAGCCTAACAACACAACTAAATTGGCCCGTACATCAAAGATTTGCATCCGATGCACATTTTACAGTTACATTCCAAATCCCTTTTGTTGATCTTCTTCAAAATTTTGGATGAAATTTGCGTCTGCCATACATAAATTCTAAAACCCTTTTTCCATATTGGTCAGCACGCAAATCTCTAAAATGTTGCGAAATTTGGTTCACCAACTTATGGTAGAGATGTCCCTGCAAACCAGAACAGAAAACTTAGTATCCACACATTATATGCATGCAAAGATTACTATAAGAATATAATTTAAGGGATAAAAACCATTTAAGTAAAGAGATTTAGTCGAATCTAACCGCAGAGCATTCTAAAGATTTCTGAGCAACATAATTCCCATAAGAGTCTTGAAGAAGATGCAAAAATCTAGGGCTAGCCATGATCTCATGAACTATAACAGCAACATTCTTATCAGTTGAGAATTGCAACAGATGTTCCACCACATTACTAGCATACTTGTTCATAGACAAGTCAACATATTGGCCTTTGAGTCGATTTACTATATCTTCATTAAGTCTAGACATCTTCAACTTTATTACATATTGCACCACATAATTCCTGTGGATATATAGATAACAACATAGTTAGCTTGCAAATATTTATTTAATTATTTCATGTAAAGAGCCAACTTGTATTTTTAAAAGATATATATAAATGATTTTATAATAATAAAGTTGAATTGAAGAATTAAAGACACACTTACCCATGTTGATGTGGTGCTAGAAATGATACATGATTGCTAATTGCCCAAATCAACAAGAGAGAAGACTCAGGTGTAGCAAAAGATAGACATCTTTGAAGAACAGAGCAACCCTTTATGTCTGTGGCGATATGAGTGCATTCAAATGCCATTACATCTAATATATTCTGAGTACACATGACAAGGGTTATTTAGTTTATTAAAAAAAGTGGTTACTAAATCATAATCAATTTATCTTTACAAGAATCTAACTATAGGTACAGTATTTATTTTAGTTGTGTGTCTGTGTGTTGATAACTACTATATAATAAGAAAATTAAGGGATGAAGAGGTGTATTGATTACCTTTGAAAAAGAAGGGGGACAAGTTTCCATGAAATGCTGAAGGACATAACTACCATGTGGGGAAGTGGCCAATGGGACAACAATTTGCTCCAGAGCATTTGTAAAGTGATCTATATGCCTTTCTGTTGTAAAATGATCTATCATGTTTTGTATAACTCTACTTCTATAACCAAAAAAAAAAAATAGTCAAAAATATATTGAACAAAATCCAAAACAAAAATAAAAAATTATCAAATTGAGTCTTTTTTAAAAAAAATTATATATTTTACAATAAATAAGAATTTTAAATATTCTAATTTCATGTGACATAAATCATAAAATGAAACAGATGTATAGTTTGATAAATAAAAAAATAGCATACCCGATATAGTTTTTACAGACAGTTTCAAACTGGAGCAAATTGTTAGTGATCATGTCAAAAAAGGAAGTCAACTGATCCTCATTGAGTATGTCAAAAAACTTTAGAATCACACGACTCCCAAACTGATCCATCATTAGATCTTGCAAGTGATCAATGACCTCCCTTGAAATGAATTCAATATCTCCAGGGTTCTTCATATCCAACATTCTCACCAAAAATTCACTCCCATCTTCCTCTTTTGACATTGAAACCACCCTTGATTCCGTTGCAGCTTCTAGTGATGTTATGGTGTTATATCTCTGCTGTCTCATCAATAGTCTTCCTGCATCAGAAGAATTATAACCACGGCTTGGTCCAATCCCAGAATTCCCAGCTACGGTTTCCTTGTTTGTATTGTTCCCATGAGGTAGTTCTACATGACAACCAGGCCATGGTCCAATACCAAAGTTTCCAGCTAGGGTTTGATGGTTTGAAATTTTGTCACGAGGTGGCCCTTTATAGGCATGGTTTGATCCAATCCCAAAGTTGCCTACTTGGACTTGCTGGACATGGCTTGGTCCAATCCCAGAGTTTCCAAGTAGGATTTGATTATTTATAATATTATTATTTCCAGACAGTACTTCTTGATTAACAAGACTTTCATGAAGTAGTCCTTTCATTGCAGAATCAATTCTCAGGCTTTGCAATTGAACCTCCAGAGGATGCAAGGATCTGTGCTTGTTATTTTCATCAGATCCCATGTTAAGAGAATTTTGATTTTCTGCAAGCTGACTAGTCAACCGAGAATAATCTATTTTTGACTTAGGGTTTCTGGCGTGGGATTGATCATTCAGGTGCTGGTTTTCTTGATTTGGAAGAAGTTCGACGGTATTAGGCAAATGAGGAGAAAGAGACCCGTTCTGAAGAAATTGATTAGATTCTTCCATGGAACTAGCTGGTATAAGAAAAAATATTAAAAAAATAAAAAGGAAAAAGAAAATTTTATCAGAATAAAGGAAATATTAACTCCATATTTTTAAAAAAGATACTAAATAAATAAAAAAGAAACAAAACAAAACAAAAGAGCTCTATACATATATCCTGTGGAATTTTCTATATAAAAAGGTCAAAAAAATTCGGTTGAAACTTAAAACATTAGGGTTCTGTAGCCATTTTATCAGTAACTAGCATAGTTTGAGAGCATCAGATCGTTATTAAATAAAAAATCAGAATCATGGTGTCTGTTTTGTGAGCAATCTTTTTGTCCTCATAATTTTTAAAATTCTTGTTTGAGAGTTAAAAATTAATGACACAGAAAAAGAAGTGTTGAAATTTGTGTTATCAAGGAGGGTGTCATATGTGAATCAAATAATGGTTCCTAATCAAGTATATGTATGAATTATTAAATAGACAAATATAATAAAAAATTAACAATTGCGTAACACAAACTAAAAGTCATAATCTAAAAATAATAACTCTTGAAAACGAATGGTATAGGTTCTTGAGTTCATAAAATTTTCAAATACTCGACTTAGAGATCTAAGTTATTCGCAGGTACATTGAAACTCTTTTTTTCAATTGAAAAGATATCTCTAAACTGGTTTAAACAATGTTTTCATTCAGTGAAATATATTCTACAGATAATAAAACAAAAAGAAATTAAAGAGAGAAACAAAGAAAGAAGCCAAGAAAAAAATAGTTCTATTAGTAGTAACAGTAGTTTTTTTAAAAAAAGAAAGGTTTAAGAAGTGCCTCATAAATTCAGATGATGATGAATTAAGCTCAAAGACACCAGAATTAGGCTTAGAGTTAAAACCTCCAAGCTAATATTAAAAGAAGACGAAGAAGCTCTCAGATTAAATAAATTTGGATAAATAAGGGCAAATCTTAAGGGATCACATGCGAATCAAACAATGCTTCCTTCCTAATTAAGAAATCAAGTCAAACTGAGTAAATGTTTGAATTATCAAGTGGACAAATATCATCAAAAATTAACAAACAACGCAACACAAACTGAAAGTCATGAACTATGAATTATAAATATTGTAAATGAATGTTAGGTTCTTATTAGGTTTATAAAATTTTCAAATATTCAAATACTTAACTCAGAGATTTAAGTTATGCATAGGTACATTGAAGTTTTGTTTCCCCAGTTGAAACCATCTCTAAACTGGCCTAAACAATATTTTCATTCAATGAAACATATTCTAGGGAAAATCAAATTCAAAGAAAGAAAGAAACAAAGAAAGAGAGAAAGAAAAAGAAATCAAGAAAGAAAGAAGTAGTAAGAAAAAGAAATCAAGAAAGAAAGAAGTAGTAGATTTGCATGTGATAATAATAAGAAGAAGAAGAGAAGACGTACCTAATAAATTTGGTGACGATGAATTAAGCGTGCCTGGAAAGTTAGACTTTGGAGTCAAATTAAAGCCTTCTCTCAATCTGTCTCTTATATAAAGAAGAAGAAAAAGAAGAAGAAGAAGATCTCATATTAAATAAATTTGAATCAATAAAGGTGAATCTTCTTTTTTTATTTTTTTGGCATAAAGAGGTAGACTTGTTACCGCCTATCTATCCGTACAAGTCTTTCCAGACCAATCCCTGTTCGTAACACTATGAGATTCCCAGGAGGTTGAAGCAGTGAATAATAAAAGTGTATAGATCACATTAATATTTTAAATAAATTAATGATATTAATTTAATGAATGTTAAAAAAAAAACTAATTAGTTGGCTGTTTGACCATAACCGATGAATAGTTTGGTGCGATTTAAATTTTTTATTTCAATAAATTTTATTGTTTAAATATTGTTTTTTGTCATGGACAACTATATACTTCTAAAATTTTAACAGTTATCGACTGTTATTATTAATTCATTTATATCGCTTCGTTGAATTTAATATATCTATATATATAAAGATATATGCTTAAAATTGAAGATAATCATGATTTATCTTTTAAAATTTTTCGATAAACGTATTGATTTTAAAAATTATTCAAAATATTCACTGGCATTTTATTGTTTTAATTTTTTTAAAATTTCATTGCTTTTTTTTTATAATTTCGACATGCCATCTTTTTTTGACCAAAATATGTCATCCTTTATTTTTTAACAAAATTACATATAAGTTTCATGAAATAGATTTATTTATAAATAAATCTTGTGAAATTTAAAAATAACAACTAGGTCCTTTAGAATAGACTTATTAGACATATATACATTATATTAGTTAAATAATTTACAATTACTTTATCAATAATTTACAACTATAACTTTAAATTTAACTATTAAATATATAAAATTACAGTTGTAAAATATTAAAGTTATAGTTATAAATGACTGATGAAGTAGTTATAAATAATTAATGTTAAATTTTGTTAATAATGCATGATTATTTAATTATTAAATATGTAAAGTTACAATTATAAAACATTAAAATTATAATTATAAATTGATGATAAAATTATTGTAAATTAATTATTTGATTGATGTATGTTTAAGAAGGATCTTATTATCGTTACATTCTAATTTCAAATTACATTAAGGTCTCAAGGGATCCAGCTGTAATTTTTAAATTTTACAGGATTTATTTGCGAATAAGTTTGCTCCGTGAGATCCATGTATAATTTTGCCCTTATTTCATTTTGTTTTCACTTGTTTTATGAAAATAACGTAAAAACTTGGAAGCGATCACAATTTATACCGTATTTTTATTATTTTTAATATTTAAAATTTTTATACTCTTTATTTAAAATTTTTATACTCTTTAAAACAAAAATAAGTTTACAATTTAATCAAACTGAGGTTCTTTTATGATAAGATTTTTAAACCTTAATACAAAAAATACAAATCATCTCATAATTTCTCAATAACTTATACATTTTGAGAAAAAGTTAAATTAAAATGTAATAAAAACTAATGATTCAATCCTTATACTTTATCCTCACATTCCTATGCTTTTGGTGTTGAGCTCGGGACCTCTAAATTAAATCATCAAGGATTTAACATGAAGATTAAATTTGTTGGTGCATTTCTATGCTTTAAAAACTTACAAAAACAATCTCTATAATTTTCACCATTTGCAGTTGCAGGCATTCATGGCTGCCTCTGTCCGCACTTTGTTGCTCATTTGTCAGTATCCGAACTGAGCTCATTATTCTGGCGCTCATGGATTCTACGTCTGGACCTGTTGCTTTTCCAGGCTCCATTTGGCCCATATAGCTCTATCTGTGATCACAATTGGACTTTTCTCTTTCATCATTGGCCCAACTTGCAAATCCAATCCAGAGGTCTCGCTGGTTCCGCCTCCATAGTCCTTGCCTGTCCGTCTAAACGGCCTAGCAGCGATCATTGAGGTTGGAGGTTGTCCCTTCATGGTAGAGCCTCCGTATCTTCACCTTTTGATCTACGTACTCTTCTTGCATCGGTCGGTTCTGGGCGTTATTTTCCAGTAACGGAGAATCTGGGGAAAACTCTTTGATTCTAAAACACGAGAAGAGTGGCACTAGACTTTATTTTAATGCATTTGATGCGCTGCCTGGCTGGAAACGGAAAGCTTTTCCCTCAGTGGAAGTGCGAGTGCCAGCAGCTGCAAAGTGGAAGTTTAGAAGGTAAGAAGGGTTATTTACATTATCTTGTATGAAAATGCCTATTAATCGTTTGATGCATTTTCACATCGTGAGGAATATAATATAAATGAGAATTTTTTTTCAATGAAGTTGTATCAATTGCGTTAAAATAATACCAGGTTGATAATATATATCTTTGTTTACCAGAAAATAGTTCTTGCTGTTTGTCTCACGTACTTTAAAAATTTGCAGCAAACCTTCCCAGCAAGTAATACTAGATTATGACTATACTTTCACAGCGCCTTATCATGAAAGTGGAACTATTGAGATTGATGAAGATAAGGCATGTGCTCGCTCCTTTTTCTTCGGGCACCTAGCGCTGCTGTTAGAAGAAGTACCGAGAATAGTTGACATTTGTGTTGATGATTTCAAACCTGTTGAGTTATAATGATAGGATGCAAGTGCTACTGAAGAACAATGCAATCTCAAATGGGAAGAATGCGAGGAGAAAATTGATGTAGTTGCATTGGCATCCAAAGAACCTGTACTAGTTTAATGATGAGGTGAGTACTGATTAATTTAAATGACAACTGTGCAGTGTTCACAAACCTGTTCTATGCACAAATTAATCTGTGGACACGGTAATTTCTTTTTTGAAGTGTTTAGGAAATTGATTAAGGGAGCAGGAAGAGATTAGTAAAAATATTTTTATTATTAATTATTTTTAAATTAGATTAAAATAAATATAAGAAATAGTATTGTAACTATGATTAGAAATTAATATTGTAATTTACTTATAGTTCATATAATTTATGTTTCCATTTTAAAGTTATAAGGGCACTCGTGGATTTAAGAAGAAAATATTCTAACTTTCTAGGAAGAATGAATTTGGTTATTGAAGTCTGACATTCATGCCATTCCAGAATCTGTAATTGTAAATGAATTCATTCTTACATTTCTCATCTTCCTTGCCGGCATTTTGAAAGTTGAAACTGCTGGCATTATTTATTTTTACTACAGCCAGGGTCTAGCCTTAATGCCCATGTTTAAAGATCATTTTGAAAGTTGAAACTGCTGGCGTTATATATTATTATTCTTTAGGTGTATAAGATGATGGGTGCTTGTGCTATAGCAATTTCTGGTTGAATGTACTTTATATCAATGGTTTTAATAACACTTGTCAATTTTAATTAATTGGAAAGGTTAAGATTCTTGATTATGCGGCAAGTATTGAAGTTTGTTTGTTTACTTTTTTGGGAAATGAGAAATTAAAACGGATTGATTTCAGATTCTGATTGAATAAGGTGCATATACATGTAATTTGATGTTGAATTTCTCTCTAAAGTGCGCTAACCTCTGATTAATTGGTACAGAAAGGACACCCTATTGATTCTGCTGCCTATAGTGATCCTAGCATAATCAACCTGAAGCTTGCCGTGATCATGCATATGTTGAATTCCATGGCTTCTAATGTCATTGGAGCAGTCCAAATATTGCAAATGAAACAGAGTAAGCTGAGGAAATCGAAGAGAAGGCGAGGAAGAAGCTAGAACTTCTCTCTAGAAGGTTAGAGGTTGGAACTTCTTACTCTTCAGTCAACAATGCAACTAAAGACTAATCGGCATTGTCATTTTATTGCTGTATAGATAGGAAGTTTCATTTTCACAAAACATGTGGCACGTCAAAGAGTTCGATCCCGCTTCGTTCATTTGCAATACGTTAATGAAGATCCTTGATGTCAAAGTCTGCGCTCCTGAATTTCCCAAACATGCTTTCACAGTTCCAACGTGATCTAGTCCAAAAATTTCGATTTCATTTCTCTGCTGTTCGGCTTCTTCACTCCCACTCTTCCAATCTAGAATCCCCAAGCTTTGCAAACATCTTTGCCCTCCTGCAGGGCCCCATTTCACGATTTCATCTTCTTCAAGTTCATGCTCGCATTTATCAACTAGGAGCCCATCAAAACGATTGGATCGCCACGCGTCTTATTGGTTGTTATGCATCTCGTGTATCTCTCCAGATTTTCCATCAACTGCAGAATCCTAACATCTTCCCTTTCAATGCCACTATTAGAGTCCTTGCTGATGAGGGTCAATTTTCGCACACATTCTCAGTGTTCAAGAATCTGAAACAACGATCTCTTTCACCTAATGATTTAACCTTTTCATTCCTCCTCAAGGCATGTATTTCGTCCAAAGATGGCCGTGTTGTTGAACAAGTTCATTCTCAAATTCAGAAGATGGGTTTCCTTAATAATTCATTCGTTGGCAATGGGTTGGTCTCAGTCTACGCCAAAGGGCTTTATGATTTGAGATCTGCACTGAAAGTGTTTGATGAAATTCCTGACAGAACCGTGGTTAGCTGTTGGACTTCGTTGATCAAAGGTTATGCCCAGTCGGGTAAGAGTGAAGAAGTTTTGAATCTTTTCCAGGTGATGATTCAGCAAAATATACATCCAGAAAATGATACTATGGTCAGTGTTTTATCAGCATGTTCTAACCTCGAGATACCAAGTATTCAGAAATGGGTTGCTATTCTTTTGGAACTTGTTGATAACGCTGACCCTGAAGAAATTTTCAGTGACTCCATTAATACAATTCTCATATATTTGCATGGTAAGTGGGGAATGATTGAGACAAGCAGAGAAAGATTTGACCAGACTTCTTCTATAGGTAAAAGAAGTGTGCTTCCTTGGAATGCTATGATGAATGCGTATGTTCAGAACGGTTTGCCTTTGGAGGGTTTAACTCTTTTCCGCATGATGGTGGAAGATCAAATAACTGAACCCAACCATGTCACCATGGTTAGCGTGCTTTCAGCCTGTGCTCAGATTGGTGATTTGGATCTTGGTGTGTGGGTTCATGAGTACATGATGTCTAAAGGACGAAAGGGTATCATTGGAACAAACCGAATTCTTGCTACAGCATTACTTGATATGTATTCTAAATGTGGGAGTTTAGATAGGGCGAAGGAAGTTTTTGAGCATGCAGAATCCAAAGACGTTGTCTTGTTCAATGCTATGATCATGGGGCTTGCAGTGAATAGTGAAGGAGAGAATGCATTGAGGCTCTTCCACAAAATGCCTGAATTTGGCATAAAACCTAATGCTGGAACATTTCTGGGGGTCTTGTGTGCATGCAGCCACTCTGGATTGTTGGAGAGAGGACGTCAAATATTCAGGGACATGAAGATGACATTTAAGATTTCCCCTAACTCAGAACATTATGCTTCTTATATTGATCTCCTTGCAAGAGGGAACATGCTAGAAGAAGCTTTGGAAGTTGTGACGTCCATGCCTTTCAAGCCTAACAATTTTGTTTGGGGTGCACTGCTTGGAGGTTGCTTGCTCCATTCCAGAGCTGAATTGGCCCAAGAGGTTTCTATGAAGCTTGTTGAAGCTGACCCAAGTAATTCTGCTGGCTATGTAATGCTGGCTAATGCATTTGCCTCTAATCACCATTGGGGTGATGTATCCGCACTAAGGATGGAAATGAGAGAGAAAGAGATAAAGAAGCAACCAGGATATAGTTGGATTAGCTTGGATGGAGTTGTTCATGAGTTTCTTGTTGGTTGTTTGTCACATCCTCAAATTGAGGGCATATATAATACACTGGCTATCTTGGTGAAGCATCTGAAAGTACCAAACCTGTCTGTCAGTAGAAATGCTTTGATTAGTGATTACTAGTAGATGGCATCTGAGAAATGTTTTCTCTGACTTTTCTTTCTCCTTTTTTGGGGTTATAGATGCAGCACAAAATCTTGAAAATAGATAGTTTTAAGAAAAGGAGGAGTGGGTTTAAAATTGAACATTGGTATCACACTCTCCTCGGTCTTTAAGATTGAGGCTATCATCATCTGAGATGTTCATCTTTGCCAAAGCTCGCAGATTATCAGGTGAGTAGCTATTGTTTTAATGGTTTTCCTTTGCGGACAGACAATCTCACAAGTATGAATCTAGTAGCTGGCCAAAATTTTTCCAATTGACATGGATGGATCATGCGTTACATAATCCCGAGTTATTTACTAAACATGTTGCTATTTTAGGAAGTCTCGGAAAATCAATTGAATCTGCAAGGGGCCGTCTGTGGCGTGGACATATAAGTTAAAATTTTCTTGCGAGACAATGGTTGAAGCATTTGTTTTAATAAAGACCAGAGAGTCAGCTTACTCATCTAAAACTATTAACCCAGCTCAATTTTTGACTAGGGCTGATTGATTTTTAAGAACTCGAGTTCATGAAGCACGCCCTGCTCTACCAGAAGTCAGTTTTTCCAATTTTCTAATTCGACATTCTTGCAGCTACGGTGTTAAGAACGCATCGCCATAAATATTCTGTTGTTTTGACATCCCACACGAGGAATTCAACCCGAACTAATCTCTTCACAAAACTAGATCTTGAACTGGTTTGTCGCGTGTCGCACAATTCCCAGTAACGGTACAACTTTATCTAGGCTTCATCAATACAAGTAGAAATAACACGAACAGTAGCTCTAATTCTTCAGGTTAAGTATATTCCAACCAACATTAAGTGTACAGAACAAGAAGGACCAAATGGAAAGTCGAAAATAATCAACTGGCGTATCTTTACAGATGTAACTATTAAAATAATTCCAGAAAGTTTTTAGCACAACTAAAATTAAAAGTATTCAAACAACTAGAAATTTATTCATAATTTTTATCAACTCTTTATTACTGGATCAAGATAACAAATGACAGCATTTTAAGGCATCACATCTACACCTTGCACCTCGGTCTGCCACAGTCTCAGCAATTCCAAAATCCATGATGTATTCACCTGGCGACAATAATTCCACTTCGTTCTTCCAAAGGTCCAGCAACAAGAGGAGATGCATGGAGTGGCAATTTAGCAGAAAATTAGAAGACAGGATTGCTCTGGCTCCAAGCAGGAATAACATGGCACTTGCGTCCGTGCTCTAATCTCTTGATGTTCAAAAGATGGATCGCAGAAAACCTCAACATTGCTATATACAATACATAAGGCACCGCCAAAACGAGATCAGGATTCAAGCAATTTACTCACTTCCCGGTGAATCATTCTAAGCTGTCACCGCTCAGGGATAGCAGTTCCATCAACTCCATCCTGTACTCGAGACCTCTAAGATAGTGTCCCAACAGCATGCACCTTCAAGGAGGAGGAGAAACCAAAAGTCAGTTTTGTTAAGAATATTAGCATCAGCAGGCACAGCACTGGATGCCAGATAACCAATCATCTCAAGCTACATCGCAAGTTATTATTCTGACATTATAGTGAGCTTTTAGAATATGGCATCCCCCTTACCCCCCCCCCCCAACCCAAAAAAAAAAACACTTCCATTGCTATTTAACCCTTTATCTTCACCCCACCCACTCCCCACTCTCAAAAAATATGCAAAAAAGTTTAGTTTCTGATATGGTTGGGACATGTGTCAAGTGTCCTGAGGTAGAGATAAAAACAAATAGAGTAACAATTCTTCCAGAGCCAACACCGCTTCTCTTGTACTTGTCCTGGTATGGTAAATAAAAATATAGATATCCTGATAAAATAAGGTACAAAGGTAAAATATGTAACTGACCAAAAGAGCAGACGGGCCAGATAATCCCGAGTTAATGAAATAACAGGCTGAAATTGTAGTGAGGCATTCTCAATAAATTCTGTAGAATCCCCAATCCCACCATTTACTGTTCCAGAAGTTGTATTCTCAGACACTGTTGAAGCTTTTGAATGCATCTTCGGTGAAAGAGTAGCAAGAAGACCATGGACAACAGAATGGATGGTGTTCTTAAGTTCAGAGGATGTAGATTCTGATAGCTCAGCTACCTACTTAGGAACAAATAGTATGAGTCACACTCACCGAAAAAAGAAAAAGAAAGAAATGAAGTGAAAACCTACTCACAAAAAGAAAAGAAAAAAACGAGGGAAAACCTAGTTGAACAGGTGAGCACAAGTTTATAATGCTATACTTCATAAGAAACATGGTAGAGAGGACAACAAAAAATATTGAATTTGGTTACATATACATCCTAGGGTTTTTCACCATAGAGAAGGAACGGAAGATAACTTTAAGAGGAGAATAACGTGGAAAATCATGTGAACTTAAATTATTGAAGTTAAAAAAGAAATTATCAGGGGAAAAAGCATAAAAACTAGACACCTAAAGGGTAAGCAAGAGATGTGTCAGACCAGAGAGCAAGGGAATTACTTTTACCAGATAGCAGATTATCCTTTTTTATGCTCATTCGTAATCAATATGCCAACACAAGAACATGACAGCTAAGCACGATTCTCAGTACTCAATATCCAAATCTTTCAGAGGAATAAATGAACATGACACGCTAGGATGACAAGCCAGGGCCAGGAAAATCACATAACGATAAACTATAGGAAGACACCGTAACAAATAAATGTAATGCAACATAAACAAGAAAAACTAAGGCCTGAGATAAATGCCAATTATAATTTTTCAGAAGAAGACAAACCTGTTCAGGTTGAAGAGATCTCAAGTAATCCAGTAAATCATTTTTTTCTTCCCCAACAAACTGTTGCATCTGAAGAGCAGCACTCTTCCTCTTCACTTCATTAAGTTCCTATGAAAAAATTCCAATAAAACAGAACAAGAAGACAATTAAAAAACCATACTGGATGGCCTATTTGCATAACAGGGAACAGAATTGCAGATTGATCATAGTAAAGTAGACAAACTCGAACATGTCCAAAATTAACAGATGAGATCTCACATCATGATATTTGACCATCAAGCATCTAACAAGTCCAATATAAAGCATATTACATTGACCACATAATTCCCTTCCCCAAGAAATCTCACACTAAACTCTTTGCTCCTACATCCTTGATTTCTGGTGGCATACCTTTTTTATGGAAGACAAACGAGATTGCAAATTATAAATATACTGTTGAACTTCAGTGGACATTTCACCAAGGTTTTGAAAATTAACATCCCCAATTGTCTCTTCATCCAACTTGTCAACTTCAGGAGACAAATCATTCCTTCTGCATAAGTCAATTACATCTAATCTGTCAAAATTTAATCCTTGTGCATCAAGCTCAGTACTTTCTGCCTTCAGGTTTTCTAGATCACTTTCATGCATATCGAGGTTCTTCTCGAGGCAAAATCTGTATTCAGCATTCCGCAATGTATACCTGTATTAAGAAGGAAATTTTTCCATAACGCTTCAAAACATTAGGATTCATTGATAACACATTAGCAATTGCAAAGGTATATGCATGTGAAAAAACAAAAATAATAAAAAAATAAAGGTTGGTCCTAGTTATATTACTCTGATCTATATAAGGATTGTGCGCTGATATGGGAAAATAAGCAGTTGAGCAGAGAAATTGAATACAGGATTCAAGAAACTATAATTTAGATAAAAAGCAAACATCATTCCCACATAATTCAGAAATTGGACCCAGACATTGAACTTACCCAGTAATTATCGAAGAAATTAATAATTTGGAGAGGGGTTCCCACAAGGCTTCAATAACAACTTGAAATTGATCAGACGGAAGCAAACCCAACATACTAGATATGGTCCTTTTCATGGCATCTACTGTAGTTGGAGATACATCTTTCTGGATATGGCTTATATCCAGAGGTTCTATGTCTTGTATCAACTCCAAGAGAACTGATTTCTGAAATAATAACACTCTAGCGTCAAAGTCACCATCTTGTTGGCAACTATCACGGAACAAACATATGCAATGACGTGTTTTTCATCATAGAATATTCATCTGTAAGATGCACACATTGAATGAAATAAGAAGAAAACAATCATCTATCTCAAATGTGAAACACGACCGATACAACATCTAGCCAACAATTATCAATGCCATGCAAGGAATATTTCAAAAAAGATTGCTCTGCGGTCAGAGTAACACAATAGGATGGACCCATCGATAATCATACTTTCTTCCAAAACATGGTCTTTTAGTATATGATAGAGCTCATGCCAGCATACCATAAGTGACAAAATTATCATCTATACCATGTTATCAGCTCTAACGTAGCATACCATTCCATTCAAATCTTGCTAAATGGATCACTTAACTAACAACACCTAACTTGTAAGAGCAAAACTTAAAAATGCTATTGTAACTAAGCATAATATGATAATGTTCTTTTAGGTTAAAAGAAAACTTGATTAAGTCATCCATTTGGATAGATCTGAATTGAATGATATACCATGCCAGCTCCAAGTGACTTCCCACCATAATAAGAATCAGCATACAAAAAAAAAAGTATATTACTCAATATCCAAAATTTCCAATTCATTTCATGCTCATGAGAAGGGAAAAGGATCCAATCAAGGGTACCAAAAAGAATTCAAAATTAGGAATTGCAACATGGAGCTCCAGGAGAGAAAACTGAGAAAGAAACGAGTTGAAGAAGTCAATTTAAATTATAGATCATACGAACAATTCAGTAGAAAGAACTGACCTTAAGAGAATTGGGCCTCAGCCTTTTGGAGCTGGAATCGTCGAAAGATTTGGGTGAAGAAGCAACAACCAGAAAAGGGGTCCGAAATTTTCTAGGGTTCAAGTTAGAGCGCAAAGGAGTACAGACGAGCAGAGAGGTGGGAAAGCCGGCATGTGAGGGGATATGAGGAAGACGAGGAAGAGAAGGCAAGAGGAAGGAGGCAAGGGTTGCCATGAAACACCACCAGCACCACCACCACCACCACCAAGGCACCAACCTTGGTCTCGCTCCCTCTATCTTCCTGCGACAAAGCTCATCGCGCTTCACGAAGGCAAAAGATCAACAAGCAAAAACGACAAACAGGCAAATGACTGGATGATGTCGTTTGAGCAATGTATTTAATAAATCAAATTGATTTTACGCTTTCAATCATTTCCGCTGACCCAACTTGGTCCTCACACTTTGAAGGTTCTTTCTGGTAAAGAAAAAAAAAAAACAATCTATGCTTGTTCAAATACCTTGATAATCCTATATTATAATTTGTAGGGGATTGAAAAAATATCACTTAAATATTAACAAAGTAAATCAAGATTAAAAAATAATAAATTTAATTGACAAAACATTTAAAACATACATCAAATGCAATATCAAAAGTGATTGTTGTTGAGATAAGCATGAAAAGCACTTGATATTTTTTTTTTATTTTGTATCTTTTTACCTCTTTGTTTTTAAAAAATAATAGAGTTTAAAATGGTCAACACTTTTATTTTTAAATTCATAGAGGCTAATTTTTTTAGGTTACAAATTTGTTTTCACCCTTTTATACTAAGCAACCTAACCTTAATTATTTTTGAGTTGAAACGAGAAGGCTTAATTGAGTTGGCTAATTTTACTGATTTTATTTATAGATCACCGATCAAAAAGGTTCATATTAAACATGAGATTTGATCTCATAAACTTTTAAGTTATATGTCAAATGTCAAATCATCGGACCAACAAACATTAAAGTTGAGTCACATAAACTTTACGGACGAGGGCGATAACATTGGCAAGTCAAATAGATGAATCCAGAAACACAATTCAGATTTGTCCGCAGCCAGTGGAGTTGGGCCTGTCCTACCATCACCTGGGCTCGCCCAAGGACAACCATAAAACTTTTATAAAAATGGCTGGCCCATAAAAAGCCTTATCAAAATGCCACGTAATTAATTATTTGTTTAAAAAAAATAGCAACAAACCTAACGAAAATAATTTTAAAAAAGCAGTGACCAAAATAAATTTTTTTAAATTCGCATGCATCAAGATAAGAATTTGTATTATTCATAAGCTATAAATATTCCAGATCAACACTCAATCACTCATTCTCAGACTTCATATAAAGTGCATGGGAAAAAAAATATATACATAGTTGAAATTAAAAAATCAAGTCTAAGTCCTGATACAGAAACATAAAAACCCTAAAAATCTTGTTTCCTCCAAATATCCACACAGGACACAGCCACACATATATACTGTACAAAGGTCCAAAACTGGGTGGTGAAGCATGTTTAGCAGAGGTGGTGGTCACGTTGGTTTTGGTACAGACCCTACAAATTGAAGCGTGTGCATGCACTGTGTCTTGTAGCTATTCTTGTAACATTCACACACACACAGAACATATATATATATATATATATATATATAGTAGCATTGAGCCTTATCACCTTGTGCAGGCACACCAGATGCGTTCATTGAACATGAAAACTTGACCGACAATGGCCAACTTTAATGCTATTAAAAGCAGACAAATGTTTCCAACCAGAATGAGTGGTTTTTGCTTTTGTCTCTGTTGTACGTAAGAACAAGGAAGCAATGAGGATAATATTAATTATGCTATGCTTGCTCGTGTTGCTGTGCGTCCTGGGCAAGAAAAATTAAAGTGAAGACATCAGTTCAGTCGCCCTAACTGATGCTTCTGCGAATATTGCTTCAGTGGTTAAATTCGTGGCTCATATTTTGTCTTTCCATAATATATAATAAAGCCAGACGAACCATTTGTCACAGAAAAGATTGGATAAGAAAAGCTGCAGATTTGTCACATGGCTTGTTTTCAGAGACTTATCTCAAATATGCTTTTTTCTTTATCTATATAGGATAATAGCCATTACCGGCGACCTTTCTACTTCTGCCTTATAAAAGTAGTGAAATGATATATCTGCGCCAACAAAGATTATTGGGAATTAGGATTGAGTTTTATCATGTCAAGGGATCTTTTCTTTTTTCTTTTCACTGACAAGAATATTAGATAATTACCACTATAAAGGATAAACCCTAGGTAGCTACACTGCACGGTCATTATCAAGTAGTTCACAGTAACATCACTGCGTCAAGCTAAGGACAAAAGGGCACGTAATTGGGATAGTATGATACAACCTCTGAAGACAGAGACAAAAAAAAAAAATTTAATCATGAACATGATAACCCACAAACATTAATAAGGCGATGATCTGGTCGGCTTAATCAGGATAAAACCCTGGGAAGCCCACGAGGAGATTGGGTTAGGAAGCAAGAACATGTTAGGGTTGGACCAGGGAGGGTGCACTTTTAGGACCACGGAGAAGAAAGACAGGGTTCACCTTTGGTCCATAATTACATTATTTATATATTTATAGTTCTGAAGGGTTTGGACCGCAGGTCTCTCTTCACATTAAAAGAGCTTTAAAAGCTTAGCCTTGGTCATCAATGGCTGGCAATACTGCTAATACTGTGTTCATATGTATGTGTGTGAGCATGTATAACGCTGGAACAGCTGCAAGCTGCGTCTCGGCTATAATTTCAGTGGGCTTTAATAATTTAAAGGAGAAGGGACGTTTCAATTTTCATCAACCTTTGTCGGGTTCGTTTATAATATTTGAACCATTAAAAATCAATTCTATATTGCAATTGTAATTTACAATGTATTGGCGAGGTCAACTTATATCAGTGCGAGAACGCGCGCGCGCGCGCACACGATCAAGAAATTTCTAGAGGATTATATATATTGGTTAGATTAAGCCCAGTCTTTTCAAAAGGTGACTGAATTTGATGATGATTCATTTTATCCCTAAGACACAGAATTTGATATCTATATCTACGCTAATTAAGCATTCACACTAACACACACAATGTGTGTCGCGCTCGTCATAAATATTCGACCCAATCTTTAAAATAATACAATAATTGTCCTTTGGTATATCAAACAATAATTTTATAAAAAAGATTCACCGCCATGCAAAAGCACTCAACCATTATGGAAATTCCTGTTCTTTTTTCAGACTGCTCCAGATGTAAAGATAAGAACAGTGATGCTGTCGAGGAAGTAATTATCAAGATGAAAGGAGCGCTTAGCTTCTTCTTCTTCTTCTTCTTTTTTCCCGTTTCTCAAAATATCTCCATGCCAATTGTAAAATATAAATCTTCATATATAATTATTTTTTTAAAAAAATGGGAATCAGAAAAATGAGAGTCGGGGGATGTGGATGAATGTAATCCAATAAGAAGAATTTGTGGAAACCATGAATTTCGCACCCACAATTAATCATAACCCGATTTAACTAGCTATACGGTCGGAGACGACATAATCCTTAATTCATTATATATATTGTCTGGCGGTTTCTCCAGAACAATCTTCATTAATTAACATAATATCTCCAGAAAGAGAGTCTTCTTCACACATCTCTATCCTTCCTTCTTGTCTGATACAACCCGAACTTGTCTCATGGTGACCAAATTTTCTTAAAATCTGTTCATAATTTTTCTAAAATTTTATGATAGGTAAACCTTAAATTCTGACAACAACATTCTATCACGATATTAAAAGCTAAATATAAGTTTAACCCTTCATTTGAATGTGAGGAAAAATCGGGAGAAAGGAAAATAGTAAGACAATTTACTTTTTTAAAAAAAAAAATTCTCATCGTTTTTTCACCTTTTTTTTTCCTCACTTTTTTTCCCATTGAGACCAAACATTAAAGTCTTTTAATGTGATTTTCGAACAATTTTTTCTCCGTTGATGTATGTTTTTTTCCATTTAAGTTAATTATGAACTTTTATTTGTGTGGTCTAAAGCAAATCAATTCTTTCAAGCAAAAAGGTGAGGACATTTCTAGAGGCACCTAATTTATTTGAGAAGTTTAAGATTACCCACTTGACAAAAAAAAATATCTTTGGTTTCTGGCGGCCAATATCTAGGTAGGGGTTAATTAACCTAACATAAACAAATGTTTAAATTTAAAGCCACTATTTAGCTCCGGGTGAAAAGTGAAATGTCTTGTGAAACATGTTTTTGCAAGAGAGGTCCACTTTCCAAATTACTTTTTCTAAGTGGGTCAATGTTGTTCGAGAGAGAAAGCACATAAGACCCAAAATAGTATTAACGATGAAGTTAATAAAAGGAAACTTAGTAGTACCTTCCTGATCATATGTGTGTGTGTGTTTATTGATTAATTATGGATTTTAGTTTCAACTACGTAAATGATAGTGTCTTGAATAACAACAACAACAACAATGGCTTTCTTTTCTTACTATATTTTAGTAACATTAACCTGGCACTTGTAGGTATTCATTTTGTCGTCGATTTTTGTCGACTGGATTCCAAGTTTTAAACCTAAATGGGGAGCATGAAAATGAAGTTAATATAAAAAATTGTAAATACCAAGAATTCAAAAGCTAATCGTGTTATTGACGACGCTGGCAAAATTGACTAAGGTAAAAGTCACTAAAGGAGGACCTATTTGAAAACGCACTTCAATTAAAAAAAAAAAAAATCTAAGGACGCGTTCTGAATGGTGAATTTTTAGGCATACCTGAAAGATACGAGTTAACCTAATTACGAATATATGAAAAAAAATATTTTTATTTTTGATATATATATGAAATTTGTTAATAACACTGAAAGTTAAAATAAGCTAATGTAATGAAATTTGCTATTTATTTTTTAAAAAATATCTTTTATTGAAAAAGTTTGATGCCTTTTTAGGCTCTTTTTTTTTATTATATTGTTTATTGTTTCCTACATTTAATACGGATCTAAGAGAGTTAGGTGAAATAATTCAATTTAAAAAAAAATGAGAAAGTGCTGTTCTTTTTTTTTTTTTTTTTGGCCCCGTAGAAAGTGCTATTCAACTATTTTGGAAGAGCAAGGGTCCACCTTGTAACATCACTTTTTAAGGCGAATCAACATTGTGAGAAAGGTAAAGCATATAAGTCTCATCAAAATATTAAAAGATGAGGTTTTGCAAAAGGATAAACAAAATAATAAGGATAAAGCAAGGAATATTATATATTTATGATTAATTAATTAACCCATTATCTGTGCAGAATGCTCTATTTTCTGCTTTTTAATTACCAGGTTAATTACCACATGCAACACAGAGTTGTTATACCTTCATAATGTCCTCAACTTGGGTTGATTAAGTTCCAAGTTTTCAACTTCATGGGGGGCATGAAAATGAATTTTACTTTAAAATATTGGAATTAATTAAGATATAATCCAACAAGTTTTTAAGCTTTGAATTGTGCACATAAATTCAAAAAATATATTGATATTTGATACCCATGTATCGTCTCTTTTTGTTAATTATCATTTCTGTTTTAAATTTTAGCCCATACATTAAAAGAAATTATTAGTATGTTAGACTTCTTTTTAAATTTTCTAATATGCCCTTAATTTATTTTAGTATAATTGATATTATCTTTGGTTTTCTAAATTAATGAAGACAAGAGAGAATAATTGAAAAAAAAAACTGTAATTAATGTTGTTTTGAAATTCCGAAATGACAATTAAAAAAAACTTAAAGTTACAGTTAAAAAGAAACAGGTAGACTAATATGATCTAATCAACATCATTTTAAACAAAAATACTTCGTGCTTGGTTTATAAAAATAAGTGATTATATATATGAAACATGTGCAACTTTTTTGGCATAAAGCATTTACTTCGTAAGATTCATATGTTTAGGAATTGGTTAGAATAACGGAGAAAGGTTTTTTAAATGTAAAAAAAGGGAAATTAAAGTAAGTTCCTATTATCATGTAAATTAAACAGTAAAGATCACTTATATGTTACTCTTGGCTGTTGAAAATGTAAAAATATATTTTGAATTATGAAAAATTATTTTTTGATTATATTTTGTTATGCATATTAAACGATGGATTCATCAATATTATATTGATAGAAAAGAGAGAGCATAAAATCCTTATTATGGAGTGTTTGTTTAGTGAAATGAAAAAAGTGAGCGATGGCCAATTTAGGAACTGAGGTGCAGTTTCTTTTATATATATATATATATACACACTCTCTTCATTTAAAAATATAAAGTATTTTTTAAAAAATTAAATGTTAAAAAATGTAAATCATTTTTAATATTTTGAGGTGTAATCATTATTTTTTTTCAAAAGTATACTATTAATGGTAACTTTATATTTATTATAGAGTGTTTAATAAGGATAAATATAAAAAGATAAAATTAATTAAAAAGTAAGTAACTACTTTATTAGTGGTGAAATTTAATTAAAAATGTCTTAAATTTTTAAACGAATGAAGTATATATTAGTAATTTATCATAGATCACACTATTTTAATTATGTGAATTAAATTATGTTGTTTCATATTTTATAAATGCATTAGTTCATCATAGGGCAGACAGGGATACTACTTTGTTTCAAATATGTAAATTATATTGTCTACGTAAGTGATTTAATTTCTTCGGCTTGTAGCAATATTTCCATAACATAAAGTTGCACACATTATTACCTTCTCAGCTTATTTTATTGAATTCCAAGTTTCAACCCTAGTGGGGGGCATCAAAATTAGTTTGAGTGAAATATGGGAATAATCAAGTCCGAGATAATTGTTTCATTGACTATCAAGATAAATTGAAGTTACTGGAGATAAATTACCCCAATTTAGATTTATTTATTTATATAGACCGTAAATAAAAAGGTAAGAATAATTATATCTAAAGACCACTCAAAAAAATTATTTATAAATAACAACTAATAACAAGTCCTATTTGAGAAAAAATAAATTACATTTACATTTTAACAACAATTTATTTCATATTAATTTTTGTACTGTAAAAAAATTTCCTTAAGCGATCCTTAAACATGATCCTCTCATAAAAGAAAGTAACATTAACATAAAATTAAAAATAAATGATATAATATATAGTCCTTTTAGTGTCAAATAACCCATATTACTGGTAAGCCACGTTGCCTTCAACTCATTTGGATTGAGTAGGGTAGAACGACAAAGACAACAAAGTTAATATTACTAGCTAAGTCAGAAGGAATATCTATTGTTTTTTAAATTAAACTAAAAACTTCTTTTTTGGCCAAAAAAATATAAATTTGTTGATAATAAATAACCACTATATAGTACCATGAAAAGTCAGGAATAAGGATCAAGCTTGGAGGGCCACCCATTTAAATTCATTTTTATAAGGGTTCAAGCTTAAAAAAAATGACATTTTTAAGAAAATCGGGCGTTCAAGCACGGCCCTGATAGGCCATGAAAAAATTGGCTCAGGCTCGGGCAACTCTTTTAAGCCCATTTTTATTTTTTTCTTAAAAAATAAAATATTTTTAGTTTTTAAATTAAATTTAAACTTTAGAATATATATTTATACTTTACAATTAGATTTTTTATTATTTATTTTTAATTTTTAAACATTATAATTTATATTTTAAAAAATATATGAAATATTATAATTAAAAAATTTTAAAAATAAAAAATAATAATAAGGGCTTATGGATCTGATCCTGAACTCTTTATATAAGAGTCAGGTTTTAAAAAAATGAGATATTTTAAAAAAATTGAGCTTAAGGCCTGAGCTCTTAAGGGCCAGGCTCATATGAGTCGAGCTCATTCATTTTCTAACTCTAACATGAGTGTATACAAATATCTAGTATGTTAAAACTATGAAATATAGTAAATATAAATGTTTTGATATTTTAAAAGTGTATATGCATATATATATATATATATATATATTATTTTTATTTTCCTTAAAAAGTAAACACTTGAAAGGACCAAACATGACACCACCTCATGTCTTTATTATATGGCTCTTCTATGTGATCCTTGGCATATAAAATCTCACACAATGTTTTCAGAACTGTAATGGACATTAAATTGAAAATGTCAACGATTCTCAGTTCGTATAGTTCAGTCGGGTTAGATCAATGGTCTAATTGATGATATAATAATTAAATTAAAAAAATTATATATGTATATAATAATTTAAATATAAAAAATAAATATGAAATTTCTATTTAACTTAAAAATAAAACTAAATATTTTAAATTTATCATAACTTAACAAGCTACATAATATAACATAATATCAAATGATTAAAAAAATTGATCATTTCTGAAAAAACTTGATAAAAAATTTAAAAAAATTGAACATTCTAATTTTTGAAAAATGGGGTCCAATTCCCGGCTTAATCCCTATTACAGGTCTAACCACCTATTCAAAACAGCCCAACTTGATTCAACTTTGAAAATGTTTTTATATATTGACCAAGCCAAAATTCAAATCAATACAATCTGATTTTTTTTAATCATTGATATTCCATTAATACAATAAAGTCTATATGGTGGGGCTTTTACATTTATTATAAAATTGGTGTAGAAAGCTTTAGACTTTAGCAACATTGAAACATTTTATATCGATTTCAGAATACTGATGTAAAAGGTCCTTTTTAACTATATTAAAAAGCGTTTTTGTACTATATAACTTGTTTATACCATTGATTTTAATTTCTATCCCTAAGTGTGATTTACTTTGATATCCCTTGACTAATTGAACAACCTAATAACTAGCTAAACACAACATCCTCTAATTGATAAATTTTATTAAAAATTTTAAGATTTTAAAAGCATTAGTTGATTTTAACTAATTTTCTTAATTCACATAACATAAATTGCTACGACAGGATCAAAAGTAGGGAAGAAAAAATTTTACAAGGCTATCTCAATGTATATATTTTTCATGAATCGGTCATAGCCATTTCAATGTATAAATTGCCGGTCAAAAAAAGATCACGGTCATTTCAAAGAACAAACTAGGAATGATGTTTGTTTTGTAGTCATAGTAATCAATATATATATATATATATATATATATATAAAGGTAAAGCTTTCGAGGAATTGAAGTTGGATAACAATTTATTGAACATAAGAAGCAACTTTCTCGAATGAGCCACGACTTTTGAGTTACTTCAATTTATTGAATATAAGCAATTAGTGGAGTATATTAGCTGTATTAATATGGACTTTGGCGATTCTGTGATTGAATTGGATTTTTTATTGTTTAATAAAAACAGGTTATATATAAGGAAGAAAACTGTCAATTAAATAGCAACCTCGATCGAGTAAAGATTGGCAATTAATCGTGGTTATTTATGTGGTCTCATGTAAGAGCTAAAGCAATAGATGAGTAAGTGCATTGAATCGAGTGAACTAGTTTACCACAAGAAACTACCATGGTGTTCCATTACATTAATTCCTTCATCATCATTACATTCATGCACTGAACGATTCCACTCTCTACTACACATAACTAGAAAAGTCACAAGTCAATCGAACCAACTTACATAACCTGATCATGGTCTTACCTCTCTCACCTTTCCACAGGCCCTACTTCAAAAAAGTTGGAAAAAATCTACACACGACTTTGGGGGGAAAAATTAAAATAAAACAATATAAAGGTCAGTGTTCTCCTCCACCTCCCAGAATCACCTTCTCCTTTCTGGAGTCCAACGCGGCAGGGCTGGGCTAAAATGCGCCGACACCACCCTCGAATCTAAGAGCTCCATGATGGGAGTGAAATTCACACAACGTGGTACCTTATACTGATTGATCGACGCTCCTCTTGAGATCGCGTAATCCATGAGTTCCTCAAACGTGCCATTTCTCACCACCCGAATTTCCAGGGGTCCGATTGAATTATCCGCAACCCGACCCTGTCTGTAAACCGAGTTCAGCGATTCCTCCATTTCCAAACAGCACCGGTTTAGAACCTCCTCGCTCGGCGGGTTCGACGGGTCCTTCATCAGGAGCTCCCAGTATATCACGTAGTGACCTGGGATCGTCTTCGTGTCGGCGTAGCTTGTATACTCAACCACGCTGGTGTTGAACTCCGCGAGGAACTTGGATGCGTTCTCGACGGCGTTCTGTAACTCCGCCTCGTCGGTCTTGTCGGAGTCAATGCTGAGCAGCACGTTTTTCCTCCTCACGAAATGGAATTGCGGGGCCGAGTTGTGGAACCCGGTGACCCGGAGAATGTCCCCTACCCGGTACCGGTATAACCCGGCATAGGTTGTGATTACGAGTTCGTATTCTTTGCCAACTTCGACGTCAACAAGTTCAACGAGTTTCGGAGGAGAGTCTCGGGCGAACCCGGATCCGTTTTCGTGCTCCAGGAATTCGAAGTAGGCCATGTTTGGCATTATAGTGTAAGAGACCTCGGAAGGCTTGCACATCGGGTTGAGATTGAGTCCGAAATAACATTCCGACGAAGCGTACATGGTGCAGGCAAGTGGCAACCCGCCGCTGTAGTAATTGAGCGTGGGGATATACTGAGCCATCGCGCCTGTCACGATAACGTCCAGATATTTTGTGTTGGGCCAAATCCTTGTGATGATACCCTCCCAATTTTCCTTGCAACATTCATGGGAAACGAACGAGGCCAATTCCCGGTCGGGTTTGAGCACCCTGGCCATGTACTCTCTTATTGCCGGATCGGTGATTTTGGGGTTCAAAGTTCCGGATCGGATGTCGTAGCAGAGTGGAGACCAATGAAGCTGGAGGAACCGAATTGCACGGAGGAGACCGGAGGCGAAGACTGCTCCGAGACGGAGGACTTGCTTGCGTTCAATGAGGCCGCAGAGCATCTGGGAGTACATGCTCTGGAAGGAATCGGGGCACAGGATGGCTTCGTTGGGGCTGGTGTAGACATTGTAGGGGTCGAAGGGTCGGGTCTTGAAGTGGTCACTCTTGTAGTAGCTGGTGAGAACGGGTCGGGCCACGAGCCCACCCGGAGTCCTTGTTTCGGATTTGACGAACAAAAAGTACAGTCCCTTGCCTTTGTCCAAACCAGGCACATAACTGTTCCATTGAAATAAAAAACGCGTTTGGGTTAGTAAATGCCAATCGAGTTTGAAAAGATGGAAGCACATGTGCTGTTGATGCATATATATATATATATATATATTTTCTTATAGCGATATTCAATTTTGAGTTCTTCGAGAAGCAACTCACAGGTTCATAACTGGCATGAGAAGGCTGTAAAGAAGCTGGCGACGATCCAGCTCTTCCTTAATTGTAGGCATGAGTTTTCTTTCACCAGCGGAAGTTCCCGAACTGAAATTTCCGGATTAAAAAATTGAGAATCACGATTTTTTTAAAGGAATTGTGAAATTAGTTCCAGCTGTGTTACAGGGCGTGAATGAGACTGACCTTGTTAAGAATTCAGAGACAGGGTGAGCAGATAGAATAGCAGAGCGATCGCCATTAGCAATTCGCTGAATTTCAGGCTGGACGTCCTCGTAGGTGATGACGGGGAGCTTGGACTTGAAGGTGGTGCGGTCGGTGGCACCGCCTAGTCGGAAGCGTTTCAGGTACTCAGTGTCGGCGTTGCGAGTGAGTACCTCGGCCAACACCTTCTCCTGAACAGCATCGGCGTTTCGTGTGGTTTCCTCAATGAATTGAAGCGCCTTAGCATCCTTCTCGCAAGCAGGTGGACCAAGTGGAGAAGAGAGCGCAGAATCCACAGCCATGTTTTTTACAAGAAAGTGTTATAAGAAACGGATGAAAGTGAAGATTCGGAGAAGGAAAGGGATAGAGAGAGAAAGCGTGGAGGAAATTTAAGACAGAGGAGGAGTGAGGAGGGACGAATAGAGGATGTAATTTTTATAGGGAGGGGGAGGGGGAGTGCCACGTCAGAGGAGGTGGGACCCAGTTTGGGGGAAATGAAAACGAAAGAAGGAAAGGAGAAAAGGCCCAGTGGGGAGAGAAGGGAACAGGATTGGGGCCACAGCACGAAGAGGGAAGCAGAAAAGAGGGAGGCATGTGGGGTTGGAAAGCCATGTCAGCAAGAGCACGTTTAATTGGAAGGTAATAGTAATACGCGTCGCCCAACCACACGACCCGTTTCGGGTAAAAATGTTGGACTTTCCCATAGTGATGTGTCCCGCCCCGCCTTCCTCCTCTCCTAACTCCTTTCACGTGAGCTTAACTCTGCGCTAGAGGTTAAACCCACTTTCAATCAGAAATTATGAGTTTGAGCTTTTAATATACAATAGTGATTAAACTCTCGATGTAAAATGTGCCTCTCAAAAATATGTCAACAGGTTACTAACTGAATTAGTTTAAATAAAGATCTAGGATACCAAAATGAGAGCAAAAGAAACATTCTGTCCTAGTCACCAGTGGGTGCTTGAATCAACCGACAAGAGTTTGATATATTTTAATTAAAAATATCAAATTTAAACTTTAGATATACAGTAATAATTAAGTTCTTAGTAGGAGTAGGAATCATGTATCTCAAAGAAATGCTTACATGCTATCGATCGAATTAGTTTAAATCAAATACTTAAGATAGAGGAGCTTGTAAAAAAAAGTTTTACTACATTACGGTATAAGTTATTTCATATATTCTTTTTTTGTTGAGTTATGTCCCGACTGATTTAAGAAACCAATTTCCAAGGTTTAGAAAGTACAAAGTAAATTCTTCCAAACTAAATCTGCTCTACACATAAGTATTCGCTGATCCTTTCCAACTAATCACTTGCATAAATACCAATAACTCATGCCACTCAAGCCAACTTGAACAAGTCATATATCCTAACAGCCACCACTTAAATATCACATACTTTAGGGGCTTTTCCATTTTGTGGTGATACATACGCACGTATATACATACATAACGATGAGAATGTGGGTTCAAAAGTTATTATCTCGTTAATATATGCTCTTTTTGTTTAAAAATACAAGGTTAAGGGATAAAAATGTCTTAAAATTTTTTTGAAAAGAATTATAGCTATATTCTTATATTTTAATTGAAACAATGTCACTTCGAAATTTTTAAAAAGAGAGCAATGTTGCTCAGCCGTGAATCCACATCATGTTGACCATTAAACGTTGTGTTAATCAAAAAATTTCCGTGTGTCCCCTGAGTTGATCTTCTTCTTCCTCTCCCCCCCTCTCACCCTCTTTCTGAACCTTGAACCATCCCCTCTTCACCATCACTTCCGCAACCACCACGCCAACAACATTAGTCACTGCCAGACACTCCACCAGAACTAGGAAATGAGGGGTTGTGCCTTCTTCAGCGAGCACACACTTGCCGCCGCTGCCACATGACTCGCCTCCCTCAGGTATCTATGGGTGCAGGGCTACTGAGTATCCACATCAGACCGAGATCTTTTAGCCATGGATCGCCCCTTTTGGAACATTGAGTTGATTCCTTCTAGATGACTTGATGTTCATAATCATGCTGGCAAAGCTTGTATTCATAGAGCATCCTACCCATCTTCTTGCCTATTACTCTCGCTGGACAAGGATCCAATTTTCTAGATACTGTGAGGCCTTTGGACCCTGTTGCATTCGTTCGATCCTCGAGTTAGTTTGTATATATTCCACATTACTCTGTAAGTCGCTTCTGTTCCTTTTTTTTCTTCCCCTTGCATTTCATAGACATTATTATTATTAGTGCCTTGTAATAAGCTTGTGTTGTAGTACAAAAATTCTTCTCCAGACATGAACTTGGTTCCCTTTCCTAGCGAGATGCTCAATTTTGTGAATAATAAAAAGAAACGTAGGGAGTGTTTTCTCTTTTCCTTCCTTGATTTCCCTTTTTGTCTGCATTTTTTAACTTCTCCAGCTTGAAAGGGGGAAAAAAATGGTGAGCCCGAACCATCCAAAAAGGGAAGCACATGACATGCAGACTTAGTAGATTCTCTCATGTTCAGAGCGAGAGAGAAAGAGAGGGATGCGATGAGTGCGGATAGCCAAATATAAAGAAAATGGGTGACAGGTGTAATATTTTCATTGGTTAAAAGAATTTCGGTAGTCGAACGTTAGTTAAAAGTTAGGAAAAGAGAACATGGCTCTATTTTTAACACTTTTAAAATGACATTGTTCCTTTTTAAATATAACAGTATTTATAACTCCTTTTAAAAAATTTTTAAAATAATTTTCCTCCTTAACCCTAAAATATAAGAGATTGGGTTAGTTCTTATAATTTTTTTTACCTGTACTCTCATTACTTCAATTTGTTATTCTTTTTCTAAAAAATTAATTAAAATTTTAATTGTGATTGTTAAGACAATTATATAAAGCATCTAACAAGGATATAATTTAAATATATTTTTTAAAAAAATAAAATTTTTAATTTTATTTCAGAGCAGTGAATTAGTTATAAATACATTGTCCTGTAGACTGGATGGAGTAATTTACAATTATTTTATAAATATTACAATTTGATACGTAAAATTTTCTGTATTAAGGCCAGCTTTACAAACTTACCTCACGCAAATAGTTTGATGGCAAAAAAAAAAATTGTATATTATAAATAATAGTGTTTGGTAAAATTTGAACTGTGATTAGACTTACCCTATGCTTATTGTGCACGCAAGCCTACCTTTGTTTTTTTGTTTTTTTTTTTTGGGGGGGGGGGGTTTCGTGGCACCTTATGATCTCATGCTTCTTACATAAGCCATTCAAGTTTTAAATTTTTGAGCAAATGCTTGTGTGTGTGTGTTCAGTGAACGTAAGAAGCAGTTGACATGACATGGATGTCTAATCTAATAAAAAAAATGGATGTCTAATTTAATTTTATAAAAAATATTAGATATAATTTTAATATTATATTAGTTTTATATAGCAGCCATTGCCAAAACTCCAACCATTTTCTTTAGTTACGTTCTCATATCCTCTTCTTATCTTCACATATGTAGGTGGCACACGCCAATTTTGATTTTGGTTGTTATTCTCGACCCAAGGTATATTCTTTTTGGCTTTCTGCCCAAAGTATGGATTACGATAAAAGTAGAATTTGTTTGTATTCCAATAAATATTCATGTTTTTAATGTTAATTACATAGGAGTATTAAATAAATTAATAATCAATTAACTAATTTGTAAGATGCGCCTCACAAATGCAGCCTGCAGTTGCACCTAAAACCTTCAAGAGAGAATTCGGTTATTGCTGGAAGAGATTTAACGGTCAGTTTGCTTACCAATTGTTTCAAAATATTAGTTTGGAAAAAAATGTTTCATAATATTTATTCAATAAACGAGCAAATTATTTATAAAATTTTAAATTTAATAGTACTATAAATTCTGAATTTTTTATTATGTAAACTATTCTTTCAAATTTTAAAAATGGTGTAATCTAATTTCTATCATTAATAAAAGTTAATTTAAATTATTAATTAACCAGAAAATGACAGAAAAAGATTTTAAAAATTATAAAAAATGACAAAAAAATTACAAATAAGGGGGGAAAATTACAAGCAAGGATTCAAACTTCTGTTAACTGTAGCTGTTATCAAAAGTTAAAGAAATGATTTACATAATAAATAAGTTTGAAGTGCGGTGCTACGTACTATACTTAAAATTTAAGAGATAATTTACTCATATTTATTTTTAAACGTACAAATACTATTTAATTAAAGGTATTTTTTTTAAAAAAATCTTATTAATTGTGTCTTGAAATACTCAAAATATTTTATATTTTTTGAGGTAATATTTTGAAAGGATACCTTATAATATTGAACAGAGAGAGTAAAACAGTTTTTCAATCAAATGTAGTTCAAAATATAAGACACTTAGTACATCTTAAAATTATTTTTTAACTTTATCAAAAAATTATTTTTCTAAATTTATCATTTTATTAATTAATTTGGTCATAAGAAATTATAATTAATAATTAATCTGGCTAATTACTTGATTTCACCAAGTCACATTCAAAGACCATTCTAAAAATTTATTTGCATGTAATGACCAATACAGAATGAATTATTATTAAAATAAAAATATAGTTTTGTTCCTTTTTGAGTGATCCTTAGATGTAATTTTTCTTTCGGTTAATGACAAAAAAAGATGTCATTGTTTATGAAAGTAAGACAATAGTTACTTGCATTAGTGTGTATATGGTTTGATTAAAAAAAAGATTAGAAAGTGTTTCACAATTTAAACAGGAGGGAGGAAATCATTTGTGTATTTATGATTTGATTTTATTATGATATTTTTGTAAATGACTGAATTATATAATTCGTTTGCAAATTACAAGAAATAATTATATGTGTGTGAGCGCGCGCGTGTATTCCTTGTCACTAACTCATCTAAAGAAATTGATGGCGATTCGTGAAACACTACGTTCATGAGAGGAAATTAGAAGAGATAATTTTTTCAGAAATTAGCAGAGGTAACAACAAATAGGAACTCGCTGGTTTTTTTTTTTTTTTTTAAAGTCTGGTAAAAAAAAGAAAACAGGAACTCTGACAAGGTAATATAAAACATTTTTCCGTTCAAAGTGGACCGTTAAAAGTGGGAATCGAATTTAACGTGATCCACGCATGTTATTCTAACTAACCATTAACTAGTATTTAAGCTTAAAACAATCAACCAGTGAAGATCCAACGAGGTAATTAATCTCAATAAAATTTCAAAACCCAACTGTTGAAGATTCAAGTGTAAAAATAATAAAATAATAAAAAAAAGGGGTTATAACTGCTTAAATGAGAAATCTTGAGTTTGAATCTGTGTAAATGTAGGCAATGCCAGTAAGAGAGCTTTTTCAATTAGTCTTAACAATGCTCAAATCTAACTTAGTTAATAGACATTGACCATAATGAATGAGATACGTATGGCCAATTGTTCTCTTCTCACTAGATGATCTTAAGTTTGAATATGTATGAATGCAAAAAAAATTTTAAAATATTTATTTTAATTGGACCTAATAACACTTGAATCTAATCCAATTATAGACAGGTGAGGAAGAGTTGCATCCGGGTACATGGCTACTCTGCTAAAGGAACAAATTCGATAGAAATTAAATGACAGTGGAATCAATAAATATAGTTAATCGGCAAGGTATATTAATGAATATAATATAATAATTAACAAAGTGATTAATTAGTGAATAAGTTCGGACAATAGAGAGTGGTCAGAAGGGTCTCGTGAGAAGAGAACAATTGGGCGTGGGACACATCATGGGGAGGTGAAGAACAACCGCCATAAGATTCACAGAGATTTGAACACCATAAAATACGTTGCCCCAATCACGTGTGCCTCATTTTCTCCGAAACTTCACACACCCACACATCCACCTTCAATTGTTGGCAACAAAGAAAAAAAATATTTTAAATTTTTTATGTGCGTGTGCTAGTGTTTTTGTATTTCCTCGTAAAAAAAAAAAAGGAAACAAGAAATCTTAAGCTATGATTTTTTTTTAGCAAAAAAATCTTAAGCTATGATTGATGATGCGTTAAGTATAGTATTTTTTTATCTGCCATGATCCCATAAAAGGCCGATATATATGTCTTGGTCTGTTGGGTCTTAGAATAATCCGATCGAAACGTTTTCACATACGCTATGAGGGGTTTGAAAAATTAGTTTTGTTATTAATTAATTATTTATAAATAATACAACTTATTATATATATTTTTATCATACATTGAAAACAATACTTCAGTTGATCGATGCTATTTTTTTATATTTTGCAAGTGTTACATAATTTTGTACTCCTCCGTCCTAAATTATAAAATATTTTTTAAAAAAATTTAGTATTTTAAAATATAAAACACTTTAATAAAAATAAAATTTTATTAATAATATTTTTTTAATATTATACTTTTCATAGATTTTCTATCTTTAATATGTTTTCATCAATGGAGTATTAAATAAAAAATATTTTTAAAAATTTATATTTTTGTTTAAAAAAATAAGGTCGTAAAGATAATATTTTTCATGGGTTTGAAAACAGTAGGAACGGAAACTAATTAAAAGGCATCAAGCTTTATGCCGCATTACTTGTTCAGGTTTCCGTTTTTAAATTTATTGAAAATATATAATTTTTGCCCCAAGATGTCACCATTTGCTAACCATTATCTTTTGCCAGCAATTTGTTTTTTACTTTGTTAAAAGCAGTAACGTGTTTCTTTTATTTTTAAAATTTACATGAAATTTATTAAAGTTGTACGGGCTATTTTTATTTTGAAATAATAAAAAATATTTTGAAAAAATATGTAATTTTTATTCATTTGTAATAATTTTTGGGAACTTTTCGTTATTAATTTTTAATTCTATTATGTTTTACATACATTTTGACATTAAAAATATTAAATTTCAACAATACTATGGAAAAATTCTGTGATTTTTTTCTAATTTTTGGAAATTTTTTATTTTGAAAATAGAAAATATGATTGTGTATTGAAAAGTAGAAGAGGTCCATATACTTTATTATCAAAAAAAAAGTATTTAAATGTTTTTATCAATATTTTACTACATTAAAGTTATGCCACAAAAATATTTAGGTTAAAGTGTATTTTTAGTTATTTAACTTTATACAAGATTTTATTTTGATCCTCTAATTTTATAAAATATCTTTGTAGTCATTTAATTTTAACACCATTACTTTTAAATAATTATTTTTTATACCAATTATTATTATTTTTTAAAAAAATACTTAATACATCAACATTTAAAAATATTTTGTCAATATTTAGAAGTTCATTATAGAAATTTTTTTATGAAAATAATGGTCAAAATATTTATAAATACTCCATATATAATTAAAAATGTTTTAAACTAGATGCGCGACAAAATTGGAACAATTAATTCAGCGGCAACATATTACAATTAAAACATGGTTTATCTGATCCTTCTATAAAATATAACAACTGACAAGAACAGTGATGTCAGTTATTTAAAAAAAAATGAATACAAATTAAGTGTCAAACTCATATAGCAAGGCCGGTGAATTTGTTTAATGGTTTAAAGGGAAGATTATTCAATATGGGGCACTGACATAATTAATTGATGAGCAGAGACATTATTGAATAAACTCTGATTAATTAAGTAATTAGGAAGAGAGACGGCTAGTAATATTAAGCATCACAATCATGGAAGGTAAGGTCTAATATATATAATTAATTAAGTTTTGGAATCTAAGTTACATATAATAACATGCCTCAACCGACATTTCGTTATCCTCCTCCTTTCTTATTCCTCCTGCTTCTATTCAAAGTCCCTTAGTTTGTTGTACATATTTTCCTATTTAAACATTCAAACTAATTAAGTTATTTTAATCAGCCAAAAAAATAAATAAACAATAAGTATGGTCCTCCCTTGCTTATTGTTCTCATGTTTTGTATATTGTTCAATTTCCAAATTTTGGTTCAGTCAAGGTATGACTAATTCATCATGAAACACCTCATTTTAAATAATCGTGCACAAATTAAAATCAATCGGAGTAAACTAATCCTCATTTGAGGTATCTAAAATACCCTCAAAATTGTTTAGATTTTCAATCTCTAGATTTTTTTTAAATAAAAAGAGGAAGGGAAGAAATGTACATTTTTGTTTTTTTTAATTATTTCAAACTCGTCTTTATAATTACTAATTTAAATAATACTCTTTCTGTCTCAAATTATATAGAACTTTTGAAGAAGTTCTTTCATTTTAAAATATAAGATACTTTGGGTAGATTAAAGTTTTATTCAATGTATCAATTTCAATATTACCCTTTTTTTCTCTATAATTAATTTATGTCCCTTCTCTTTTTAATATATCAAATGATGGGTACTTTTGAAAGTTTATATTTTTATTTTGAGAAGATAAGTTTGTTAATTGTATTTAATAAAATTTATTGATATGTGAAATTTTATCTAAATGTGTTTTATAATTTGAGACAGAAGGAGTAATTTTGTTCAAAATTAATATATATATATATATATATATATGATATGCAATATATATCATAAATATACTGTCCAAGTAACTTAAATGTACATATTATTTCATACTTATTAATTTAAATATAAAACACTTCAGACTTTCCCTGGCCTAACGTAAAACCAATGACATTATGACATTAATTACTGGTTGAACATAACCGGATAGTAATTAGATTTAGATTACAAATTGTTTTTCTTTACTTTTTATTGTTTTGCAAGAGGCAAATTAAATTACTTTCAGATTACTTAAAATACAGAACATAAGTTGACGAACAATTAAAGAAAACATCCAATCCAACTAACTAGTGAATATTTAAACCTTAAACTCGAGTAATGAAAATTAAAGGGCGGTGCAGCCTCATATTAATCTTTTATATATTCTTCTCAACGCCGAGGCTGCGGTGTGTTTGTCCCATCTTGGTTTTCTCGTCAACTTAATCCAAAATTTTCTAGCCTCCATTTGCTTTTTCTTAAGTGTTTCCATTAATAATGAAGATGATCAAGACTCATGAGTCTTGAGATTTGAATATAGCAAATGTGTACTCTAATCTTAATTTGGTCAAAAAGAGAAGACAAAAAATATATACTCTTCGCTTCATTTAGGGTTTTGGTTTTATTAGGGACATTCTTACTTTTGGAAATGTCGATATTGAGCTGTCGACTTAAGTTTTTTAAAGGATAAGTGCAAAGATGGAATATGATCGAGGACAATATATTTTGTACGTTTTGTTTAATTATCATCTTGGGTTCTTCAACTAATAGAAAAAATGAGGAAAAAAATTTTAAACATGTCATTAATGATGAGTACTTAATTAGTTTGTTTGAATAAATAAGTTGTCGTTCGCCCATATTAATATTGAACTTCGATAACAGATAATTGTATATGCTAAATAGAAGGAAAATGTGGAAGCATGTTCTTAAAGTACAGTTAATTTTTCTAATACAATTTGGACGACAAACTGCCAAACTGCAGCGTTAAACATGTAACGAGTCTCTAGCTAGGGTTTAATTATATTGTCAGTGTTAATGTTAATTAATTAAGTTAATTAAGCTGTGGGCTAGTTTTGTTAACTTGGGAACAGTCTTCTTGAAGCCTGATAACCTTGTGCTTAGCCCGCCTAAATGTCTTCCAAGCAAAGCAACAATTCCAAGATTAGCAACAATTTTATTGGTAATTAAAACATCCTGTATTCTCTCAGCATCAATATTAGCAATATTATTAGATTTAATACGGGTAAGTTGGAAGCTAAATAAATTTTATTGGTAATAAAACTAGATTTTTTTTATTGCATCGTTGAGTATTTTGAAAACTTTAATTTGTGAGTATTACCACTTTTTGCTCAAACTAATATTCAAATCCTTGTTGTGTGGGATAGTTATTACCCATGATGGCCTTAAGAGTACTATAAGGATGTCTTTGACATAATTATTTAATGCAATTATATATTTTAGGGTTTGAATTTGAAATCTCAAAATAAATTGATTCAACTCTTTCTATTATTTGAATCAAACATCTCTTGATAATAAAACCATTATGTTCACCATAAAATTTTTCCATAAGAATTTTTTTAAACATAAAGCCTGTGGATGTAACATGTTTTTATTCATGATCAAATCTTTTATAATTGTAATGTATTTGATAGTGAAAGAAACACAAACGGGTATGATTAGACCTCTGGGTGGAATTTTTTTTTTTTTTTGAGATTCATGCGTGTACTGTGTACATGTGCTTTTTTATATCACTATTAGAAAACAGCGATTCATTGAAATTAATAAGAACTAAATTCCCTAGCGAATTTCATTACTCAAAAAGGGATCGCTAATTAGACAGGAACTTAATCCCTCATTAAATTTTATATTAACTTAACCATGAGTGTGTGTAGTAATACCTAATTATATAACCATGCCAATTGCCATATGAAACTTATATTGTGTTTTAATTTGTAATCTTCTAGTACGACTTGACTGATGTTATTTTCATTCTTCCGTGTTTTCTTATTGTCGGAAAAATTAGGTCATTAATTGTATATGTGTGTACAAATTCACCTTAAAATATGTGCGAGGAAAATGTTGAAAATATATATTGAACTATATATCTTTCATAAAATCTCTCTCTCTCTCTCTCACTCACGCACACATTTGTGGCTTCAGGCAGGAGAAAAACCTCTAAATTTGTTATGGGTGAAGTATTTGATTGGAAGAAACTTTTGATGGCCAAAACTTTAGGAGATCTGAATCTTGAATAGCCGCATAACGATTAACGGGACATTTTAATTCTAATGTTTAAAAAAAGGAGGAAAAGACATAAATATATGCGACTTTTGTAGTACAATATAGTATAATTAATACCGTACTAATCTGTTGTACACTGCAAAGTCTGTGTCTTCTCGTGGAAGCAACAAAATCATGCAAGATGTTATTATGTGGAGCGATCAGAATCTCATAGCTGGCCGTATGTGTTCGTGGTACGTACTCCTCTCCATCTTCCCTTCCTTCATCTCACTTTACCTCCATCTCTTCATCGTGTTTTTATGTTGAATTTTATTAAAAGAATTATAAATAGATTTTATATAAAAAAATTAATTATTATAAAATTTTTTAATAATTAAACTAAAGTCATTGATAACCTAACGTGTTGTTATTTTTTTAGTTCAGTTGTTAATAAATTTTATAATAATTAATTTTTTTGTGTAGGATTTCAACGTGATTTTTTAATTTTTAATTAAATCATGTTATTAATTCATGAATAATGACATGGTCTCATTTTCTAAATTTTAAAGAGTGCTAATACAAAACTGCATCAATTAAAGGGAAAAAATTGTGCCCTCACTCCTCATGGCAAATGCTACATGCAATGAGATTTTACATCTCTCTCTCTCACCCCCCATTCAACGTGCGAATGGAAGTAATTACGTGGGGTTTATAGTTACACATACACGGATCAAGAAAAATAGGATGAAACAGTTGCAATATACTACTTTATGTGATAAACAATTTTAGGGCACACAAGAAACGTTAAATTGGCCTAGCAAGCTAGCTAGCTGCCTTATTCAGGTAATGCTGTCTACTTGGATATAGGCATCTTTGAGCCTTCTGCTTCCAAGATTGTTCATTCAAAGAGTTGCCATTTCCCTCCATCCCTAAATTTCACGGATTAATTCTGTTTGATCCCACTGCATGAAAAAAAAAATCCCATGTATAATACTTGTTTGAACTAAATATGAAACCTCACTTAAATATGTTTGTTCACCACATGTTTGTTCACCACAAACAATACTAAGAACACACACATACATAACATTGTCACAGCCCCTTGTATTGTAATGCTAATTAATTAACATAGAGATCCCTTGTCATTTATTATATTCTGGTTATTTATCTAGATGTATTAATCCAATGAGATATCTAAGAGTGTAATATTGTCCAAATGTGAGAGATTTCGTATTGAATAAAATTAAATTTAACAATTAATATACAATAAAGTTAGAATAGCCTATATATAAATTTTGATGTTTTAAATTAAGATGTGATATGTCATGCATTTTGCAACTCTTGCCAATTATTTGTTTTTAATTTTCTCATGTTTTTGGATGATCGCTTCACATTCTGAACAACAAAAAAATGTATATAGGCGTATAAAAAAATGAAAGATAAATGTATTAAAAATGAGAGAATTATGCGTAAAAGAAAGAGGGGAGAAGTGAGAAGAAGGAACAGAAAAGGTGGAGGAAACATGGAGCGGTTGGGGGGAGTGAAAGGGGAAGGAAAGTGGAAAATCCTGGAATTATGTTTCCTCACGTGGTGCTTAGTTAAGTCACTCAGTCAATGGTCAACTCTCTGAATCATGGGCACGTGAACAACACTCTCTCCTACTTTGGACAACCTAATAATATTGTCTTTCTTTAATCAAGCACCAAATTAGCAACCCCAATGAACTCTCTCACCCCTTCTCTTCCATCTGTACTGTGCTCATTATACGCTTCGCCAAACACGCACATATGCATGGACTTTTAATCTCATCAACGTTTCAATAGTTTCAGATCCGTTCACATATATACACTACTTATCAATCCGAGAATACCTATATATATAATCACAATAGAAGAAGAAAAAAAGAAGCATGATCATGTATAATGATATTTTGGCATATAGCTTATGAGAACCTCTTTTTTGTTAATTACACTCAAAGCTAATCAATTTCAAGATTTTTAAAGAATACTAGTCAATTAATATTATTGAATTTGTTTGTGTGTGTGTGTAATATTGGACTTTCTAATTTTACCATTTTCCAAATTTGATGATCGCGTGCGCGCACACAATGTGTTTTGTGAATTATAACTTGATGCAATTAAGGACAAGTAATATTGAAAAAAATTAATTACTACTCTCTTTAAACTATAATATAGGAATGCTCATTGAAACATGTAATTTTACTTATAAATAAAAAATTGATAGTTTCTTTTATATTTAAAAATGGAGTATCATCTCTTTAATTATCCTATATTTATGATCAAAAAAACTTTAAAATTTTATCTTGTGATTAAATTTGGTGGGAGTATATACTTCTTAAAATGGTTTTATGAATTTGAAGACATGTTTTTATTCTATATCTAATGAACTTTTGAGATTCAACTTGCTTGGGCTTTTTTTTTTTTAAATACCAATTAAAAAAGTAACATCTGGGCATACATCTCCATGGTGGCTTCATGGTTATTTCGTAGTTAATGAGTAACATTAAAGCAAGGGGATGAGTTGGAAAAGATAAAGAAAAAGAAAAAGGTAAGAGATAGTAGAAATGTGGGAGATCTGGTCAGATAGTTTGGAGTAGGGTCAAACGACAGCGGCAGAGAGGGAGGTCGTTTTGTTTTGTTTGGCTGTTAGCGCGTGGCAACCAAAGTGGGCGGGACGGCTGGTCAATCTGCCACGTTTGACGTATACGCCACAACACCCAACTCCATTAATTGTCGTATCACTCACACACCCTTGTCGTTGTTCCAAAGCTGCCTTTGGGCAACCCACCTGAAGCTTCCCCCACTGTCTCTCCTTATTTTGACCGCTTCCCTTTTATACCCCTTTCTCACCCCACATTTCATTTCTTTTTATTTTTTGTTTTAACTATTATTTACTCGATGTGCAAACTATGATTTTTAACAACTTTGTCAATTGAAGTAGGATTTTATTACCATCTATTCCCTCTTTTTTATTATTTTTATCTTAATTTATAAGATACTTTTAAAAAAATTAATTGTTAAAAACAATATTTTATTAATACTTTTTTAAAATATTACCATTTACATATATTCTCTTTTTAATATTTTTATGAATAAAATATTAAATAAATGATACTTTTTAAAATTTATATTTTTACTTTAAAAATATAAAGTTATAAATATTGAGCTTTATTATTATGTATAATTTTATTTACAAATATCTAATACATTATGATGGGGGAGTATAATATAAGACATTAATGATTATTTTATTAATCTAAAATAGGTTGGTCGAAACCTATATGTTTTTTTTTTTTAAAAAAATATGTTTTCAATTTGGGGGGCAAAAAACAATTTGCAAACCATTTGCTCGTGACTCGTAGTAAGTAACTGCTGTGGTCAATGTCTCATTATAACGGTGGCTTAAAAGTCCTTCTCGCGACCATATTCTGATAATATTTATTGGGTTGGGGAAGGGGAGGGAAAGCAAGGGAGATGGCAAAAGCGAGCCGCCCTGTGGTTTTTAAAAAAGATATTTTTTTTATTTTAAATTATAAAATACTTTTATATAAAATTTTATATATCAATAAAATTTATTAAATAAATTTTATAATTTTATTTTAAAAATATAAATTTTTAAAAATATTTTTTATTTAATACTCGATTGATGAAAGAATATTAAAAAGAGAGAATATATATGAAGGGTAATATTAAAAAAGTATTATTAATAAAATTTTATTTTTATCAAAGTATTTTATATTTTAAAATATCAAATCTTATCTAAGATTGTCTTATAATTTAAAACAGAAGGAGTATTACATATATATGCATCTTGACCCAAGGATCTTAACATGTACTCCCTCCATTTTTATTTATAAAAAAAAAATTATATCACAAAATTTAATAAAATTGATTAACTGTATTAATTGTGTTTGAAAATAAAAGAATTGAACTATAACATTCTTTATTAATTGTGTAAATCAATTTTTCATTAATTTTTTCTTAGGACTATAAATGATAAAATTATAAGAGATAATTTAGGAAGTTTGTAATAAATATTTATTGAAAAATATAATTTTACTTATATAAAAAATAAGTTAAAAATAATAATTTCTCTTATAAATAAAAATAGAGGGAATATAATATTACGATTTAGTTAAGTATGATACTCCCTTCCCAAATTACAATATAACTTTTGAGATATTTTGTTGTCCCCAGTGTATAAAGCAATTTTAAAAAAATTAATATTTTATTAATGATATTTTTTTAATATTATCCTTTTAGTGAAGAGGGAATTGAAATAATATTGTAATGTAATGATTTAATATATAGGGATATTTTTAAAAATTTATAGCTTTATTTTAAAAATAATAAATTTGTAAAGTGCCATTATTGAGCTTTGTTAGAATGTAATCTTGTCTCAAATTATTTTATGATTTGAGATGGAGGAAGTATTATTTATTGGTTTAGCAAGTACTCCTTCTAATTATATTTATAAATCACTTCTGACATATTTTACTATAATTAAAGAAAATCTTAAACTTTATTAATTTTATTTTAAAATTTAATAAATTTTTACCTTTACTCTCCATTAAGAATGAAAATTTATTTTTAAAAATTTATCTTGACAATATTTAACAAGAACAGCGATAAAAAATAAACCTAGAAAATAATAAAATGCTTTATAAATAAGATTAAAATTAATTTTTTTCTCTATTCTAAACATAAAAGAGTAAATATGACGTAGCATCTTAATCCAAAATTTTAAAATATTGAATTTACAATTCTTTTTTTATTCATATACATTTTTAAATTTAAATAATATCATGTATTTTTCTCTGTTAAAAAATATAAAACGTTTTTAATTGAATTTCACTCCCTGATAAAGTAGTTACCTATTTTCAAACTAACTCTATCTTTTTATATTTACTCTTATTAAATACTTTATAATAAATATAAAATTATTTATTAATAGATACATTTTAAAAAATAATAATAATTACACATCAAAAGATTAATTTTTTTATATTTTTAAATATTTAATTTTTTAAAAAATATTTTATATTTTTAAATGAAGGGAGTAAATCTTTTTGCATGAGGGTTGGTTGCTTGTTGTAGGAGTCTAAGCAATGGAATATTGACAACAAATCATTGAACAATTTAATCAAAATATATATGTTAAACCATTGTTTACGCCAGTAGTTTCGAGGCTGGGATTTATAAAAATATTCTTATAATCATAGCATGAAGTCCAGATATGTCTCCGACCATTTACAAATTAATTCTTCATTTGCACCAATAGCTCAAGCAAACTAAATTCAAGTAACAGTTGAAAAATTCTTGCTTATAATAAAAAAACAAAACAACGTGTAAATTGTTAAACAAATGTTATTAATATAAAATATGTGTGTAATCTAATTAGCCTTTTGGTAAAAAAAAAAAAAATCTAATTAACCTCATGGTACGTGATATTTATCAGATTACCAGGGGCCCTTAAGAGGTCACTTGTCCCTTCTTGTGTAACGCTGATATTATTTTGATAAAATCCTGTGTAACGTTATTATAGTATTGATTTCTATAAGATTGATATTGATGTCTCATGCATAGCCTCTCTTAGCTAAGAAGGTCATACTGCAATAATGGAATGACATCTTGGAAGAGATTCAAAAATAAATAAACAAATAAATAAATAAAGGGAACATGGGCCGCACAGGTGAGAAACGTAAAGCCCAAATGTTGAGGGCCTTGAGGTCCGTTCAGTTCTGTGTATCATATCATCACCAGACGGAAGGACGCTTCAGGCCCAATCTATTCTCTCTTCCTTCTTTCACTCATTGGGTCCTGGAGAAAACTACACGTGCACTTCCCAGCTTAAATTTCGCATAGACCACCTCAGAATCAAGAGAGTAAATTTAAAATATTTTTTAGTGAAAAATGATCAAGATTGTCTCTCTCTATATATAAAAATATGAATAGAGAGTGTTTTAGTCATTTCTTAATAAAAAATTTGTTTAATGTGACTATTTGAATGAGATTTTACTATTATCAAATCGACTGAGAGAGGCTTTTCTAGAAGCATTTTTTACATTTGCATTGAGTTAAATTCAAGATCTCGTATTCATGCAATTATAGCCTCGCCTTTTCTATTAAGATCGGCACAGGCCTGTCATGCCATGACAATGCATTGTAGTTTCAGAATTCATTGATCCTGATCTAAATTGTCAATGTTTTTGCCAACATTAAATTATTTAGTTAGATTAATCTTTTACTAAAATCTTAAAAAATAAATAAAAATTATACTTCTCACAAAGGGCCCAAGAGAAGCCATCTGAGCCCGCTTACACGGTGTCCCATTCCGGATCCAATTCACGAATCAGTTAATCACAGAATCACCCCGAGTGACGCCGAGAAATTCCGAGGTAAAACGAGTCTATGATGGAAGTGAAGGTCGACGAGAATGACCTGAAAGCTGCTGGCGCCGAGCTCCTAGCCGGGGACGGTCGACGTGGTATTCGCATCCACGGTTGGGAGATTGAGACTTGTAAACGCTCTATACTCAAGTCCTCCACTGCTCAAGAGTACGCGCTTTCTTAACTTTAACCCTAGTTCATGTGATTCCCAATTTCAGGCGCTATTCCTGTTGCACTTGTGACTAAATCGTTGCATTCTGTTTTCTGTTTGCTTTGTCGGAATTGCTTTTGTTGTTTCTGGAGGCTTATTTGCTTTTCAATATAATATTTTAGTTTAACTAGAAATTGCTGGTTTCTCTGAGAGAGGGAGAGAGACCCGGGGAGTGGGAGTTCAAGGGTAAAGATTTTTTACTATGTACAATGATGTTTTGCACTATTAGCATAGAACCAATCATGTTCTTATCTTGAACTTGCTATAACTTTCCCGCTAACTTCAAGTTTCAATATTCCCATCTGTCAAAGCCCCTCATTATCTTGATCTTTGTTCCTATAGTTTTTAATGCATTGATTTGATTCATTGTGCAGATGGGAACAGAAACTTCAGACATCTCACTTACCAGAAATGGTTTTTGGGGAAAATTCTTTGATTCTAAAACACATGAAGAGTGGCACTAAACTTTATTTTAATGCATTCGATGCTCTGTATGGTTGGAAACAGGAAGCTTTGCCCCCAGTGGAAGTGCCAGCAGCCGCAAAGTGGAAGTTTAGAAGGTAAGATGGGTTATTTTGACAAAATTATGAACTTTTGTTTTTTAATTTTTCTCGAATTTTCAAATATGTCCGCTGCTATGTCCTTGTATTGTTGAATTCTATGATCTTGTTTACTTTGGTTTCTCTCTTTCTTTGAGAGAATACATTATTTTGTATGAAAATGCCTATTAATCGGTTGATGCATTTTCACTGCGTGAGGAATATAATATGAATGAAAAGTTCGTTTCCATTAAGAAGGTATCAATTTGTCTTTGTTTGCCAGCAAAGAGTTCTTGCTGTTTTTCTCACGTACTTTAGGGAAAAATTGCAGCAAACCTTCTCAGCAAGTAATACTAGATTATGACTATACGTTTACAACGCCTTATTTTGGAAGTGGAACTATTGAGATCGATAAAGATAAGGTACGTGCTCCCTCCTTTGTCTCCAGGGACCTGACGCTGCTGTTAGAAGAAGTACCAAAAATAGTTGACATTTGTGTTAATGATTGTAAACCTTTTGAGTCATAATGGTAGGATGCAAGTGCTACTGAGGAACAATGCAATCTCAAATGGGAAGACTGCGAGGAGAAAATTGATATTGTTGCATTGGCATCCAAAGAACCTATACTATTTTATGATGAGGTGGGTACTTGTTAATTTAAATGACAGCTGTGCAGTGTTCACAAATCTGTTCTATACACAAATTATTTTGTGGACAAAGTGATTTCTTCTTTAAAGTATTTAGGAAATTATGCTTCACTGGTAGAATGAAAAGCACTTAATTTAGGAAAATCTCCATTACCCTCGTTCTGTTATGATCCATTTCTAAGAAGATTGATTAAGGGAGCAGGAAGAGATTAGGAAAAATATTATTATTAATTATTTTTAAATTAGGAATTTAAAATAAATATTGGAAATGGTATTTTTAACTATGATTATAAATTAATAGTTTAATTTACTTACATTTCATATAATCTATGCTTTCATTTTAAAGTTATTAAGGCTCTATACAAAGCCCTCACCTATTGAATGAAGGCACTTGGGGATTTAAGTAGAAAGTATTGTAACTTTAAAGGAAGAATGCATTTGGTTACGAAGTCTGACATGTTAATGCCATTCTAGAATCTATGTAAACGAATTCATTCTTACATTTCTCATCTTCTCTGATGGCATTTGCTTCCTGTCACAAATTGATCCTCTTTATGAACAGGTGATCTTATATGAGGATGAGCTAGCTGATAACGGAGCATCTCTTCTTACTGTAAAAGTGGTAATTATTCATCTATTTTCTTCTGTTTGGATACATGGCTCTTTCATAACATTGGCAATGACTGATGGTGTGACCTGTTGGTTTGTATAGAGAGTCATGCCTAGTTCTTGGTTTCTTCTCTTGCGATTCTGGGTGAGCTACTCCCTCTTCATACAACATGATATTGTTGACCACATGCTTAGCTGCTTTTTTTCTCAAAGAAGCGATTAGCTGAAATTGATCCACTATTCACAAGGCACTTGGTGAATTAATTAGTGATTTACTTCTTATTCTAGTTTTTTGAAAATTGTGATTCTGTTGTTGATTTGTTAATCTTAACAGCTTAGAGTTGATGGAGTGTTGATTAGACTGAGAGACACTCGTATGCATTGTATTTTTGGTGGCGCTGAAAATCCTGTTATTCTTCGAGAAACTTGCTGGAGAGAGTCTACGTTTGAAGCATTGTCTGTGGTAAGTTTCTGCCACGCATTTACATTTATTTACTGAGTCAATTCACAGCAAGGGTTCAACCGTAATGCCTATGTTTAAAGATCGTTTTGAAAGTCAAAGCTGCTGGCATTAAATATTATTATTCTTTAGGTGTATAAGATTGCAGGTGCAGTGCTATCGCAATTTCTGGTTGAATCTACATTCAATTTTATATCAATGTTTTGAATAACACTTTTCAATTTTAATTAATTGGAATGGTTAAGATTCTTCATTAAGCGGCTAATATTGAAGTTTGCTTGTTTCCTGTTTTGGAAAATGAAGAACGAAAATTGTTTTTTCAAATTGTGATTGAATAAGGTGCATGTATACGTAATTCAATGTTGAATTTCTGTCTAAGTGCACTTATCTATGATTAATTGGTACAGAAAGGACAAACTATTGATTCTGCTGCCTACAGTGATCCTAGCATAATCTGCCTAAAGCTCCCCGTCATCATGCATAAGACCCAAAAGCTAACTGTTTCCGCTTAACCTGTAAGTCTGTAAATTCGCATTATGTAAAAAGGATTGAGTATTATTTTTATTCCTGTCTTGTTCGTATTACAGTTTACCTCCCAGGAGAAAAATGACAGGGAGGGGGGGATCATTTCCGGCTCTAAATTTTTGTGAGGAACAGGTTTCTGTTTTACAAAGTCTCTTGAATCCATCAAGATGTGAGTGCCAGATGCGGGTGATGATATGGCGTGGACTCTTGGCCATGGGCATACCAGCAGGCACGTCTAAGGAAATAGTAGATAGCCTGCTAATCTTTGAAGCTTTTCCGATACTTGTAATTTTAAAGTTACTGTGAGGTCTTCATGTTTACAAGTGTTTTTATTTGGAGCAAGGTACTGGAACTGAAAATGATGGCAATAAGTAAACATTAATTGTTTTGTACCGTTCAAAGCGGAAAATTATAGAGAGTACAGGTTGGAGCGAGCGGGTCTAAACTCCTTGTTATCTGTTCAGCATGATTTTTCAAGAGCCCATTTTGTTTGAAACTGAAAAGCTTCATGTGTAATTGTTTGTAAATTTACGTCATCTTATAAAATGTATCATTATCTATAGTCTATAGACAGTAAATAGCCCAATTATTTCGTTATTTCCTTGAGAAGCTTGACCAATGGATATTGGAGATCACGTAAATGTATCAAATTGGGTATAGAATAGTGTCGAGTGATCCCCCCCCCCCCCAAAAAAAAATCTATCTTTGGGAAACTCATCGTACGGAGTTTAGTATTCTTTCCTGGTTTATAGCTCAGGTGAAGTGACTTTCAAGATCACGCTTCACGCCTAGGAATTTTCTGGTGGGTAATTTTTTTTTTTAATTTGGCTAAATAATTATTTTATCAACGACACTGATATTTTTATTGAAGCATAGAATAGAATCAAGAAAATCGAGATAGCATGGCTTGAAAGCAAACCAGACTTCCTATGTGTGCAGAACAGCAATAATTATTTGTAGCATCAAAGAACTAAAAACGCCTAGTTTAGGTTTTGCTGGTGCTATGACCAAGATAAATACCTTGGAATAAAAAAGGCCCGAAGTAAACGTCTGAAACCCTAATTCTTGTAGCATGAATATGCAGCAGAAGCATCATCCAAGACGTTTGCTCTTCAAGTTCATGGATCTCCTACCTCTGGGTCGTGCATTCTTAAAACCAATGAGCAAACTCTTGAGTCTCTCAGAGTCGGAGGTCTAGATCCAGCTTGATTGATGACTCTTTCTCTTTAGGTGGGTCGGCTTCTTGTTGTGGATCCAATCGAAAGCTTCCAGGCCAAACCAAATCCACTTGATTCTCATCAGTCATGAAATAATTCTCCAGTCCCATTCCAACCCCTCCATAATAACAAGCCTCATGAAAGCTTGGTGTTGCTATTCTCGTTCCTCCTCCTCTGTAAGGCTTGTGTACCAGTGAATGAGGCTGAACTCCAAGTGATCGAATCATGGGACTGTTCATGGACAAACCCATCGTCGTCGTCATCTTGTGAGTCTGATTATATCTTCTGGCAGCTCCTCTTTCCCTTTTGTGTGCGTTCTGGTGCCCCCCCAAGGCTTGTGAGCTGTAGAACTTCCTCATGCAGAAATTGCACGAGAAGATTTTGGCATTTGATGGTGATCTTGATCGTGGTTCTGAGTATTCTGGTGCTGCTGAGAGTTGAGTTCCTCCTAAACTCAGGTTCAACCACTCTTCTGGTTCTGGATTCTCACCTTCACTTGCTTCAATATAGTTCTCTTCTCTGTTCATTACTTCAATTTCTAGTTCTAGTTCCTTGTTGCCTGTTACATCACCATCATCATGCTCTTCCAGGATGATCATTACTTGAGATGGGAGTGAGGTTGGATTGAATAGAGAGATTGAATGGCCTGTAGGAATCTAGCTCATCAGATTGGATGCATAGAAAGCATAGTGGAGGAGTGGTGTGATGGTCGGAGTAGATTTTATTTCCTTGTATGCGTGGATTGTTTATATTTGATGTCTATCTAAATCAGTGAGAGAGACCCCACCTGCAGTTGCTTGGTGCTTGAGAGAACAATGCTTATGTCATCTTCACAGTTGCTCTCATCAAACTTAGGATTCCCCACTTTCATATTTCTGCTCTCTTTCCTCTTCTCTCCTTGCAAAGCTCCAACCTTTGTTTAACTACTTTAGGAGTGACTATAGGAATATTGCAAGGTTTCACTCCTGTGTGGTACGTCTTGCATAGCTATTATGCAAGGAAGTTTTTTTTTTTTTTTTTTTTTTTTTGAGTTAGAGGGAGAATGAACCCCTCCTGTGGGGGATTGAACCCATCACCTCTCTTGTGAAAGAGGATTACTTTGCCATTAGGACAATATATCAAGTGTAATGAAGATTTATTCCTTTGCTAAGTTAAGCATATTACGTTACCTGTGATTTTGATTTTAATCTTCTTTTTTTAGCTCAAAAGAATTAAAAATATATATATGCAGCATCTACATGTGATGGAGTTCTCCTCAATCATATGGAACTGGCAAGAAATTATCTAAAGAATTTTCTTGTACCCTAATTTCCTTAGTTTGTGTTTGGAGATCACATATTGGACAACTTTGTCCAAAGTAGATTGATTTAATTGGACACAAGTTGTTTTCAAAGATTATTGTTACGATTTCTATAGACAATGAATACAATATAAATTTTTGCCAAGAGCCTCTTAATTCAATGATACGCTACATTCCTTTGATTAAAAAGGGAAGGTTAGGAGTTCTATATCTCATATGGTGAATAATGAATGTGCGAGTGTGGTGATTATGTGTCACCATTTCCTATCATCATATGGAGGAAGGATCGCTTTTCTTTTCTTTTTTCTTTTTGGTGAAGAGGAAGGATCACTTCTATATACGAGAAAATGTGTAGATATATAGATGTGTCGTGTGAGTATTTGTATTTGATTTTTTTTTTTTAAAATACAAAGTAAGCCAACTCCACATTCTGTTGAATTGGCTAAATAAGCTCTTAGGACCTAAAGACAAGCACGGGCCAAATCAATTACATGTTTCCCCCTCTTTTATTCACGCTTTTTAAAATTTTATTACTTAAAATACTCTCTGAAAGAGTAAATTTTTTTTAATAAGAAATCATAAGTTTCAAAGAGAATAAAATTACTGTGACGTTATGTTGGGTTAGCATAAATGTGAGGTAAAAAAAAAAAAGGAGAAAAGGAGATAGCGTACGGCACTACAAATGCTACATCTGGTGTGAATGAATTTTATTCTTTTATTCTTTTTTTTATAACTATGAAAAAAAAAATTCTAAGCAGTAGAAGCATCTTGTTGAAACAAACTAACTAAATCAAGAGGGTGGGAAAAAAAAAAGGATGAAAACCAATGACACAAGATAAAGTCTATTTGGCAAGCATGTTAGCAGCTTCATTTGCATAATGCAAGATATTCTGAACCACTACACTCCAATCACAAGCCAATAAAGCTTGAACTTCATATAACATCTATATTTGGATGATGAGGGGGCCCTCTATCATTATGTAAGTCCATAGTTTCTAAGCTATCAAATTTAAGAATTAGCTGATGGTATCTAAATTTCTAGGCCAGTTTTAAACACTATAAGCAAGCCCAAAGTTTAGCAATCAACAAGTCACTACCATTCATGTTAAATATGAAGCCAGCTTTGAACTCACCACTCAAGTTTTGACATAGACCCCCACAGTTGATAATATTCAGGAACTTAAGGTCGGCACTGTCCACACTAAGCTTTAACCAGTCATCGGTTGGTGGTATCCAAGTGCCACTATATATAGGAGCCTCCTTTTGCCTCCACATAGTACCTTTCAGTTTGCTATAACAATCATTGAAAATATTAATAATAGCAAGGTTTGAGCATCAATGGTTATGGTAGAGGTATTTTTGTCTTCAAATAACTTCTCATTCCGCCTTTTTCAAATGAGCCAACAAGCAATTGAGAAGAACACCAAGGGACATCATCTTTCTTCCTTGAGGACTGCACATTCTATTTGCTCCACTCTTGAATGTTCACCTCAGAAAGATCTTCTATGTTCATGTGAAGGTGATCCATCCACAAGCTTTTTGTTTTAGGGAAGTCATGAAGCATGTGGATAGTGTCCCCAACAGTGTCCTTGCAAATCCCACACCAATCATCATCATGCATTCCTCGCCTCTTGCGACTAGCATTAGTTAGAAGTTTGTTATGATAAGAAAGCCACAAGAAAGACTTACTTCATTCAAGAACTCTCAGCTAAGTACCACCGTACATAAAGGAATAAAGGCTAAAAAATTTGATATGCCCTTACAGTTGCAACTATTGATATTCCCATATTCTAAAGTGGAGGATATTTTGGTTATTTTAATTATTTCTATTCCCATTCCTTTCTTATTTCCATCATACCAAACATCACGTTGAAAAAATATATATTTTTTCTCTTTTTCATACATACCAAACGTGACTTTTTTAATTACCATTCCTATTTCCTTATATCCATGCCCGTTTGCCAAATTCAAGTTCATGTCTTGGATCATCACTTTTACTATGGCAGATGATTGTTTGCATACTGTGAAATAAACGCGTACGAATCTATGAGATCTACTTTCCTTTCTGAGTGGATACGATAGGCCTAAAGATGGAGAATTCATGAGTGAGGCTCCATCTTGGGGATTGGTAGGTTGAGTGAATGATTTGGGTAATTATTTGTCAACTTTTTGATTCGAAAACTGTTTGTGAAAGTTGCATCGTCTGGCTTCTGGGCCTTTCCTTTCCTTCCAATAAAAGGTGCTCTTGTAAAGTTAGGCACCTGCAGTTGCACATGTCTGCAAAATCACACAGTGCTTTGCTCAAGCTTGAGTGGAGTCATGAGTCGCTCTGAAACCATTCATTCACACAGTAAGTTGCATGATCTGCCTCTGCAAAATTTGTGTGGTGAAGTGCCTCATAGGCTTCTAAGATGTGAACACAATTGAGTTGTGAGTTGTGGTGTGACTCATTGCTTTGGCTTTTCATTGCCTTTGTGAATGGGACCCTGATTAGATTTTTGCCAATAATGGTGATGCAAAGTAGTAAATGATGGAGAGCGTTTTGTTTTTGTTGCCATTTTTTTTTTAAATGAGGGTTTTCTGTCCAGACAGTAAGTATCCACGTCGTTGTCGTCTTCCTGGGGCTTCTTGAACTTCTATTCAAACTTGTAAGGCTCATTTTATTATCTCTCATTCTCTTGAACAATAATTACAAAAAAAAAATTAAATTTAAACAAATAAAATTATTCTTTATATTCATTTTATTCTTTTATATCTCTCGCATTACATACATTCAATTTATGATTATAGATATTTTGAATAATTAAATTCTCTAAAATTACATGTGGAATGAAACTCTTGTGTGTATTTAATATAATTTTAACAGTTATAAAGTCCACTATATTTCCTCGGCATGAGAAGTGATTCAAATTTGAATAATTTTGTGATTTATCGCTTTTCTCCTTCATTTGATTATTTGTATAAATATAAAATTAATTATTTTAATTGTTAACTATTTTGAATTAAAATACAAAAGCGAACTCCAAATGCAAACGGAAAAGTGAAAGACAGTAGGACAATGGCATGTTATTGTACCGTGTCGATTTCGATTGCATTAGTTGCAATCTAATCACGCAAGTTAGGCCAATAACATGTGATGCATAACTGAGGTTTAAGTGGCCTTCGATTTTCTTTTATTAATTTAGGAAGGACCCTCATTCCAATGGAATAATTATTATAAAGAAAATAAAAAAAATGACAATAATTTTTTTTTAAAATATATAAATAATAATTTAACTTCTCAAAATGCCATAAATCCTTTAAAATTTTTAGAGACTTTTTTATCATTAATGAATTTATATAAATTATTAAATTGTCTTTATAAAAAATAAATAATTCACAATTTTTTTCTTATATTCACAACCTTTCTTTTTATATTCATAACAATATAATAATAAATAAAAAATTTAATATACCAATATAAAAAAAATTGCGAATCATTTATTTTTAATAAAAACAATTTAATAATTTATATAAATTCAGTAAATATAGAAAAATCTTTAAAAATTTTAAAAAAATTATAATATTTTAAAAGATTAAATTATCATTTATATGTTTAAGAAGAATTTTATTATTTTTTTTTAAAAATAAGTTCGTGCTTTCTAGAATTTAAAAATAATAAAAGAACATTTCGCATTTTGAAGGACCGCTGAGGCCTGCCACATCTAAAGTTTGTTCCGTTACGCCTAACTTTGAGTGGCACGTCTCAGAACTCAAACCACTGAATTAGGTTATATTTTCTTCGTGGTCAGCAAAATATGCTCATTCACGGAGACTTAAAAAATAAAATGCTTAAACTTGTATCCTTGATGTACTTAAACCTAAAATCTAGTTTATTTATAATGCAATAAACAACGCAATTTGCAGTGTTTGATCTTCTACGACAACGCATTCAACCCACACAATGCAGTCTAATTTATGTTAAATAGGTTTCACCAAATTAAAAAAAAAAATATCACGCGTTATGGTCTTTTTGTTGTAATTTTCTTTCATGCTACTGCCTGCCACTTTAATTCCAAAAAAAAAAAAAATGGAGCTAACACCAGTCTCTAAATTCTTTCGATTGTCATTTCATGCTTGTGACGTTTCTTGCCCATCCAAGTCCCCAGAGAGCGAGCGAAAAGGAAATGAATTTATTTTCAAACAGTAAAATGAAGCCAAAAAAAAAAAAGGCAGTCCAAAATCAGATAAAAATATAATGCACAAATTAATATGCTTGAAAACTATCGAAATTTGGAGGGAAATCAGCCTCCCCCAAGCCAGTAATGGCGTAACAGATGAGTGCTTTGACACAGATTTCTTTGATACCACCCTCTTTAACGACCCTTGATCTGCTTGAATGCAGCTATGTCGATCTAACAGCTCTTTCAGGTAACTGCAGAAACAAAGCAAAAATTGTGGATGAAGTGAACAAGACGGGTCAATTAAGAGGCATCAGAATGTTAGGAAAGCCGTTACAGCAAGCATCAGATTCAGATCATCTGTCTTACGCATCATAAACGAAAATTTTCACAAATGATGATACTTTTTGCTCACGCACGGCATTTCTCACAGGGAAACACTGAAACCACTGTGATCAGGAATTTTTTGAATAACATTGTCAAGAACAAAACAATCACATCCCACAAGCACTTTAACTGGGAAGGAACGCATTGATTCAACAAGGAAGAAAGCTTCTTTTCTTTGATATAAGAGTTGGCATCTAGATTAATTGAGCGAGAATATTTATTACTTTTTTTTTTTTTAAGGACAGAAGTTTTTGACAACCGTTCCCTAGCTGCATGAAGCTTTCAAATTCTACTTCTTAGTAAGAATTTCATGCATACAGGTGGCAAAAAGGTTCACGTGTTTCAGAGCTTCTGTTTGAAGCTGGATCAAGGGGGCCATTTAAAAGAGTTTAACCATAAGAATCTGAGGGGATTTAGAACTTCACCTCAGGAATCAGGATCACCTGTGAAAGGAATTGAGTTAACCCATTATTAGTATAAGTAGAATTGAAGGGATTCACACAGCCAATTTCAAGGACGACTCTTGCAAGCATTTCATTTTTGTCAAAGTAGCAAATTTATTCATGAAATAAATTGGCAATAAATTCCTCATCTAAAGTAAAACCCCGTCGAGAAAACAAGAACCTCTAGACCTTTTTATTCATGGCAAGGAGCCTCCAGATTTTATATTGAGAAGCAAACTAATTTTCCGATTCTAATAATCCAAAATTGTTAAGGAATATACAAAATTATGAGCGATATACAGATGAATGACCAAAAAAAGGAAAAGCAAATGTTTAAGCCTGGCTAGACACCATTCAGTTTGGAGACTAATCAAATTAGTTGTTCCTATAATAAGTGTTTGAAAGTTTTTTCTCATGTTTTGCATGGAGTCTAAGATGAGCTGCACTGCACATAGCTTGTAAATAATGTCCTCCTATAGATTTTATAGCCATGTCCTAGCGCATCACCCATAATTTTCATAGATGCCAGCAGATCCAAAAACTTGGAAACTTCGGTCCAACTTACTGGTCACCGTGAGCAATACAGCACTTATTAATCCTGAACAATATTTTAGGTTTACAAATTAAGGCTCTGGTGCCTTATGGGTCATGACTTGTGAGACAACGATAATTATATTCCAAGAGAGTTTTTGGGGGGGCAAAAAAAAACTGACAACGAGCCACAATGCGTTTTCATTTCTTGTGTCCTTAGTTAAAACAGCAAGACTCACAAAGAGAGACTACTAGCGATCTTGACAAGAACGACGGAAGGTACCATTGGACAACTCGCAACAAGCACGAGCACTGACAGTAAAGTGTGATGAGAGACATGTTGTAGCCATCGAACCATGTAGCAGGAAAAGAGATTGTGTGCATCCTAATTCCCCCAAGTTCCTACGCAGAAAACAACGCATATTAGCACACAAGTACAAAACCTGAAGTCAAAAAATAGAAAAGCTAGGAAGAAACACTAATCAATTCCAGATGATATAAAAATATAAGAGAAGAATTTTTATTGGCCAAAAAGAGAATACAGGAGAAAAATTGAGTAGAGCATTTTGTAGTTGGCCTAATTGTTACTTATAGTCCCTCCAGTTTACTCGTAAAGCAATTCAATCCTTTACTTTCAGGTTTAGAAATGGTGTCCTTAAAAAATGTTTATTGGATGTAGAAACATCCAAGGCTTCAAATCTCAAAATAGTGGATCAGAGCAAAGTCCCGGCCTACCAATCTAAAATCGACCATAATTATGCCTAATTACGTCTACGCTTGAAGCATTTCGAAACTATACGATTAGTGGGAGGCCATGGAATCGAAACTTCAGAATGAGCAAAAAGATGGCACCTGGAAGCGGATAAGGAAAACCGGCGGGCTTGAAGGCGAGGGGCGGTGAGGGTCGGCGGACGAAGGCGGGGAAGAGGCGATGGAGCGGGGCGAAGCGAAGCTCTAGCTGTAGACATCAATGAGCGAGAAAGAGATCCAGAACGCCACGCCATTTGTGCCTGAGGTGATCGTCTGAGCTACGCAGAAACAAGTGAAAACCACAGTGGCAGGAAGCCAATAAGGGCTTTGCTAGGGTTTAGACTGGCGTTGGCGGGGGCCTAACTGACTGGTGATATTATTATTATTATTTTTGGGCCAAGGAGACTAACTGATTTAAGTACATAATTTTAAATCAAAATTTGAATACATAATGAAATTAAGACAATGAGAAAATTAATCATTTCCTACTTAGTAATCTTTCCTTAAATTTCAAATATTTTGCTCAATGCAACTCACCTTAACGGAAACTCAATTCTTAACCTCAGTGCACTCATTCATGTAATTTTAACTAATTAAAACATTAATCTGTAAGCTACCAGAATAAATTTAATTCTTCTAATTTTATTTTTTAAAATATAAGAACCAACATCTTACATTTGTTAAACATATAAGAATTAAGTGAAATCAAAATTTAAGAACTAAGTTATAATTAAATAAAAATCATAGAGAATTTGAAGCTAAATTGCACCAAGTTAAAATTCAATAAATTAATTTTTACTTGAATCAAAATTATAATTGCCAAATGATTAACTTTTTCAAATTCAAAATTTACATAATTAATTGAAATATTAGAATTTAAGTCAGATTGAATATTGATTATATAATAAATTGGTAGCAATTAAATTTTAAAAATTCTTGATTAATATTAAATTGATTGACTAAACTAATCATCTAAAGAGAATTTGAGGATGCATCCATCAATAGATACTTCTTTAGACTTTAAGTTGGAGGAGAGTTCATTTGCTAGGCATTACGTAATAGGCTCAAGTATTACTTGGCTAGTAGTTCATCAAGCTTGAAGTTCGTCTCTGATTCAGCTGGTTGCTTCTCTGTACAATGTTTAGCAAGTTAAAACGTATTTCTAGAAAAAAAATAAAAAAATGCACTTATTTCTCATTTCCATTTTATAGAACAATTTTTCGTATACTAAACATACAAACAACAGAAAAAACTGGCTCACGTAGCCACGATAGTTGTAAGAGTGAAGATCCTCATACACAGTTAGAATATGAGGCAAAAATTAACAGTGTGATAGTGATGCTACATGGACAGCGTAAGGAGTAATAGTCTAACCTTTCAAAATTATGAGGATCAACAAAGAAATCCACAAAGAATGATACTAGTAAAATGAAGTATAATAAATTTTTCCCGTCCTAATCTCCTAGAATAATCTCTCAAACATAGACTATCACCCCTTGAAGCTCCCAAGTCAACAGAACATTCATAATGCAATGATACCAGAGTAATAATAGTACGAAGGAAGCAATTTAATTGATCTTCCATCATTCCTTACCTAAATGACTGATGGTGAATAATGGGAAGGCAGCAAAAAGATGGTAAGTTTTAGATGACCATCAACATCAAATCCCATGATAAGGTATGTAAATGAAAACAATCCTCCTTCGTAGATTTATTACGAGGGCCGAGGGAAAAAAATTGCACTTCCAAGAATCATATCCATATCTATGAGATTATGAGCACAAGAATCAAGGATTCACTTCAGCTATTGAATATGTCCTCACACACTTGAGCTTGTTATTGAAAGAGTAAACCCTGCCTGCTAATAAACTTGCCAAGACTCTTGTTCCTCTATAATGTAGCCTCACTTGGGAATTATGGTTTTCTGACCAAAGGCCAACTTCATGCAAATTTCCTTCTTCCCAGCAGATGTTGACCGTCACTCCACCTCGTGCTTTCAATCCTTTTACACAACCAGTCGCCCATTTATCCCTGGGCAAAGCAGGAAGCAAGTACAGGTCCTTCACTGTGCTCTGTACAAGCATTTCCGCAATTGCTGCTGAAAACCTGTCCCCCAAAAAAAATCCAGCCAAAAAAAAAATAAAATTATGCAGAATTTATGAGTTTGCTGCTGCAGATTACAGATACCCTGAAATAGCACTCCAGCTGAAATGAGGAGAGAGGCAATATGAACCAACGAACTGAACCACGTTTTGGAGCACAAGAACCAGAGTAGAGTGCAATTAATGTACGTGGACATGGTAATCACCGAAATGTTCATATCAATAACATGTTCTAGCATGACTGCAGTCTACAAGTGCTACATAAATTCACATATAGAAGTGTTCTCAAGCTTTGCACGAAAACCTCCTTGAGCAATCTTTTAAGAATGCGCTCTCTGACACTTTCATATTGCCCTAGTAAATTCAGAATTACGCTTCTGAAGTTCTAATCCAGTTTGATAAGTAAAGAATGTATTCCCTATTAACTGAGTTAACCCTTCAGGGTGACCAGGCATAAATTTATGGTGTAGGGTCCCTATTGCCCAGAACAATTTGCAACAACTTGCTGTAAATAATTAAACAATCATAACCTTTAATATGGAAGAACTGAAAATTGAACCAATAAAAAAAAAGGTTAGAGTGGTTCACTTTTAAAAGCTTACCCAAAGTTGGCATCAATCTGAAAAGGAGGATGTGCAGTAAACAGATTGCTGTAAAGTCCTCCTTCATAATTAGCTTCATGATCAGGGTCCACTAAGTCAATCAAATGTTTTACCATGCGATACGCATGCTCACTGTTATGTAGACGTGCCCACAGTGCAGCTTTCCAAGTAGTGGACCACCCTGGACCTTCTTCTCCTGTAGCGTTATGCAAGAACATCAACCACTGCAGCGTTTCTCTAGATAGTAGAGAAAACAAATATACAACTTCACATGTATACACAGTTGAGCATATATATAGTGGTTTTTAATTAGACTACGCATATTTTGACTGGTGAACCATTCAAATAGTCTTATAGATGAACAAAATAGAGACCTTAGTGGCAGATGATCTCAAACCCATTGCATTGAATACCCTGTCTAACATGACTTTGAATTCACATGTTCCAACTCTCTCAAAGTACATTTTATCAACCTAATAGTTAAAATATTAAAATAACTCATTGCACGAAATAAATTAGCTTCTAAAGTTCTCATAGCAAACCTCGTTTATACAGACTATAATCCACAGCTTTACAGAGGTCTGGATTTTTCTCAAGAGTTATTGTGTGCCCTGGAAACAGGCCAAAGAGGTGTGAAACATGTCGATGATGTACATCTGGGTCTTGAAAATCTTCTGCCTGCCATATACACAAAACAGTGTATAACTTAAATGCAATTACTAGCCTATACATTAGAACTAGATACGACAAATAAAAAAAATGCCAAAATTGGCCAACTGGACAAAACCAAATATAATTTCTCACCCACTCCATAATGGAACCATCCCTAGCAATCTTGGTTGGTAAAATCTTAGACTGAGCCTCCTTCGCTCTTTTGATGAAATCATCATCATGTCTTCCCAAAACCTGTTCACAAGAATTATTTAGCATCCACAATAAAATTAGGATAATCATTAACAATAATTGGTCTGAGTACTAAGATCATTGAGATCAGTTTCACCTCAGCAGCAGAAACAACTTCAGAGAAAACTTCTCTTATGATTGACATGTCCATGGTAGATGAGTAGCTAACACTAGCCTGCTTTCCATCTGGGGCAATGAACATGTGCTCAGGGGAAGTTGATGGGTTGGTTTCCAAGAATCCACCACGGCCGTCAATTAACCAATCCAACAGAAATAATGTACATCCTTCCATCAAAGGGTATGCTTTATTTTTAAGGAAATCCTAACGTAAAAGAAACATCAGCCATCAGTTGTGTATAATCTTAGCTTTATGTATGCAATAGCAACAGTGCAACACAGAGCAAATCTGATTTACAATATAGCAGTATTAACTAAATAAATAAAGAAATCACATCCCTCACCATCTCAGAAGTCTACAGGATCCTTAATTAAAACAGCAGCAGATAAGTAGTGTTATATGTTACTGCTTTTATAGAGGGCTTTATCGTCTGTATGCATTCTGTTACTGTGTTTCTTATTATTGCTGAACCATAGGATAGTATTGACAGTCTAGGACCCTCATTTCTTATGGCACGTGTCTAGGGTAGAATATATATATCGTATCTTGTCCCCCAGCCGAATATGAAATGAATTAGTCTTTTTCTCCTCTATCTTTTTCTTCCCTAACATTTAGGAATCAAAGCCGTTTCTCTGGCCATGGGTCCGCCAGAGATGCGGTCCTCTACTAAGTGCGTGGGTGATCTTAAACATTGCCTGGAAATGCAATCAACATTGGTTCAAAGCACTCAACAAACTTTGGACAAGCATTCCCAGGAGATTTCTGAGATGAAGCGAACCAATAATCAGTTATCGAACCAAATGATTGATATATCAGCTACGCTTTCCATGATTACTACTCCACCACCTCGTCCTATTACACTCGAAACCAGCGAACCATCCCATACTCCTTCTGTGAACACACCAACACCTCCACCAACTCTTGCTATTCCTCCACCCCCATTATTCTCTTAGCTGGCCACTCCTTCTGCCGCTGTTTCCCCTCCTTGTATTTCCACACCACTAACTTTGTTTGGCTTTTTTTAGGGCATTCTTCCGACACCCACCCAACCTTGTTCGGTTCCAACTAAGCATAGCATAGTAGAGTTTCCTAAGTTTGACAGTACAGACCTTCGAGGATGGTCTTACCGTTGTCGACAATTCTTTGCTATGGATGAAACACCTATTGAACACCGAATCCAGCTTTTGAGCATTCATCTAGAAAAACGAGCATTAAGATGGCATTTAGCTTTTGTGAAACAATGCCAACTTTCTGAACCCTCTTGGGATGGCTATTTTAAAGAAATGGAGGCTAAATTTAGTGATGTGAACAATGACATTCCCATGATAGCTCTTAAAAAGCTTCAAATGAAGGATTCTATAAAAGAATATGAAGAAAAATTTGACGAATTACCGACAGAAGTGGATTTATCTGAAGAGGCAGTGATGAATTGCTTTATTGGGGGTCTTCGGGACGACGTATAGCAAGGAGTCCTTAACCTTCAACCAAAATCCCTGGCCTCTGCAATAAAGTTAGCTAGACGCCAGCTTGCCACAATTCGAGCGATTCACGAAAATGCTCCTTAGGTTTCTTGAAGGTTTTTTGTCTTCTTAGTCTTCACCATCTCAATCAGCTACAGGACTTTGGGTTTCCTCTTTTTCTTTGGGTTTCAAATCAGACCTAACTCCTAAGACTGCTTCTTCTATGAGCCCAACTGTAGACAAGCCTAGAACACAACCTTCTTCCAGTCTTGGGCAGTCGGCCTCCTCAAAGCCCTCAAGGGCTTTATCCAAACGGGAAATGGATGATTGCAGACGCAAAGGCCTCTACTATTGGTGTGATGATAAGTACAGCAGTTTGCATAAGTTAAGGATTCTCAAGTCTTTGCCTTACTTGTGGAGGATAATTCAGATGCTTTCGAAGATGCCCAAGAATTTGTTGAGTTTGACGAGCCTCTGGGTACTATTAATGCTGCTGAAGGTAAAGCTAGAACTTCCACTTTGCGACTCATCAGCCGAGTTAAACATCAGAGGATTATTATTCTAATCGATACAAGCAGCATGCATAATGTAATTGATCTTGGTCTAGCCAAATGCCTCAAGTTGCGTGCTCAAGAGAAGCAAGGTGTTCGAATTACTGTGGCTGACACTCAACAACTCCTCATTACAAAACATTGCTCAGATTTAGAATGGGAAATGGGTGATTCTCTTTTCTCTTCTGATTTTTTGGTTATGAAAATCGAAGGCTATGATTTAATTTTAGGAGCCTAGTGGCTTAAAGCCTTGGGCAGATTCACTATGGACATGGCTGCGAAATTATTTGAATTTCATAAAGATGGCGAGTTGATCGAATTGAAGGGTTTGGGATACAACCCACAGGACTCCAATTCTCCAGTCACCATCTCATCGGGTACAATGCTTACTATTGATCATCTCTACTTGATTCATGCCCCTCATCACCTACAGGTTTAACTTCCATTGAACTCATCTTTCTCGAGTAGTCAACACTAACAATTGAAAGATCTTTTAGATTCTTTCCAAGATGTGTTTGTTGAACCCTCTACACTGCCCCCATCTCGTTCATTTGATCATGCCATCCCTCTCAAAATAAATCAACCCATCACTTGCAAACCTTATCGATATGGCCTTGTACAAAAAAATAAGATCAAGAAGCACGTCCAGCAGATGCTCAACAATGGGATTATCCGAGCCAGCAATAGTTCTTTTGCAGCTCCTATTGTTTTAGTCCGAAAGAAAGACGGTGCATGGTGTTTCTATGTTGACTATAGACGATTGAATAAAGCCATGGTTAAAAATAGATTTCCAATTCTAATCATTGAGGAACTTCTGGATGAATTGACCAGGCCACAATTTTTCTCCAAGCTGGATCTACGAGCAAGGTATCGCCAAATTCGGATGCATGAAGCTGACATTTCTAAAACTGCTTTCCACACTCATGAAGGGTTGTATGAATTTATGGTAATGCCATTTGGTCTTACTAATGCCCCTGCAACCTTCCAGGGTTTAATGAATTCAGTTTTCAAGCCATTTTTGCATCGATTTATTCTAATCTTCTTTGATGACATTTTGGTTTATAGTAAGCACTGGACACTGCATTTAGAGCATTTGAAAGAGGCTTTGACCATCTTATGGCAGCATCACCTTTTTGCTAAGGCCTCTAAGTGTACTTTTGCTGCTAGACCGATTGATTATTTGGGCCATGTTATCACTGTTGATGGCGTACAAGCTGATCCGAGGAAGTTGGACGCTATTGCTTCTTGGCCAGTTCCATCTTCTGTTAAAGAGTTGCGGGGGTTTCTTGGACTTACGGGTTATTATAGACGATTTGTCAAAAACTATAGTTCTATTAGTGGTCCCTTGACCAAGTTATTGAAGAAGAATGAACGCTTTGTATGGACTTCTTGAGCTCAATCTGCTTTTAAGTCTCTCAAAAGCGCTATGATTTCCCCTTCAATGCTTGCTCTTCCCAACTTTAGTAAGACTTTTGTTATCGAAACTGATGCTTCGAGACATGGAACGGGGGCTATCTTGTCTCAAAATGGCCACCCTATTGCCTTTGCTAGTAAGGCACAGTCTACCTTTAAGAGGCAATTATCGGCTTACGAATGTGAGTTGCTAGCCATTGTGTTTGCTGTTAAACAAAGGCATTCTTATCTCTAGGGCTGTAAATTCATTATTAAAATCAATCATTTACCATTGAAACACCTTCTAGAGCAACGTGATTTGAGCCAAGAATAGTATAAGTGGCTCCATAAGCTTTGGGGATTGGACTATGAGATCGTTTACCGTAAAGGCAGCAACAATACAGCAGCTGATGCCTTATCTAGACATTCTGATGGGTTTTGTTCGGCTATTTCTATGCCTATCTCTCCATTGTATCAGAGTGCGTGACTCTTGGCTTCTAGACGACAATTTACAACATCTAATAAAGTCTTTAGAGGCTGATCCTCTATCTAAACCTAAGTACACTTGGAAGCACCATTTACTAAAAAGGCAAGGTAAGCTGTTTGTGGGGGCTGACCATGGCCTTTGGAACGATTTGCTCAAATTTTTTCATGCTGATGGCATGGGGGCCATTCAGGCATGAATCCTACTTACAAAAGGCTTGCTTCCTTCTTCTATTGGAAGGGCATGGAGAAGGATGTCCGCAATTATGTGCATCAAGGCACAACGTGTCAATGCTTTAAGCCTAAACTAATAGCTTCACGACGGCTTCTCCAACCCTTGCCCATACCTAATCATGTTTGGTCCGAGCTTTCCATGGATTTTATTAGTGGCCTCCCCAAGTCTTACTCTAAAACTACTATTTTAGTAGTGGTTGACAAGTTATTTAAAGCAGCTCACTTTATGGCTCTTAAGCACCCATTTGCTGCAGTGGATGTGGCAATCTCTTCATGGATAATGTTGTTAAGTTACATGGCTTTCCCAAGTCAATTGTGTCCGATAGGGATCCCATTTTCTGTGGCAAGTTTTGGAAAGAGCTCTTTCATCTATATGGGGTTCAACTACAGTTTTCCTCGGCTTACCATGCCCAAACCGATAGTCAAACCGAAGTGCTTAATCATTCCTTGGAGTGTTACCTTCATTGTATGACAGGTGATTTTCCAAAACAATGGGTCAAATGGCTGCCCCTAGCTGAGTTATGGTACAATACCACTTTCCATTCTTCAATTGGGATGTCTCCCTTTGAAGCCGTATATGGGGTTCCACCGCTAACTCATCTGCCCTACATTACTAGAGATTCTCCAAATGAGGTAGTTGACAGAACTTGTATTTCTAGGGAGCTTACCATCCACCTCTTGAAACAGCACTTATGGAAGGCTCAACACTGAATGGTCCAGCAAGCCAACAAACACAGATCTGAATGCAAATTTTCTGAGGGAGACATGGTCTTTCTTAAGTTGCACCCCTTTAGGAAGAACCTTTTGAACAATTCTTCCTTGCATAAGTTGGCTGCATGCTACTTTGGACCCTTCAAGGTAGTAAAACGAATAGGTTTGGTTGCATATGAGCTGGATCTTCCTCCTACCACTAGGGTGCATCCGGGTTTTTATGTTTCTTTGCTAAAAAAATATATGTTAACCCTGCTGTACCTGCCAGTCCTACCTTGCCTCCAGTGGATGAGCAGGGTCAGTTTATGCTGGAACCAGAGGAAATATTGGGCCGCAAACTCATTAAGCACCATAACCTACTAGTGACACAAGTTTTAGTTCGCTGGAAATTTTCTCAACCAGAAGATGCCACTTGGGAACACCTTCCAGCTATCAAACACTTGATGCTCCAACTTCTACCACTATCCTTGTGGACAAGGATGTTTTTTTAAGGGGGGAGTATTGTTATATGTTACTGCTTTTATAGAGGGCTTTATCATCTTTATGCATTCTGTTACTGTGTTTTCTTATTATTGCTGAACCATAGGATAGTATTGACAGTCTAGGACCCTCATTTCTTATGGCACGTGTCTAGGGTAGAATATATATATCGTATCTTGTCCCTCTAGCTGAATATGAAATGAATTAGTCTTTTTCTCCTCTATCTTCTTCTTCCCTCTAACAAGTAGCATCTTTATCGTCATGTTACAATAAAAACAGATTCCAGCTATGTCCATGCATAACTTCTACTTTCAAATATTTTTTCCAATGGGCAACAATTTCTACCTAAAACTATTAATAGGCATGGCTAAACAAAGACGTTATTTAAAGTAGTAAAATTTACCGTCACAGTGAAGCAAAAAAAGAAAAGGTTTTGCGGCTTTATCTTTTTGCCCTCGCATTCGTAGAACACTAATCACAGTATCAAATAAACCAAGCATGTAAATACTTCTACTTTACTATTGTTGTGCCATGAACTTAGTAAAGTAGTTTGGCCTGCAAAGAACCCTCATCTGTAACAACTTTCATAGTTCCTGATCTTAGCAAATTTGAGGAGTCAGAGAATTAAAATGGCAAATTCACCCTATACTAGTCTCTTCATGCGACATGAATCTTGTGGGAAGGATTTTAAGTCATAAATGTCTGGATAATTTATTGAAAAATCAGAACTTACTTTATCCATTGTATAGGTATAATGTTCCCACAGATGGGTACAGAGCCAAGCTCCACCCATTGGCCATAACGCCCAGACAGCTTCACCACGATCTGGAGATGTCTTAGCCCATATGTCAGACACTTGATGTGCAACCCAACCATTCGCTTCATAGTTCACCTGTATTTGGGATCAGAGGATTAAATATTTTTGGGATAGAATATATAAAATTTCCAACATGGAAGCCAGCTGCTAAACGAAATGTAATTTGCTTAGTTTCAGCCCCTTTACTATAAAATTGTTCTCCTGGTAGGTATTCTGAAGGCATTGTTCCACAATGATGGTAAATTGTTCTAATCTAATGTTAGGTTTCATAGTATAATGCAAATTCACTGACAGGCAATAAAGGATCTTTTCCTTGTACAAGTGAAGCAAAATATGAAGTAGACAGCGAAAAGAAGGAATTACCTTGGCAGTTTTACTTCCATTGACTGCCAAAGAGGATATGTAGTCAACTAATGGCTCTTGGCACTCGTGTAGGTTGCAAGGAAGGGCCGGCCAATAATTCATTTGAAGATTGATGTTCAAGTGAGGTGCACCACTGAAGCACATACCAAAAGAGAGAGAGAACTCAAATTACGCTTCAATTTTCATGAGTTCTTGATGCAAATATTTTCTAGATATAAAATTCATATTCCAAATTCCTTTAAAAAAAGCAACCTGATGTAGAATCAGTAAGGGGGAAATGGGGAGAGGAAGGAATAAGAAAGGGGATAAAGAAGGAAGGGTGGAAATCCAGGGAATAAACCAACAAACATGTTCAAAACGTTTCAAAAAAACTATCACACAACTAGCGACAGGGCTAATTTTTCTTCAGAATGCATAATAGATAAAACAGAAAAATAAAATAGTCAATAATTATAAAATAAAATAAAATAGATAAAAATCCAAAAAAAAACCAGAATGCATAATTATAAAAAAAAAAATAAAACAGAAAAAAGCTTCCAATGATTCCAAAAGTTCTTAGATGCACTAAATAGTCAAGAATTTCCTACAATTAAAAGTGAGTTTCCCATCAAAACCTTAAGCCATCTTATCATTAAACTGTAGCATAAGCCTAGTATTAGTTTTTCTTCAGTAAAGGAGTCAGGCAAAAGGGAAAAACATACTCCCATGCAGGCTCAATGTCTTTGTTCCATATACCCTGTAGATTTGCCACCTGAGTTCCAGGACGTGAACAAGAAATTAGCAGATATCTGCCATATTGAAACAAGAGCTCCACAAAAGAAGGGTCTTCATCAGTTTTGAAAGATTTGACCCTTGCTGCAGTTGGAACAGTATTGCTGGGCACCATTTTACCAATAGAGGAATCTGAATTCCTCTTGTCCAAAACATTCTTGGAGCTCTTGGAAAGCTGCAATGAGACACGATGAAATAGATGTTGATAGTCATCCATGTGATGTGCATAAAGATCAGCATACGACAAATTTTGAATTGACTTCATTTTGCTTAGGGACTCAGAAGTAGGATCCTTCTTAGAGTCTTTAGGCATTTTAAAGGGCCCATCAAAAGAAGAGGAAGCTGTCAAAAGCAGAACAGCCCAATCTGAACCTTCAACTCTTAGCTTCATATCATCTAAAACATGTATAGTTCCTCTGTCATCACTAATCTGTAAATTAAGAACTGCACAGAATTGAATTCCCTTTGGATTGTCATCAGTATTCACTTTTGGTGCTTTCCTCTTGCCAGGACAACTTCCTTCCATAATTATCTGATTTTGGCCTCTAGCCTGCAACTTGTGAGGTAATTTGCAATCCAGAGACACTGTAAATGATAATGACTCTGATTTGCTTGCGGAAATCTTTGTCACTATCACTTGATCTGGATTAGAAGCAAAATGTTCTCTGGTAAACTCTACATCACCAACAGAGTATTTTATTGTTGCTGTTGCATTATCCAAATCCAACTCCCTATAATAAGTCTCTTTTGAATATGCAAGATGAGAATTATCAAATTCCAACTTGATATCTCCAAGAAGTTGATAACCTTCATACCAAGAAATTATGGTCAGGAATAACGTTAATGCCCTATAAAGCTTTCTTAATTCAAACTTCTACTGTAAAAATCAACTGATTACTAACTAAACAAGCATTTAAGCAAAAACATAGGTAGACCAAGAATGAAAACAATAGTTGAGAAGATTTGTGTTACTAGTCTTCTTATTTTAAGGTTATGCTACTAGCACAAAGTGGTTAATACTTTTTCAGGGGTTCTTGGGTAACGACTGAGGCAAATTTAAGTAGAACAGTCACCCTGAAAGTTGCATGCTGTTACTATGTGTAATAGATAAAGAGGTCTTTCTAAGCTCTCTGTCTCTCAATGATCCCCACTGTTACATGCACAAATAAAGACTTAAAGGACAATGAAGATTAAACAAAAGCTAGTGTTAGGGATTATTATCAAATCTGTTACATATCTAACTTTACAGGCAGCAGCCATCTCTTATTTTAATTTCTTTTTCCCTTTTTCCCCTTTCAAGTGTTTAAAATCTAAGAGCATCAAGAAAGTATATGAGTCCCCACTATTTGTTTATTTTAACTACTTCAAGTTGACAGAATAAATATAAAGCAGATACAATAGGTTTTAAAATGAATTTGTATTACTTCAAGTCTGGACAAAGAGAAAAGGTTTCAGAAACATATTCATGTCTATCTACAGTTTCTATATAACCATCCAGTTTTTCCTTTCCCTCTCCATATATAATATATTTCCCATGAAGTGGGAGTCAACCCACAACAATATAAAACTAGTCCAATTCATACAATCCTAAAATTTGATTAGGGGCAGATAAGAATAGAATAAAATTTTGCATACTTCAGAAGGATCTCCTGACAACTTGACAGCTGCTGTTGTTGCTGCAGAGTATTTTCCATCATCAACAAGTTTTCTGACTTCAGCAAGTGCTGGTGGAGCCTTCTTATTGGTGTAGTCACCAGGGTTTCCCGTCCAAAGTGTGTCCTCTATAAAAGAATGACACATCTTGAAGTCTTTATGCTAAATACTCGAGGAAAGAGAGCTAAACAATTTATTATGCAGAACACATGATCCCAATATCTTTAAAATCTTAATATAATGAATTTACAAATCATAATGCCTATAGTACTTGCCATTTATGTTAAAGCACCGAAATTGCAGAGTTCTAATCAATTCTTGCGGAATCCAACAAAAACTCCGGATTATCATCTTAAAGGATATGCAAAAAGATTATGGAATCTAGGAGCAAAGACATAATGCAGTCGACCAAATCTTCTGTGCCCTTTAAAGTTACTGTTCCAAAAAAATTGAATAATCAGAACAAGGTTGCCACGACCACAAGTCCTCCAGGTAAAACTTACCCCCCAAAAAGCGCCTAATAGGGAGAGGGTGCCCAGGTAACTTGTAAACCACACTCTACCAATGTAGCCTCTCAATGTGGGACTCATAACATAGCCCACCCCTCAAGAGCCAGCGTTGTGATGGCTCACACTCAATGTGGGACTCATAACATAGCCCACCCCTCAAGAGCCAGCGTTGTGATGGCTCACACTCCACAGTGCTTCACTTAGCCTTCTGTAAGTCAGCCTCTCCGTGGGAGGCCCTTTCCGCAAACGGCAACCTTCAATAAGAGCACTAACGTCACAATCACAAGCCCTCTGGGTAAAACTCACCCCAAAAGGAACCTCATATGGGGAGGGTGCCAGCTAACTTATGAATCACACTCCACCAATATAACCTCCCAATGTGGGACTCATGATAAAGGTCAAGAAAAACCAAAACATAGAATCCACTATGTCTTTTTTTTCCCGCGTTAACCAACCTACGGGGCAACAAATTACAATGACCATCGACTGCATTGTATCAATTAATTGTTCGTGAGACTGACTAAGTTTCATAGGTCCATGAAAATTTGTAATTAAAGAATTCGTTGTGGTGAAGAGGCATGAAAAAAAGTTGCCTAACTCAGCATAGAAAGGAAGAAAGAAAAGCAAGAATCTCTGTATTAGCTTTTCAAGAGTAATTCCTATTAGCAGCTATAGTAAAGACCCAGATGTTCAAAAAGCCTCATTCTCATTGTCATTCAACCTAAGAACTCCAAATTAAAAGCCATTTCGGTGGGGTTCAAAGCAACAAGATTACGATGTGTAATTACCATTGAGCTGCAGAATATCTGAAGCTACGCCACCCCAAACCATAGCACCAAGCCGGCCATTGCCGATAGGAATAGCATCAGTCCAATGCGTCGCGGGACCGGAAAAAGTAAGCTTCAATGGCCTAGAAGGATCATCCTGTGCATTACTCAACGAAGTTGGGTTCCACCAGTCTTTCTGTGGGGGCCTTTGCACCAGAACCCACTCCGCATCTTCCATGAACAGAAAAAAAATGGTAGCAGTGAGTGTAACTGAGATTGAGAAAGGAACGGAATTCACGAGAATGATGTTGAGTTAAGGCGGTGGTGGTTAGAGAGAGAGAGAGAAGCAGATGGGTTAGCTTAGCTTAGAAATACACTGTGTTTGCACTGAAAGGGAGAAACGAGCGGACCCACTTGAGCTGGTGTCTTAATGTCGCTGCCAAAGACGAAGGGCTTGTGCTCTGCTGTAATAGATTGAGTAATAAAATAAGTAGGAATGTACTTTTTTTTTTTTTAACCAACAGTAAAAGTATACTTTTTTAATTTTACCAAATCTCATCCTCATCAATAAAAAAAATATAAAATAAAATAATATAAAATTTTTAACATCATGATTAATAATTTTAAAAATATTTTTTAAATATTATATAAAAATTACACCATGATTTATAAATAAAATTAAATAAATTTTTTAAAATATATCTTATAAATGAGGCTGACAGGAACATTAAGTTTAGAATAAATATTTTATTATTAAAAAATAGATATTTTAAATGTGATAATATATTTGCTCCAAAAAAATGTGACAATATAATAAGCTCAACGAATATTTGTTATCGATTTTTAGTAAAATATAATGGTCAATTTTGATGAAATCAATCAGCTCATTGAAAATATTGAAAAGGCATATATAAACCCATTAATTCTTGGCCGATCCAAATTATTAATTATTATTTATATGATGTTTGTATTGAATCCATGTTTACAATTTATATACACACAAATGGATTTGCATTTAGTGAGTGTCTTGAGTAAACTCATTTAATGAGTGTCTTAATTATAATAGTTGAATTTTATTAATACTTAAAAATTATTAAGATACATTTCTCTTCAAAACTTAAAATAATCAACACAATTAGAATGTTATTTACTCATGCTGTGTCCTCTAGAAATTTGAGATTTGATACATTTTGAATGTTATGTGATACTTCTTCTATAAGATATTTTTTAAGGGGTTGGATATTTAAAGTTATAAAATATTTTTAATCTTTCAAAATGTAATCATTACGTCTTTACCTTATTAAATATATTACTTTATATTTATTTTATTATGAAATATCCTATTAAATATGAGTAAATATGAAAAAATATGATTAGTTTAAAAACAAATAACTGCTATTTTGAAAGTGAGATTCAATTAAAAATGTCTTACATTTTTTAAAGGATTGAGTAAAATCTTTGACAGCTTGATTAAATCAAACACTTATTAAGTGAGTGTACTTAAACTACTCACTAAATCCAAATTCATATGTATACACATAAAAAGAGAAAAATATCAATCACAGTTATATAATATCAAAAATCAGTGGTGAAGCCATGAGTATAAGATAATTTAATAAAAAAATAAAATTTTTAAAGAAATAATAATTCAATTATTAAAAATTAATTTTGCTAGAACTAAAATTGTAATAATATAAATAAATTGATCATCATTTTCTACTTTAAAAAATTATAGTGAATAAGTTGATATGATCTTTTATTAATATTTATTTTTTATTTGAATAGGTGTAACAAACCAATTTTTTTTTAAAATAATTTAACTTAACCGTAGTTGGGTTATAGCCACCCAACACATTTTTATATCAATAATTTCAATATAAAATATTTTATAATTGGCTTCAACTCACACAATATAACATTTCAGATAAATTTTTACCTCCCACATGCCATTAGGCTAAATTACATTTATCCATCCTTATACTCCCAACAAGTAAAATAAGCAATTTAGTCAATTTTCAACACAAGCCAGTTATTTGGCCTTATAATCATGCCATTTTAACCAATCTAAAATAAATCAAATATTAAAATTACAGTCATCCAAATTGTACCAAAAATAGAAATAGTTTGAAAGGCATGATTATATTTATATATTCATATAATTGACAATAAATAAAAAGCCCTAATATTGACAATATAACATATTATAAATCATAAATCAAATACTCAAAAGAGACAATAGATCTATGCCACTAAGCCTCTGGGACTCCTCCACGTGTCACTTGTGGCTCTTCTCTTGAAAATTGTTAATCACATAATAAGACTCAAAAGTCCCAGTAACCAAAGCCAATTTATGATAGTGTGTACAAACAGTTAATTGTGTGCTTACTAAGTGGAACCAAAAATAATATAATTCTAACAAAATATAAAAACTATTACAATACACACAAATAAATATCCTTATATCCCTCCATTAACCTCAAGTCGTAGCCCTCGCTCGGTGCTAAATTACTCGGCCAAAGGTAGATTAGCCCGAGCCCTTACAAGCCACCTATTGAGCTCCAATAGGGGCGTACCACGTGGCACATAAATACAACAATAATAGTAAGTCTCCCAACACCTCCTACAATAATTAAACAAATTCATAATAATATTGCACATTATATAATATTACAAAATTTATAATTTTCTCAATAATCACCCAAGTAACATGAAGTAACACTAATCACAAATTAAAAGCATGGTTACCTTGTGGCTTTTTTAATAAATTATTCCTTACAATTTCTCTCTCACCACAATCTTCACCAATAATACAATCTACAAATAACATATTATTTATAAATATTAGTTTCAATTTTTGAAACTAATAAAATAATTCTAATAATAGAATTAAAAATATAACATAATTCCTAATCTCAATCTTAATGCAAATCTAGAGTTAATACTATTAAGTAAAATTTTTAACTCCTCTTTTACTCATCAATAAATATTAATAATCTAAAAATCAAATTTTATACTAATTTCTATTATCAAAATTTTCTTTTTATTTCATAAATTCGTACCTAAAATACCCAAAAATTAAAAATTGAGTCTCTGGCTTAGAATCATAATCCTATAGCCATAATAATTCATTTCTCATCCCAAATAATCATCTAAATCTCAATAAATCAACATATATTTTCAGATCTAGTTTAGAATTTGATCCATAAGCCACAAATTCAAAGATCATCAACAAATTTATACTCTAGAACATTTATTATACTACTGACAACCTAAAAAAACATATTTATTCAACATAAATTCATCCATCTTCTAGATTTTAAATTTTCTACCACTACAAACTCAGAAACCAAAGAAGAAGGATGATTAAGAAAATTTTTTTAATAATAATAATAATAATTTAATAATATTTTTTAATTAATTAATTAATAATTTTAATTTTTTTAAAAAAATTAATTTAGAATTATATCCTAAGTTAGATTTAATAATTATTTTCTACTAATTTCTTACCTCTAAATATTTTTTAAAATTTCTATTAATCTAAATTAACTATTAAAAATTAAATTGAAATGTTACAATAGGTGTTCTCACTTAGTACTCAATTATACTTTGAACATAGTTGCCTTCCCTGAAAAAACATCTATGGGAAAAAAAGGAAATGTTTTAAAGCAAAAACTTAAAAATACTTATTTTATAGATGAATATGATCTAAAAATATAATTTTTCTTACACATTAATATTTACTTTTTTAAAAAAATTACTCGTTTTACAAAAATGGGTTAAGTTTTTTATGATGAATAAAACTGACTTTTTTTAAAAAAATGGCATATGAATTTGTAAAATAAAGCAAGAAATTTTTTATAAATCATGAAAAAAATTATATTTTTAATATTTTTAATTAATTTTTACCTAATTTCTCTTGTTGAGAAAAATAATAATAAAAGAGGACTGGAGGAGCATAATTTACATGACTTGCGGCGGCAGCGTATTCATGATCAATATATATATATATATATATAAAGACGCACATACAAAGGTAAAACGATTACGCATTCTTTTTTTTTTTTTTGAGCAAAAATGATTACGCATTCATGATCATGAGAGACCCCCGACTGACTCTCATTCTTCGGAAATAAAAACGCCACCCCCTTTCTATTATTGACTTCGCCAAATGGCGGTGAGTTAAAAAAAAAAATGGAACTATCAAGTCGATGTTCAAACTGTATTTTTCAAGAACGATTCTCTTACACACTTCCCTGTAAAAAATATTCATTAATTAAAATAAAAAATTTAATTAAACTAATTGTTGTAATTGTACTCTTACGTGTTATGATTTTGTTATGACTTGTAAAGGTTAATCCACGCAATGATATATTCAAAATAGTGAAAATACCCGAAAATAGATATACAGGTACTTAATCTCGAGAGGACTAACTTTTTATCTCAAAATTAGTGTACTGCTTTGATGGAGACCTTAATGCTCGTCCGTACTATTTCGTTTCTATTTATAAAAATAACTATCATTTTTATTTATTTTTTATATAAATAAAATTATATATTTTAATAAATATTTATTATACATTTTTTAAATCACTCCTCATAATTTATCTTAATAAAAAATAATCAATATATACTTATGTTGATTAACATGAAATATTTTAGTTTAATTTTTTTATTTTTAGATATAATTATTATAATTAATTAATTTTTTTAAACTGTGTGATATAATTTTTTTCTTTTATATATAAAAATGGAAGGAGTACTCTCGAATCACCTTCTTTATATGTAGCTCCATTAAAAAAAAAATCAAAGATTTATTACTGCTAGATGGTCGCTCTTGGTTACACAACACTGAGAGGTTTGCTTGTCATGTTAGAAAGGACGGTGGACGCTAGTGGAGATTAATAGGTGATGGGAAGAAGAAGCACTCCGAAGCAAGGACACGGTGGATGCTAGAAAGGACGGTAGTGAACTAGAGATCGGTCGGATGCAGATGACTAGAGCTGGAGATCGGCTGGAGGGAGCAAATGATTAATGAAAGGAGTCAAATCTGATGTGTGCAAAGCTTTGCATGAGATGTGAGGTTTGTGTTTTGAAGCAAATGGGGAGGTCACGAGAATAAAAGTAACATGCACAGGAAGCTAAGCACAGCTCAGTAGATAGGACACAAGAGAGAAAACGCATCAAAATTTAAAATGCATTTTATTGCTTTTAACGGGTACTAACATGAACGCTGAGAAGAAGAAGCCAGTGAACTAACTCAATGCACGTTTTCATGCCAACTGAGATTCAAAGATTTTGTTAATCCAAACAAGATAATTTTATCATTTTATCTCTTAACCTCAGTTTTTCTCATTCTAATTAAGGTTATAATGCAATCCAAACATGCTCTTAATTATACATGTGACATTCTACTCAATGATTTTACACGATCCAATTGGGATGCAACAACTTTGTGAGCCCTGATCTAATTTAATTTATTGCTTTTGCAAAGCTAGCTTATGCTGTGACCTTGCGTTAAAAATTATTAAAGGCATAAATAAAAAATCTGAGAGTTATCTGAAGGAGCAGGGAGAAGATTATTTTAATTTAATTTCGATTTTATCAAACAAACGTCACGATGATGTGAGCTCGATCGAGGGACGATCTAGTGATCTACACCCCTGCAATAAAAAGTGACTTATTGTCTCTATTTGGATTCTGTGTCTGGCAGCGATGAAACTCTCAATGTTATAATAATTTAACTTCCATTCGTTCTGGCAGCTTACCTGGAGTTTCTTTAGCATTCCGTCCTAGCTCCTGTCAATGAAACGATAATTCATGAATTGACGATGATGAATTGAGTTCAGTCTTTGGTAATTTTATTTTTCATTTGCTGCAATTTTTTTAATTATCATAAGACATTTTTAATTCTAATCATAAGGAACTCCGTCTCATCCCATGTATAAAACGTATGAGATACTGAGAGAATATTTACACAATCCAAGATACATTATTATATTACAATGTCCTAGCGTCAAGAGTATTAGATCGTTTGTTAACACACCCGTTCATACCTAACCTGCTTAATCAAGAGTCATTAAATTAATGGTAGCATTTTAATCATTATATGATGAGGGGCATTTTTGGTAATATTCACTTGCGACTTGTAGTTTAAAAAATGAGACTAGTTTCAGTGAGCACCATGTACTTATCACATGATGAGCAATCTAGACCGTTCAGAGTTTTAATTTGGACGGTGCAGATTTTTATATTTTATTTTATATTTAATAAAATAAAAATTTTAAATTTTAATAAATATATTTTATTATCACAATACAAATTCAATATAGATGATAAATTTAATATTAAATATTTTTATATTTTTTATAAATTAACTATCCAAATATATTTTGAAATGTTTGAATTTAAAATTAAATTATTTTTAAATTTTTTTATTTTAGTAAATATAATATTTAAAAATAAAAAAAGATAATCTACAAACTGGATTTTTAAAAAATTAAAAAAATTACAATTTAAAAATTTTAAATTTAAATTATCTAAAGTATATCTGAAAAATTAATTTATAAAAATATTTAATATTAACTTTATTATTCAGATTAAATTTATATTATCCAAATTAATGATAGAATAAATTTATTAAAATTTATAATTTTTATTTTATTGAATATAAAATAAAATATAAAAATTTAAAATGGTCTAGATTCCTTATCATGTGATGGGCACCATGGTGCGCATCACACGGGGTGCCCACCAACTTCTTTAAAAAACATATAGTAACTATGTTAACTACTACTTCAAATTCAGCATCAAAATTATTAAGTTGTAGGCTTCATAATAAGATGAAATATGATTTTTTTTCATTGATTTGATTAATGACCATCATATTAATTAATTAAGGAGACTGCATAGCACATATAATTCTACACATATTTGAGCAGCCTTAAGAAGAAGGGAATATACTAATATATAATTAATTAGGAGTTGTTCACTATCATGCAGCAAATTAAAAGGTGTCTAAAGAGACACCTTCAATACAAAATTAAACTACAGAATTTAAAGTTAAAAGACTAAGAGAGAGTGAACTAATAAAGTGACTAAGCTTAGATTATTTTTTTCGCATATATCTCTCCTATATATAACCCAGAGATTATGAAGCATGTGAGTGCGTAAATTATTACAACATATTTTATGCTTGAGATTCAGTCTCATTCACATACAACGGCAGAGGCTAATCCTCATCAAATATTTACATACAAATTCTCCACTTTTGCGGTCAAGCTTCCACCAGAGATTGCAAGTGAAATCGAACTGAAAATATTTCTTATCAACAAGGTAACTTGCATGCCACTGAGTTGTGAACATTCACACCATCATTTTGGCAGGAATAAGAGGCAAATCGACCTCGTCACACCATTCCACATACCTTGTCTCAAAAAATGAAGTCTTTGCCTCATTTGGCCAGTAACTTACCCAAAATTCCCCTCCTATCCTCCACTTCAACACGCTCCCTTCCATCTCTTTGCCTAGCTTCCACCCTACTTCTTCTCCATACTCGTCCCCGGCAAGCACCACCGACCCCGTTTTCGTAAACGGTCTGTTCGCTCCCATGTACCTCCTTCTCAACCCGTGGACTGGGTCGCCACCGGTTTCTCCATAAGGCTTCCCCGTTGCCACCTCCTGACCCGTCGCGTTATCGTACAAGACGGCGTCGAATATTGCCGCATTCCCCTCCGCTTCTTGGTCCATTCTCCAGTTCTTTGTCTTCGTCTTCGTAGATGTCCTCGCCACCGCTTTCCCCTTCGAAAGCTTCAGTTTCTGGAAATTTCCCTTCACGATTTTCTGTATTTCCACTTCCCTATCTGTGTTCTCAGTTGATCGGCTCAAACTCAACCCGCCCACGTACGTCGCTCCAACTTCCGGGCCGACCCAGATTCGAACTCGAGACGGGAAGTGCTTCTCCTCGCCGTACTCCGCCTCGTCGTTTTGGTTCTTGAAACCGAGTTTCGCCACGTTAAGACGTATGTTGTCGACGCGTGCGCGAACTTGAATGAACCCGTCGTGGTATGTGACGGAGTATTCTAACTGGACCAGGGCTTCGAGTTGCTGGTGGGCGAGAGTGTACTTTAGTACTGCCTCCTTAGCATCGAGACGAGGAATTTGAGTTTTCAGACCATTCGAGCTCGCTGGTTTCATCATGGTCATCATCGGTGCATAGCCTTTCAGAACCCAAAAACCGTGAGCCTCCGTTGCGTATGAAAATCCCGGGCCTCGACACGGCGGCGGAACTAACGCCTGTAATCCCACGCCTAGCTCTCTGAAAATGCACCATTTTGCTATGATGTATCCAAGGGTGCGCATGAAGCATAGCTCCATGTCTACGCCGACCGTGATTAAGAAAGTTCGCAGAACTGGCGAGGGGTTAGACGAGACGGTTTCAAGCGCGGAAGCTAGTAATGATTGAAAATAGAGCCAGCCAGCTTCGTTGGGGCCGTCGCAGGCGCAGAGCCAGAAGAGGCGTAAGATGAAGACGAGGTTGAAGAAGGTGGAGAAGGATTCGGGTGAGTGAGAGTTCATGACCCATGCGATAGGGTCGGGCTTGAGCTTCTGGAGCTGTGACCTCGGGCACGTACTGTTTGGCGCGTTGGGGGAGAGAGCTATGATCTCCTGAAGAAGCTGAAGAAATAGAGGAAGGAAAGGGTTTTCTCTAGAAAGATGACATTTCTCAGAGACCCAGAGAGGCTTTTCGGCGTTGAATGGGTGAAAACCCTGCAAGCAAACTGTGAAAATCACCGCAGCTTCGGCTTCCGACCCCGAAGTCCGGTCTGCTCTGAGATAAATGGACCGAGTCGAATCGTCCTGATCAGCTTGGCCTGAACTGGCGAGTTCGAATGTAGGTGAATCAGACCACTCCTCCGAGTTGCTGGGAAGCTCGCATATCCATGACCAAATGTCCATCATTGAGGGAAAGGTTTGGTTTCTCTCTTGTGTGTGTGTTTAGGAATGACCCATGAATGAGAGATTACTTATGGAAGGAACGAATGATGAAGGAAGGGACAACTTGGAAGCAGAACAGCCCAGAGATGGATGAGGAACTGGTGGTAGTAAGAGGTTAATTGTGTCTTATTTGAGATTTTCGGTTGGAATCATTAATGAGGCGATAGCTCTGTTTCGCTTTCAAAGGCAGATTCTTCTTCCTGATGTTCGAAGAATTGACAGGGTTGCTGTTGTTTGGAACTGCAGAGGTAGTCCCAGTTTTTTTGTCTCCGATTGTTCATGGGGCCTGGAGACTTCCACGTGTAATAGAAATCTAATTTCTCGCACCGTTTATTTATTTGGCAATGCAGTGCCTGAATTCGATTATTTGTGTTTACAAAAACAACGCGTAGTAAGACAACTCGAGATTGTCTTACATAGCTTGTTATTTCACGTCATGGATATATGGAGATTTTTGCACTATGCTACTATTAATTACGTTTGATTTTCTTTTTTATTCAGAGGAGCCCGTACTAATGGCTTGAGTTTTATTTTTTTAGCACCTCAATGACTCGAGGCTACCAGCGAAATTGAACCTCTGATTTTTCATTGATAAATTTTTTTTTCATGTTATTAGACTAAAAAGTCATTGACGTTACTCTTATTTTTTAATCGAAGGAAGTATTGTTGTGGATTTAAAAAATCTCTTGCTCTTTCTATACTTTTATACATGGAAAAATGACGTGAATCTAGTCATACTTCAATGTTTATATATTTTTTAATTTAATATAAGAATAAAAAATAATAATTTTTTTTACTAATGTACAATTTATACATGGACAAATGACGTGAATCTAGTTATACTTCAATGTTTATATTATTTCTTAATTTAATATAAGAATAAAAAATAATAATTTTTTTACTAATGTACAATTTTAATATTTTAAGGTGCATTAGGTAATTGCGAACACTTGAATTTAGGAAAAATAATAATAAAATTCCTTCAAATTATATAAATAAAAATATAGTCTCTCAAAATACTATAATTTCAATGAAATTTCTAGTTAATTAATTTTGAAGTAAAAAGATTATTTTATCCTTACTAAAAATAACAAGCTCAAATTATAATTTTTGTTTAAGGAATCACAATTTTTATTCTATAAATCGTAAAAGTTAAATAAGAAATTACAATTTATCATGTGTAATTTTTGTTATTGAAAAACAGCCTCAAGAATAACTTTTACTTTAAGAATAACAATTTTTGTCTTGTAAATTGTAAGAGTTAAATAAAAAATTATAATTTATTAAGTATAATTTTTTTATTATTGAGAGACAAGTTCTCAAAATAACAAACATCATTCACAACTTTTATTTAAAAAATTATAACTTTTATTAAAAGAATCACTATCGCAAGAATTAAACAGAAATTATAACTTGTTAATAAGAGTAAAATGATCTTTTTAATTTAAAATTTATTAATAAAAAAGTCCCTATAAACTTTAGAAGAATTATGATATTTTGAGAGATTATATTATTATTTATGTAATTTAAAAAAATTTTATTATTATTTTTCTGTGAATTTACGATTGGAGGGAGTTGAGAGATATAGGACTACATTCAATTCAACTATGACCAAGTGGTTGGCCATAAGTGTCGTTCAGATTGGCACTGTTGTGGCACTTCATTGGCTGCAAAATGTTTCGCTTTAATGTCTTTAATTTGCTTGGTTTCAGTAGACTACTTGTCATTACTACGTGGAAAAAGAAAAAAAAATCACATTCACGATTAATTTTAGTCATTATTTTTGTTCTTTGTAAACAACAAGAAGTATCGGGTGTGTTAAAAATACTGAATCTTAAAAATTAACAATAAATTTTTGGACTCTTTTATCATAATTTAATCGAATGTAAAGACGTAAAGAAATTGCAATGAGCAAGTGTTTAATTAATAACTATGTAAAGTACATAATTATAAAGATTACAAAAGCTGGAAATGAAAAGCTATATGAGAATACAATGGAGATTCAAATACTAAAAATGTCAATATATGTTGTTGATTGATTTTTCGTCTTCTTCTCTGTGACCTTCTCCTCCTCTTATAATTATTCAGTTAAGATCATTACCCCCACAGAATCAGGAGCTTGTTTACAAAATATCAGGGATCCCTTAGCACGGCCTGCGAGATTTGTGGCACATTGCACCATATTCTCTCAACGGTCTCGCATGTCTAGTCACTCCGGGTCTTAAAGGCTATGTCACGCTCGTGCATGGGAAAATCAAGATGACATTTCTCAGAGACCCAGAGAGGCTTTTCGGCGTTGAATGGGTGAAAACCCTGCAAGCAAACTGTGAAAATCAACGCAGCTTCGGCTTCCGACCCCGAAGTCCGGTCTGCTCTGAGATAAATGGACCGAGTCGAATCGTCCTGATCAGCTTGGCCTGAACTGGCGAGTTCGAATGTAGGTGAATCAGACCACTCCTCCGAGTTGCTGGGAAGCTCGCATATCCATGACCAAATGTCCATCATTGAGGGAAAGGTTTGGTTTCTCTCTTGTGTGTGTGTTTAGGAATGACCCATGAATGAGAGATTACTTATGGAAGGAACGAATGATGAAGGAAGGGACAACTTGGAAGCAGAGGAGCCCGGAGATGGATGAGGAACTGGTGGTGTTAATAGGTTAATTGTGTCTTGTTTGAGATTTCGGTTGGAATCATTAATGAGGCTATAGCTCTGTTTCGCTTTCAAACGCAGATTCTTCTTCCCTGATCTTCGAAGAATTGATAGGGTTGCTGTTGTTTGGCACTGCATGCGTAGTCCCAGTTTTTTTTTTTGTTTTTGTCTCCGATTGTTCATGGGGCCTGGAGACTTCCACGTGTAATAGAAATCTAATTTCTCACACCGTTTATTTATTTGGCAATGTAGTACCTAATTCCATTATTTGTGTTTACAAAAAAAAAAAATGTATAGTGAGACAACTCGAGATTGTCTTTCATAGCTTGATATCTCAGGTCATGGATGTAAGAGGCCATGGGGCAAATTGCACTAATATGTATAGTATGGGTTTGTCTTTCAGGCAAGCAGGAGATTTAGAGAGCAAATCACATCGATTTTTGCGCTATGCTGCTATTAATTACGTTTGATTTTATTTTTTATTCACAGACCCCGTACTAACAGCTTGATTTTTTATTTTTTTAGCACCGTAATAACTCGAGGCTACCAGCGAAATTGAACCAGTAATTTTTCATTCATAATTTTTTTTCATCTTATTAGACTAAAAAGCCATTGACGTTATTCTTATTTTTTAATCGAAGGAAGTATCATTGTGGATTTAAAAAATCTCTTGCTCTTTCTATACTTTTATACATGGAAAAATGACGTGAATCTAGTCATACTTCAATGTTTATATATTTTTTTAATTTAATATAAGAATAAAAAATAATAGTTCTTTTAAGGTGCATTAGGTAACTGGGAACACTTTGAATTTAGGAAAAATATAATAAAATCCCTTCAAATTATATAAATAACAATCTAGTTTCTCAAAATACTATAATTTTAATGAAATCCCCAGTCAATCAATTTTAAAGTGAAAAGACTATTTTATTCTTACTAAAAATAGCAAGCTCTAATCACAACTTTTACTTAAAAAATTACAACTTTTATTCTATAAATTGTAAAAGTTGAATAAAAAATTACAACTTATCAAGTAATTTTTGTTATTGAAAAACAAGTCTCAATAATAACTTTTGCTTTAAGAATAATAATTTTTATTTTGTGAATTGCAAAAGTTGAACAAAAAATCATAATTCATCAAGTGTAATTTTTATTATTGAAATACAAGTTCTCAAAATGACAATCCTCATTCATAACTTTTGTTTAAAGAATTACAATTTTTATTAAAAGAATTACAAAAATTAAACAAGAAATTATAACTTGTTAATAAGGGTAAAATGATCTTTTTAATCTAAAATTTATTGACAAAAAAGTTTCTGTAAACTTCAAAAGAGTTATGACATTTGGAGAGATTGTATTGTTATTTATCTAATTTAGAGATATTTTATTATTATTTTTCAGTGAATTTATGACTGGAGGGAGAAGAGAGATATTGGATTACATTCAATTCAACTATGACCAAGTGTTGGCCATAAGTGCGGTTCAGATTGGCAATGTTATGGCACTTCATTGGCTACAAAATGTTTCGCTTTAATGTCTTTAATTTGCTTGGTTTCAGTAGACTATCCATCATTACTACGTGCAAAAAGAAAAATAATCACATTCACAATTAATTTTAGTCATTATTTTTGTTCTTTGCAAACAACAAGTATTAGGTATGTTAAAAATGTTGAGTTTTAAAAGATAACAATAGGTTTTTGAAGTCCCTTATCATAATTTACTCCGATGTGAAGATACAAAGAGATTGAAAGTAATTATGCAAAGTACATAATTGTAAAGATTACAAAAATTGAAAATGAAAAGCTATATGAGACTACAATGGAGATTCAAATACTAAAAGTGTTAATAGATGTTGTTGATTGATTTTTCATCCTCTTCTCTGTGACCTTCTTCTCCTCTTATAATTATTCAGTTAAGATCATCACCCCCATGGAATCTGGAGCTCATTTATGAAATATCAAGGATCCCTTAGTACGGCCTGCGAGATTCATGGCACATTACACCATATTCTCTCAACGGTCTCGCATGTCTAGTCATTTTAAGTCTTAAGGGCTATGTTAAGCTCATGTATGGCAATGGATCAAGCTATGTTTCTTGGGCTAGTCATGTCTTTAACCTCAATTCTTCTTATTGGGTTGTTGTTTCAATTTTAGGCCCAAACAATGCCCTTCACGTGCGAGTGATCAATGTAATAAGCCATGTGGCATATTTAAATGAGAACTGATGCTTTGTTTCATTCCCTTGAGCCTCTCAAGATTACAAACCTTTATGTCTACATCAATCATTCCCTTTGCTCTCTCGTGCTCCTAGTTTTCCTTGCCTTTTAAGCGTCTTTGCCTTGTCTTCCCCTATTCTCCTCTATTTATCCTTTCAATAATGGCCTTTTCAGTTGATGCTACCTAGACTACTCAAGCTATCATCCCTGCCAATTTATCTAAGGACTTGGTTATTATTCATAATGTAACATTCTAAGTTTCTTAATTTGTAAAATTCAGTGTTTTTAAGGGTAATTTGGTCAATTTAGATAAATTATTAATTTAGTGAGGTTTGTGGGAGACTAATATAGTTTTTTTGGATCCTTAGACAGCCTTAAAAGAGGGCTAGATCAATGTTTAAGCGGGCCATGGCACAGAAGAGAGTTTAAAATTTTGTAGGACTTTCCGTGCTATGCACCTCGGTGGGTGTGTCAATGACCTATGGTGCACATGCAAAATTAGCACTTATCAATTCATAAAAAGAGACCGAAAATAAAAGAGAGAAAGAAGGAAAAATGAGATAGTGACAGAGAGAAGCTCTTGGTCTGCTAGGGCACGATTCCTAAGCTATTTTGAAAGTATTTGAAACTTGAATCACCATTAAGTAAGTTGCACATTTCTTCTTCTCCTTCTTTTACGCGAAAATCTAGACCTGTGGGGTAATGGGGGCTTTGATTTTGGTTCCCTTGGGTTTAGACCAAACCCATTAGTTTATTTAAGGTTTTGAAAAGTTAAATCAAGCATCTAACCCTCAGTTTATGGGTTTTATGGTGATTAAAAATTTTTTGGTAAGGGTTTGGATGAAACCTAGATATAATTTAAAGATTTTGAAATAATATGGGATATTGGTTAGTGATTTTGGTGTGTAAGGATGTTTAATAAGATGGTTAGAGTGTTTGAAAATGGTTGATGTTATTAGAAAAGGAATTTGGGTATTTTAGATGCTTAAAACTTAGTGAATTCGGAGTTATCCAAAGTGATAATTAATGATTGTCATTTGATTGTGTAGAATGAGTGTTGTTCAAGCTATATTATGCCTATAGAATATGTGGAGCTAATGTTGAGCCACAGTAACCCTTTCATGTGGCAAAGAGTTGAGGTAACCATATAATTTATTGTGTTTATTAACTATTATAACTGTGTAGAAGTAATTACAGATTGATGAACTTGTGATTTAAGAATTTTGTGCATGATTTGATATTGAAAAAAATAATTTTTAGCATGAACATTAATTTGTGAAATGGATTTTTAAAAAGTCATTGATTCTAATGGATACATATATATGCATACATACATATATATATATATATACACATATATATGTATATGATATGAAAGTAAATATAGTAGAAATGTGGATAAATAGTGATAAGTATGAAAAAGCATGATCATAGGGGGTAAGAGTTCACCCGAGGTATGTGGGGATATGTGTGTGTGGAGATATGTGAGTGAAAAATCCATATGGTCAAGCTGGCACCATGGGACATCTAGTACAGCATTATACGAGATTATTACCATGGGACATCCGAACAGTCTGACAACTCCCTAGTACCCATTAAGATACGGTTAGAAGTCAACGACGCCTTTGTCACAAGTGTGTGAAGAGGGAAAAACCATAGTCCATAGGTGGGTTAGATTACTTTTAACCAGATGTTTCAACCACTAAAAGTGTGTTTGGGTCAATAAGTAGTTGATCCAGGAGAGTCTATAGTTTTATGTCAGGAAGCATTGGAGGTTCGGTGGTTAGATGATCATGCTAGTATGAAATTATGTAAAATTATTGTGAAAAGATGCATTTATCTTATAAATATAGTACACTTAAGACTACCTTAATTTTGATACTTTATCATAATTATTTATGGTAATAAGCATTTGATGAACTATATTGGTTACCGAGATATTTATCTCATCCCGTGGTTATATTTTACAAGTAAGGGCACTGGTAGGGGCAAGGGAAAGGAATGGGCGTTTGAAGAGTGAGAGCATAGTTATATAGCTCTTCTCTTTTCTTCTTTTTAGGTATTATAATAAATATTGTCAATATATAATGCCAACTTAGGAACATGACATTATTTTGGATATTACTTGTATGGATTTATTATAAGTATGCGTATCTTGATCCAAGGTTAATATGGTGGGTCATTTGAATATGTTGGGCCAAGTTACAATTACAAGTGATGAATTTGAAATGAATTATGTGCCTAAAATGACCAAGTTGATGTGTGTACTATATACAATCCTCTCCTTTGTGTTATTATCAAATAGGAGTTTGGTGGTCATTTTGATTATAATTGTTTGTTTATATAATGGAAATGAATTTTCATGTTATGTGTGGTCTATTTGAGGTGGTCAAAGTGTCTCTGGGGCTAATGACATTTGGTATTGTGAGTTGGACACTTTTGGGTGTGTTTTAAAGTGAAAACAAACCATTTTGGGTTTAGATGTTCATATTTTAAATAGATGGTTATTTGAATGTGAGACTGATGCCATTAGCTAGAGGGCTTAAAGAGCTTCGTGTGAACACTTGAACCGCTCAAATTGGACATCGAATGGCGAAACGACATGCTCTAAAAGTTCGGAGGGTTGTCATGACAACAATCTGCTATCATGACAGTAGGTGCGTGCTGTAGCGCATAGTTGTTGTGCCATGGCACAATGGGCCTTCGAGAACTCGTCCCTCTGTGCCATCCGCCATGGCAGATGGATCAGAATTGTCACACCTTGATAGTAAGGGTATTATCGGTATAGAATATGAAGTGAATTTACATTTCATAAGCCTTGATTAACTAAAAATTAAACTAAAATAGAGATATATCCACGTTATATATATATATATATATATATATAAAATAGCAAAGTTCATAAAGTTTTAAGTTTTTTTATAAAAATTTTGACAGAGTTTTCTTTATAATTTGGACATCCTAAAATTTTCATAATAATAATAGAACTTGCCAACCAGACCAACAAGAAGTCTAGCTCTATTCCAGTAATTTTCACGTAACAAAATAAAATTAGGATCTAATTATAGTGTACGTAGAGCACTAACTTATAATTTACAAAATACCATATAAGATTTCAGCAAAAAGAATAATCACCATGTGTTTCCTTTTTCCAAAAAGCAAGAAGTGCCTTCAATGGTTAGTTGGAGGCACAGGGTCAGTAATGATATTTGAGATCAAAAATTTATCGGTGATTAGCGTTTCAATCAAGATTAAAGTAAACAAAGTATAAAGATAATAAATAAAAAATTTAATTTCAAATAACTTAATGAAATAATGAATTATCCAAAAATTGACAATAAATAATGATTTTTTGTAATAGTCTGATTATGAATCTAGACAAGGTTGATAGAATCACATATGTGTATTAAAAATTTTGCTGCTTATAAAATATAATGACTTACAATAAATACAGTTCGATAAGGTACTTTTAGAGAATTTTAAGAAAATGATAAATTTTAAATTTGAAATTTTAAGAGGGCTTTATCAAAATGAATAACAAGTATAGATACACAATCGACGAGGGTAAATAACAAATCAAGCATGGCCAAAAGTCACGAAACAAGCGCGGCAGAAGTCAGAACCAAGCGCAGGCTTAAAGCTTACAAATACAAGCGTGAGTACAATACTCACAAATAATCATCCCTCCGTTCCACGTGCATTGGCCGTCGCACGGGGCTAACATCTCCTGTAAGCACCTTGCTAGCTATGTGTATCATGATGTGCCAAGGGCTAATGAAATTGCCGTTAACATCCAGTATTCTGAATTCAGTCTCTCTCATTAAAATCAAGTGTGTATGGAGAAAGAAAAATAGTTTTAAAATTCTCACTTTCAAATATTATTCAGTTATCATTTTTCATTGCTCAAAATTATCATCATTTCTTCCATACATAAATAATTGCAATAAAAATTTTATATCAATGTAGAATTAAATAATTAAATTGCTTACGAAAAGTAATACCATTAATATGGAAATAGGATTAATAAGAACGTGTAAATAATTTATAAAGCAATAACAATAATATTTAAGTAAATTTTTTTTAAAATACTTTACTAAAAATATATTTGGAACGCCACCACTCACTTGAGTTTTCAAAATTTTACAATCCAACTCTCACAACTCCTTGCTTATTCCAATGATATCCCAAAATTAATCTAACACAACCCAACAATCTTCCTGTCATTATGAATATTTATAATTTCTCTAGACTTCATTATAAACTCTAACAATCTTATTCCCACCCATAAATCTTTCAAGTATACTTACGATTATCAAGAGAACATGCATTATACTAAATCATGAAGTAAGCATCCAAGTAAAACTAATAATTTTCATCTTCTAATTTCTTTTGTAAAGTTTTGGCTCAACATATACTAAAATAATATCTAACCCAAACACCTAATTATTTCTATCACCTAAAGACAATAATATAAGGAAAGAGGGTATGCTTTCAACCAACAAAACAAGAAGAGTAAATTGCATAGTATACTAAAACCTATACTCACGAAACAAAGGAGAATCAATATCTTACCCTGACTAATATGTAGTAGTAGCTGTTACACACTTGACCTACAGATAGCATGAAAAAATAAAAGAGCTACAATCCCACGATTCAAGAGGAGGAGATAGAGCAAACTTCATGGACCAAAAGAGAAGCATCAAAATATTAAGCTTTCTTTGTGCATGGATGTTTAATCGGTGAAGATGAAGGAAACAAAAACTATTTTCCTACTCAACACCGACGACCCTTTTTTAGAAAAGAATGACAAAAAGCTGTAACTTTCTCCCCCCCATGTGACAGCCGAACAAAGAAAAGAGGAAGAAGGTGATAGCCGAACAAAAATGGAGAGGAGGAATAAAACAACTCGATGGCCGAGAAAGAAGGAGAGTATTGCCCACCTCTCACTGACACAAATAAGACGATAACATGTAAGGAGAATTAGCAGCTCACTCTACTGTGGCTGGCAAGCACGAATGGGAAGGATGGGAATAAACGAAGCACAGCAATGAAGAAACACCCTACCTATAGCTAGCTAAGAAAGTTGAGAAGAATCAGATAGATAAACTAACTATAAGAGTCTAGAGAAGTGTATAAGGGTGGTAGGGATTAAAAAAATGCGATGCTTTATTTTATAATTGCCTAAATGGGCTGATTCAAAGAAAAAGAAGAAATGAAAAAAATTACAAAAAAAATACACAAGAAATTTACAATAAAAGGCACAAGAAAATTACAAGAAAGCACACAAAATTTTTTATAATTTAAAACTAAACTTCTACTTAGAAAATTTAGACTCTGGATCCTTGTAAAAGATTCTAGCATAATTTTCTATAAACTACCCCTTTCTAATTACTATAAACCTTATTTAAATAAAACATTTATTAGGTTTTTTTTCAATTTAAAATTTAGGGTCATTATAAGAATTGTTGGAAAATGGCTTGTTTTAGCCTAATTTGATATGGTTTGATTTTCATACTTTCGTATTTATTCTAAATTAATTTTTAACTATAATTTGAGCTCAAACAAAATTTCAAAAAAGGTTTTCTTAGGATTCCAATGTCTTAAACTAATTATCTTTAAACTCTTAGGTTGTGATAACTTCTTTATGAGATTTTATTTAATCCTAGTTATCACAATGGTATGTATAAGCATTGTCTTGATAATGTCGAGGCGGACATTACACATAACCCGCTCAAATCACTTTGAGATGCCTACTTGGTACGCATTAACCTTTCTATTCTCCTTTTCTTGCTTTTAGATTGTTTCTTTCTTTTGAAATGGGTTTCTTTTCTCCAGCAGGAACCTTCAACCTCTCCTCAACTTCCTGCTTCTCTCTATTTCTAGTAAGTATTTTCTTCCCATTATCTCTTTATTTTCCTCATTATCTTTAAATTTCTAAAATTTTCTACATTTTTTTGGGTTCAACGCTCCTCTATATAGTTTTATCATTGTGTCATGATTAATACTAGCCACTTATCTATTGCTCTAAAGGATGTGGAACCGTTAAACCCTACAATCCCTAACCTTGGTCATTATCTTCAATTAAGCATTTATTGCTGGCTAGGAGTTCATCTTTTTTAAAGAGACTTCTTGAAAAAGATTAGCAACTAGCCCTATTTTTCACCTTCTTGGCCCACACGGGTAAAACGTCTCTAGCCCACTTATGAGTCTCATTGGAAGGAAGTAGGCCTTTTTGATCTGATTTAACTTTCTTTAGTTAATGTTGACGTTTCCATCTAACTCCTTGAGTCTCTCCATTACTTCTAGTCCTTGGCTATTGCAGTGCTTTTATTTTTGAATTAAGCCTTATGATCGTTTCGTTACTTGATGTGTTTATGTTCTTAAGGCTCCTTATTATAGCTAAGCCAAATTTTTACCAAATTCCTACAATAGGTGCATGTAAGGTCCCTCTTACTAATTTTCATTCAACTCCAAAACTAAGGTAATTAAGGGATTAGTTCAATAGGATTATCAAATTTGTAAATTTTACATAATGAGATTTCAAATTTTCAAAACATTTTGATGTATATTTTTATATCACTAATCAAAGTAAAATAATTTCACAAAAGCATGGAATGTAGTCTTATAACACATATTTCCCTAGTTGTTAATATCATATGAATTATATGCATAATAATAATCAAAATAAATGAGGCCTACTATTTTAGGATAGAATTCTAAGCCTCAACATGTTTTTCTTGGTTTTGTCCCAATGAGTTAGTTCCTTTAATATTGAAAAGAGATGGATGAGTATAATCACTCAATAACAAAGGTTTATCTAATTTATGCAAATGCATGTCAATCAATTTAAATGTAAGAGACAGTATAATTTCATACTTGTATGAAAACACTAATCACTATAATACTTCTCAAGTATAAGTCGTTCTTTATTTTTACAATTTCATGTTATAACAACATGCTAGCACGTTTCACATTTAAAATAACACTAAACAAGTATTTTCACAATAATTTATCATAAGGCCACGAAACAAACAACTATGTGCCCTTAATCATAATATACATGATCACACCTATTTTATATCTTCCTTATGTCTTCGGTACAAAACTATGGGCTATTTCACATTGGGATTGTCTATAAGATAAGACTATCCTAGCCCATCACGCATGAGAAGCTACTTGATTGAGGTTGCTTAACTTACTTATGAGTCACAGTTCTCCTAAATCTCACATTATAGGGTGTTGTTTTCCTAAACTAGCTTCCTTATCAAGCAAGTGGAAACTAGAGTAGGTTCAAGTTTTTTATTACATAATGGGATAATGCCTTATTGAACAAGTGGGGCAATAAAAATAATGAATCCAGACAAACCATTGAGCTCCACTGGTAGCCTTATGACGTGGATTTTAACTTTCATTCCTCCTCTTAGGCTAACTCACACTTCTCATAATTATGCAATGTATAAAATGAAATATTTCTTAGCATGCAAAATATTTAATTTACAGACATGCTCAATATTATCATTATACTTACATCACAAATGATTATCACCCAAACACATAACTACAAATTATTGAACTTCACAAAACATCTCATTGGATTTCACTTAAATCACATCATAGGACTTCACAGCAACCACATCATCGAACTCCACACAAATCATGTCATTGAACTCCACAAACATTGTTTCATAAAACTCCACATAATCCATATCATTGAAATTTACACAAATCATCTCGTTGAACTCCATAAATTCCTAATATTTGATTTTTCAAATAGGTTATGCCATACTTGCATTTCAATGACTTCACACACTTCATTTATGATGTATGAATTAATGAAAAACACAAAAGTACAAGAAAGATTTTTTTCCAGTTATTTCAAACTTTTAAGAGGTCAAATATTTATCCCTCAAATACATACTTTTAAAACTAATTCAAACTTGAATGGCACCAAGTTGTAATTACTCTATATTGATTTACATAAGCAATTTGTTAATGACCTCCTTAGGGTAATTTTTAATATTTAGTTCAACACTTCAACACTTGCAAAATTCAATCTTCTCATATACAAAGATACCTATGAGGTTTATTAGTTTTCTCTAACTCATATTAACTTCATTAAACTCCTAACTAGCCATTAATAGCTTTACATTGCTTCAACCACCTCATTTATGATGGATTTTTGTGTATTTATGGCTCCTAACTAACAAAAATACAGAGCCATAAATGTTAGGTTTAAATAGCTTAAACAACTCTTATTAACTCTATTTAAGTTAATGGGTTCAGACTCATAGCCTCTATAGATCAAAAATCATCTTTTCTAATAAACCTTAGCTTCCATATTTAAGAAAATGGAAGAGAGAAGATAGATTTAAGCATACGAAACTTACCTCTAGTGTTTATAAGTTTCAAAACACTCTTAATGCTTCAAATCCTAAGCCTTGGTAGAGCTTATCATATTTCCTCTTTTGTTTCTCTTCTATTTTCTATTTGTTTTGTATTCTTATTTCTATAGAAACATGACTATGCACCGCGTCACTTACACCCCGTGCCACGGCATGTGGTACAGAAAGGGGACTTTTGCATTATGGTGGCTCGTGTAATACGGCATGTAGCATAGAGCTATTTCCCTTTATTTTTCTCCCATTTCAAGGTCTGAGTGGCTTAAATTCGCTTTGGGCTCAATCTTAGGACCAAAATCACAACTTAAAGCATTTGTTAGCTCTTTACAACTACACACCAGATTAATTCACTTAATTAACCTAATTCACCCAGCTAATTAAGGGATAAATTTTCAAGATGTTACAGTGCATGCTTTCATGGAATAGCTTCACTGAAAAGATGACAGGTGAAGAGCTTGACAAAGGATTTGAAGATGTCTCTAATATTTGCAATCTTTAATACGGAGACCCAAATTGCATATGATGAAGATTTTGAAGAAGGATTCTTGGTACTTACTTTTTTGATTCTTAGTACACTGATTTATCTCATATTTTATATATTATACACTTAGTTTTTCACATCAAATCATGCTTATTAGGGTTTATTTTTTAGTTTTTAGTTGTCTTTTACATATTGACTTTATAGACCCTAATAATTGAAATCTTGGGCCTTAATTCTTTTTTTTTTCCTTTTTAATTGTCTTTCTAGAATTTATTTAATTTTGTATCTTTTATTTTTAAAATTTTGAGGAAACAAATTTGGAATCAGGAAGCAAAAGTCAATATTATTGGGGAAATCAAGAGTAAGAAGGGAGCTTAGGTGGCATTACAATTTCAGATTCACATTGTTGAGCTGGCAAGCCTAATTCCAAAAATTAATTGATGAAATTAAATAACTAATTAGCAAAGTGCATAGAATTCATGAGATGATATCATCAAATGAAGAATCAGTTTTATGGTGTGAGTTGAGAGCTGACCCAAGGGAAATATTAGATGACATCATCATAAGCCAAAACAAGAGCATGTTGTGCGTGAATGCAATCTGAATCTAATAGAGGACTATGTGACACTTGATCAAGCCTTCAAATTAGTCACATTGTCCATACATTGAGTCACATTTCTTATGCTCACTACTCAACACATGTGGCACCAAATTTTTCCAATTTTCTAGAATTAATTTGTCCATTTTAATCCTCATTTTTCCAACTAAAAATTAGCCTTTCAGATTTGAGCTTTAGTTTCATCACCATTCAACTTTGAAATTATCACCTTGACTCATATGGATCACACATACTTCGACCATATTTTTAGATTAAAGCCTCATTATGTACATTCCACTCTCTCTCTTCAGCCACATTTCTCTCTCATTTTCTCTTAATTTTCATCCATGTTTTCCCTACATTTTTCCATATCCATTTCCCTCATTTCCTTCATCAAGCTTCACGTGTTCATCATTGCTCCATCAAGTGCAGATCTGTTCTTTAACATTTCAACCTTGATTCTAGCGTCCAGATCATTATTCATCTTTGTCCAAATTTGTTTCCTTCTTTTCTCTTCTCCATATTCAGGTTTCTTCATCTCTTCTTTTTGTCCATTGAATCTCTTTGATCCAACACCAATTTCATTCCCTTTCAGCTACAATTCCAGGATTAATTTTGTTCATATTCAGCCACATATTTCCAGATTCAAGATGGTTTCTCAAGTTCAAGACTTGATTCAGTTGAAGAAAAAGAACATGAGAGACTAACCACCTAGAGATTCAAAAAGGATGACTTGACATTATGAGATTTTCAGATTTATAATTGTTATTCATTTTCTTGATTTCATGCTCTTACTTTGATTCTTTAAGGATTTCGATTTTGATCCTATGTTTAGTTAAGGAATTTGTAATTCTAATTTAGATTTGAAGAGAATATGAATGTTGAATTTAGATTTTTATGCTATGTCTAGATTTAGAATTTACGATTTAGCTTGATGTTTTAGAATTATTTCATAAGTTCTTGCTGATTTTTGTTTAAGTTCTTGTGTAGACTTGAGTTAGATCTATATTGATTATATGAATTTAACTTAAGATATTTTCCTTTCACTAGTTCTGATTTGAGACTTGTGTAGAATAAGGCTGGATGTGGTATTAATTCTAAATTCACTTAACCTAAATCCATTAGTATCCGTTAAGTCTAATGGTGCACCACACTTAGAGGCTTCTAAGTGTCTCATTTTAGGTTAATCAAGAAGATTTATGATGTTATAATTTTAAAAATCAATTATTAATGTTAGAAAATCTGACTTGAGCTTATTATAATCATCATTCATTTCATTCCAATTATAATATAAATTTATAAATATTTATTATTGCATTATAGAATTAGTTTAGTCACTTAAAAATTCAGATTAATTTGTAACATTTAAATAATGATTTGTATATTTTGTTCTTTATACAAATAATCTAAGATATTCACTTTTACATTTTAGTTTTAAATTTGATAACTAAAAGCAACTGAGGGTTCATCGCACACCCTTTCGATTCACTTTGATATAGACATGCAACCGTCTTCTCTTCTTCACTCCAATGCATTAAGCCGTCTTCTTCCTCGTGAATGCAATCCCTAATTAATCGCACTAAGGTCGAATAGCTCTGTCACATAGATGCGTTAAGATATGATCTAGCTCCACCGTGTCATGATTAAACGTAACTAGCAATGACATAGTCATTCACAAATGGTGTTAGTGGATTTAAACAGATTTAAAGCCAGAGGATTAACGGGCTTAATCCTTAAAAATAAAAGGGCTCAATCCCAACAAATACAATTATAGGGACCTGATTCCTAATTGATGCAAATTACAAGGGCCCGTGAAATAATTTTCCCTTTCCTAAATCCAGACTTCTGTGAGTTCCCTTTCATGGCCAAGCTAACGGAGACTCGTCGCCCAATTTATTTGTGAAGCAGTGAAGCTGAGTTTGCCGCCTTATTTGAATGCATTTGTCTGTATTATAGACAGCCACTGTTTTTTCCCGCAAAGTGACAATCTTGCTGAGTACTCTTCCCCTGAGAAATTGAAAATAGAATGAGTTTCGATGCCTCTCGCTCTGCAAATTCAAAGCGAAGTTTCAGTAATTCAGCGTCTTCTAATCGTTCTAATGATAGCACCAAAACGAAGAAGAAGAATGCTAACCAGAAAACCCTAGGCGTAGCTTGGGGCTCAAACTCTCTCTCTTCCTCTCGCTCTTCCTTTCGAAAATCGGCTTTCTCCGATTTCGGCAGGTGGTGCTCTTCGATTTTAGATTTCCGTCTCCTGTCAATATGAAATTTAATAAAACAGGTTCTCAGGAAATTACTGCATCTTAATTTCAATTTAAGAAGCTACAGGGACCCCAAAGTCTGGGAACATGTACAATTTCGCTGAATTATTTGATAATTTTATCTTTTGGCATTTTTTATTGAAGTTCGATGAGATTTTCTGTCAGCAAGAGTTTATCGTTTATGCTTTAATTGAAATAATTTAATTCCTGGCCAAAAAAGAATTAATTTATGATCCAGAGGTACTGCGAATATAAGTTATACCTCTTTAGTAAGTTAGAATTATCATGCTTCAAATTGTTTAATTATGCCCCTGTCGACTGCTTTTTGAAATCAGTTATATGGTAGAGAAGAATCGGAAACTACATCACCAGTTTGACAACGACGCCTCGGCATCTTCTCTTGGTGGCTCTAGTTCTGCAAAGCCTATGTTTAGTGGAGTTTCGATCTTTGTGGATGGTTTCACGATTCCTTCAAGCCAGGTTCATCTTCTTGCTCTCACCTTGACTGCTGAAACTTGAAGGGAGGGGAAAATGATTTTGAATTTAAACGAAAAAAGGGGAGCCAGAATGCTGCTGGGGCCGAAGCTTGTTGGCTTCATAATGTGTAGTATTAATTATGTTAATATTTTTTCTGGGGTTGGGCTTGAAGTATCAAGTGTGATCATCAATTGTCCTTTTCGGTCAAAGCTTTGTGAATCCAATAAAAGGTTATTGGGCTAGAGTGTACGCTGTATAGTTAAAATTTTGCAGCTATGAATAAGGGACTGCGTGTGAAGCTTAAGCTTTTTATGTCTATCCTTATTCAAAGTGTAATTGTGGGGGATTTATGTTGAAGAAGGGACTATTACTGATTGTATGCTGAGGAAGTTCTGATCAGGATATGGGGCTTGTTTGAAATTATTTTTATTTTATTGTTTAAAAATTGGTGTTTTGTAAAAATTTCATAAGAACAAAAAAGTAATGAAAACATGTTCTCTAAGACAATAATTCTAAAACACTTAAAAGACATTTTTATTTTTTTATTTTCTAGAACAATATTTGTTTTTTTTTGGTTTTCAAAACACTTTTTAAAAAATGTTACCAAAGATTTTTTTTTTGTTTTGTTCTGAAGAATAGAAAACTGTTTTAGAACAAGATGTTAAACAAGCCCGCAGCTATTGTACTCTGAGATGTTTTCGAGTTTTAAAGCTTTTCCCCCTCTCCCTTTTCTAGGTTTGGAGCAAAGTTTTAATTAAGAACAACTGTCAATTCTCTCAAGTTTTTTCTTTTTAGGTTTTTGTCAAATTGAAGAGATGGCATGACATTTATAACTAGTTTATTTCAGGAATTGCGAGGCTACATGTTAACACATGGTGGAAGATTTGAAAATTATTTCTCAAGACATCATGTAACCCATATTGTCTGCAGCAATCTTTCCCACAGTAAAGCTAAGAACTTGAGGTTTGATTTGTCTTTCTTTAAATCTTGGTTCTTGAGGTTGAAGTCCTATCATTATACATCACTTAATTGAGATACTTTTAATTATTGGATGATTTAATGCAGAGCCTTCAGTGCTGGGCTGCCTGTTGTGAAACCCTCTTGGATATTGGATTCGATAGCTGCTGGCAGACTCCTGAGCTGTAAGTTATTGCATTTTTGTGAATATTTTTTCCCTCTCTGGACAAATGTCTACCTATATTTTGTTGAGTAATATTGAAACAAGAAAAGAGTGATGAAACCTTCTTGAGGGAAGAGAATTAGTTGGACTGTTTGAATGCTTTCATGACCACTATGTACTCGTTAAAGTTTCACTTTATAATTTTTTATGTCTGGGAAAATGATAATATATTACACGTCTTTCTATGCCATCATGTAATGAGTGATGCTTATTGTGTTTACAGGGGTTCCTTACCAACTTGATCAGCTTGCTGCTAGTAATCAACCAAAACTTTCAGCCTTCTTCTCACCCAAAAGTAGCAAAAGGTTGGAGGATGCTTTTACTAATGCCCTTTGTCGTGTGGAAGGTGATATTGAAGATTCATCAGTGTCAGTTAGCCAATCAAAGGATACATACTCAACCGGAGTTGATAACATGGCTGGATCTGGAAAGCAAATGAGCGTTGAACCTGATGATAGTGCCCCTGAGAACACTAATGCAACTACCTGTGAAGAACTAAGTAGTGCTGATAATTGTTTTGAAGTGGAACTTGAACCTGTTATTAAAGATGACAGAGATGTGCACAGTGAACTCAAACCTAGTCATCAAGGACCTGCTACATCAGCTAGTAGCCACTGCTGCTTAGATGACCAGAATTCAAAAGGATGTCCAAATTCTACAGCCACTGGACCTTCTAAACAGTGTCATTCAACTCTTGTAGACCCAAATTTTGTGGAAAATTATTTCAAGGTAGTTAAGTTGGAAGTATTTTGCGTTTAAATATTGCATGGTGAATAAAGACTTATCTCAGTACATTTTTGGGCCTTCTTTAACTTTTAATATAGTTGCACTAGCCAGCTGGATCTTTTTGATATTATTCTTCAAAAAACATTGGCAATCCACTATATTCAATGATCACCACATCAAATAAACTCTGCATTTGTACTCTTATGTTGACTAGGTGGGTTGAGCAATTACATATTTGAAACCTGCCTGCTTTTTCTATTTCATTTTTATTTTTTTAAAACTGTTGTATCAGTAATAAGGTGACAAATATTAAAGAAGTAATTGCTGAGTAATTTTGTATTGGTTTTTGATGAAATATCTAACCATGAGAAATTATTCACTATACATATTACATGATATGATATCTTTGTCCAGCATTATTACAACATGATTTCTTGTCTCACACATATCACACTATCAATAGTATGATTTACTTGTATGCTGCCAAAGGCTCTGTGACTCTGTTAATGTCATGATAGCAATTTGCATCTGCAGAGCTCCCGGCTGCACTTCATAGGAACTTGGAGAAATCGATACCGAAAGCGTTTTCCCATATGTTCTACCGGTTTAATACAGAAAGTTCTGATGTTAGTGCACCTGTTATTTCAGGGAGGAAAGTCATCATCCATGTTGACATGGTAAGCTTGCTTGCAGAGATATTTGATATTTATTATTGTTGTCAATATATTTTCCCATGATTTGGATGGACCGTTCCATTTAACTTTAATTCTGTGGTGATTTATGATTATAGACTTTGATGAATATTCTTGTTGTTTTCCTATCTTCAGCTTAGTTTAATAAAGCTAGTGAATTTATGCTTTTTGTGTCAGGACTGCTTTTTTGTCTCTGTAGTTATTAGGAACCATCCTGAACTTCTGGATAAGCCTGTAGCTGTATGTCACTCAAATAATTCAAAAGGGACGGCTGAGATTTCATCTGCAAACTACCCAGCTCGCAGTTATGGTTGGTGACATGCTAAATCATATGATTTTATCAGCAATACTGTCATTGTATGGATTAATTTTTGGTGCATAGATGACACTTCCTCTTTTTTGTTAGGTATTAGGGCTGGTATGTTTGTTCGAGATGCAAAGGCACTTTGTCCTGATCTTGTAATTTTTCCTTACAACTTTGAAGCTTATGAGGAGGTAAGAAGCATTATGACATCCATGGTTGGGGGTTTTGAGTGGTGGATGAAGTATTTTCTGTTATTTTTTTTTTCTAGATCTCTTTTTCCCTTCCAATTGATTTGTGAGATATTGTATTACTTGGACAATTTGTAGGTGGCTGATCAATTTTATAGTATATTGCACCAGGGCTGCAGCAAAGTTCAGGTTTGCTTATGGTTGGGCTCTCTTTATCTAATTTTGTATTTTGTTAGCTTGCCTTTAGGGCATAATTTATACTTGGTGCAGGCTGTAAGCTGCGATGAGGCATTTTTGGAGTTCACAGTTGCAGAGGGTGAAGATCCTGAACTTTTAGCTTCATCAATCAGAGAAGAGATCTTTGAGACCACTAGATGTACTGCAAGTGCTGGTATAGCTGGAAACATGCTTATGGCTCGTATTGCCACTAAAACTGCGAAACCAAATGGTCAATATTACATAACTCCTGGGATGGTATGGTTTGGAGTATGCTGTTATTCAGAAGTTTGTATTGATAAATTTCAAGTTGTCTATTGTCTGATATGGTTTGACAGAGTTATAATATATATGAATCCTACATCTTACTCCACTATCAATTTCTCCATGTCTATCCATAAACTGCTGTGCCATAATTTTATGCTAAAAATTCCTGCTTACCCTTGTTTATTTGCTGATCGAACCATTTGATAGTAACTGCTGTCAATACAGTTATGCAGTAATATATATATGTATGTATGTATGTATGTATTTTGAAAAATAGTTGAAGATAATGTTATGTTGTGCCTTAAAGTTTCTTTGCGTGACCAATAAATACTATCTTTCTAGACCTTGGGGCTTGTCTTCAGATTATTCTCAGACTCAATACCTGTTCAAAAGGAAGAGTTTACGTTTATCTATGGGGGAAAAAACTTGTACATTGACCTCATCTTGCTGCCCTGGGTTTCTAATGATTATATCTTCCTTGAGCATTAGAAATTACTTCTCTGCACTGCAATCTCTATTCCCTTCTCAATAAAAATTTAGGACTTGGGAGTCAATATATCCCTCTGTGATCTTCTTGATTAATTAAGTTCACCAATGATCATATCTGTGCATTTGTACAGCTGACATGATTTGATATCATAGTGGAAGTTATGAAAATTACCTCTCTGACTTATTCAGTTTGACTTTCTCAGGTTGATGACCATCTGTGTCAACTTCCGATTAGTGTACTTCCTGGAATAGGGTATGTTTTACAGGAGAAGCTGAAGAAGCAGAATGTTCACACTTGTGGAGAATTGCGTATTATTTCCAAGGTTTTACTGTTTCTTCACTTGATGATTTTGGGACATGGTGTTTTGAACTCATTGATTTTTTGAACAAGGTGTAATGGAAATTATGTAGTAGAGATAGAGAAAACTAGAGAATGAGAAGTTCATTTTCAATATAGCAGCCAGAATCCAAGGAGAATGGCTTTCATTTTATGACCTTTTAAGATTTAAACCCTTCTTTTAATCCATTTTGAAGTGGCTGGCAGATTTGGAGTGACTGTTTTGGTTTCTTTGAGGTTTGTCAAGCTGATCTACATGTTTTACTTGCTATCAATTTTATGGGTTTTGGCTGAATGACAGAGCATAAAATTCGCGGCAGTGTGCATTTTTTAGCTGGTTTGCAGTGTCTTTGCTTATAACAAATTAAGATTTTTTTTTTTTTTACTATACGAGTTTTTAAAAATAAAGCTTCTTACATTTGATATTTCTGGGAAGGATTGTTTTTAGGGAAAATGACACTCAAGTCCCAAAAGATTAATTTAATGTAAAGTAAGTCCCAAAAATTTTTGTCGAGAAATGAGCTGCAAATATTGATCTAGATAGATGCACATATGAAAGTCTCAATGCAAATAAGGTATTTAAGTTTTATTGGTTACTCCCAGTGATTTGTAGTAGAGATTCATATTTGCAAGTGTCTAGATCACTATTTGCAATTTATTTTTCGGCAAAAATTTTTGAGATATAATTCTTATTAAATTAATCTTTTGGAATCTAAGTGTCATTCACCCTTATTTTTACAGGCTTTTGTTTGTTTCTGCAATTTTTTTGGGAGGAGTGTCCCTTGTGGATTTTTAGGGAGATTGGAGAGCTCTGGGCTCCAAATGTATCTGTTTCCACCTGTTTTTTTTCCCTTTGTTTGAGGAGGATTCTTTGTCCTCTTCTTTTGTACCTTCTGCGTTGTTCTCTGCTCTCAGCAATAAATTTTTCGATTTTTTACCAGAAAGAGAACTGACGATACCTGATTCAGTTCATGGATCTAGTAGTCTACATCATTTTTAATTGTTGCTTTGTTGATTTTATAGTACGTTCATTGTGGGGGTATTCTTTAACTTTTTCTTGCTTAATTTGGGGTTTTGTTTCACTTTCCTTACGTGTATGAATTATTCATGATAACGTAATACTCAAGACTCTGTATGTGCGTGTAGGACTCCCTGCAGAAGGACTTTGGAATGAAAACTGGAGAAATGCTATGGAATTACAGCAGAGGAATTGATAATAGACTGGTTGGGTTCATTCAGGTAGTTTGAAAGGCCATAATGTTTTCTGAATATTGAGTTTGAAAATTCATATTTTTCTGTGTTTTAAGCATTTTGATACGTGATGCCAGATAATTTCTTTTTCATCTGCTTTTTATTTGGCCTTTTAAGTGTTTCTTGTGCTTGTCTGAAGGTGTCCGTTTTCATCAATCTATTACAGTTTTATGTTTAGGTTGACTAACAATAGTGTCGTGGACTAGAATTACATGATATAAGTTGCCCAGTTGATATGATAGATGATACTTGGTCATGACGAACTCCAGAAATTGTGCCACTTGTTGGTGGCTAATGTCGCTTTCAGCCTATTCGTTTAAATAACGTATTCTTCATTTTTCTTTTCTTTTTAGCCTGGACAGGTTAATCTGTCTATTCTAATGAGCTTGCATTTGTTATCATTTCATGCTTCCTTAAAGGTGATAGTATCTGCACTTATGCAGGAAAGTAAGTCTATTGGTGCTGAAGTAAATTGGGGCGTGAGATTCAATGATATGAAAGATGTTAGTATACTGGCACTCTATGTAGCTTACTTTATAGTACTTTATCTTGCAAACTTGGATCAATCAAAATACTGACATACAAGTAATTCCAGTGCGAAAGCTTCCTCATAAACCTTTGTAAGGAAGTTGCATTGCGATTGCATGGTTGTGCAGTGCAAGGGCGAGCATTCACCCTCAAGGTGTTGGTTCTATTATCTTAAGAGCTATTTTTGGGTTACTTATGTGGCACCTTCATTTTTAGTTGGTTACCTTCCATGATTATATGCTGTTTGGTTTCTTGAGCTAGAATGCATTATTCAATATAATATACTTCATATTCTCAGAGTCAGCAAATTCGTATTTCTTATTTTTTATCTGACATATGATCTAGATCAAAAAGAGAAGAAAAGATGCCGAAGAACCTGCAAAGTATATGGGCTGTGGAGACTGTGAAAATATGAGTCACTCTGTGAAGGTAAATAAGGAAATATGCTTAACTACTCTACTTAGTCATGTTATCTTATTTAAGTGTTTTTTTTTTAATTTTATCTTGGGGCTGATTTTGTTATTTCTATGGTAGATTCCACTTGCTACTGATTGTGTGGATGAAATCCAAAGAATAGCAAAGAGGCTTTTTGGACTTTTCCACATAGGTAATTCAACTATGTCATCTTGGATGGGATCCATATCTTTTAATCAACATTTAATTAAAATTGTAAACATAATTTCAATTTGGTGATTTGACCTAGATATCAAGGATATTCGAGGTGTTGGTTTGCAAGTTTCCAGACTTGAAGCTGTTGATGCTTCTAAACAAGGTGTCTGTTTATTTTGTGTGGGGTTTAGTTTGGCGTTACCTTTTTAATGCTGTGATGTAACATTTCATCATACACCTGTGATGCAACTGAATGTATTAGTTTTTCCTTTTACAAAAAGCAATGGAAACTTCTTCTATCTTGATTTTCTGCCTGCACAAATGCTATGGTTGCTTCATCATATCATCGTCATCGTTGTCATCACCTGCAATCTGACATCTTCATTTCATTGATTTAAAGGTTCAGAAAAGAATTTTTTAAAGTCCTGGCTTGCTTCAGGCTCCACAAGTACGAGACAAAAGAGTTCTCCTTTAGGTATTGGAAATTATTGTGAAACAGTGGATACCTGTGTTATTTTTCATGATATTATTTTTCGCATTGTTTATACATGTATGAATGTGATCCCAACTCCCCCCACCCCAAAACTACCCGACCTCATTTTTGAGATTAAGCTCAGTTGATGCATTAATTGGAATAGCTTCTGTTTGTTTTGTTCTACAGTTCATGACAATCAGAATTTGGGTCACAATTCAGGTCAAGCATCTGGAGATTCAGATGGTCTTTCGCTCAAATAGATAGTAAAATGGTAAATGATCAAGCTAGTTCTGATCGGATTTCAACTCCACCTCCTCTATGTCACCTGGATGTGGAAGTTATCAAAAATCTTCCGCCAGAAGTCTTCTCAGAGTTAAATGAAATTTATGGTGGAAAATTAGTTGATTTTCTTGTAAAAGGGAAAGGAAAAAGTGAAAGTACTAGCACTTTTCGAAACTTGTATATGGAGAAACAAGAAGGTAATATTTTATATATCATTACTGCTGGGCTGGTTCTCAAATTGCTTACTGCTTTTTGTTTCTTAACAGCTATGAACAAGGAACAAGAACTTCCCTTTTTGGAGTCGAATCCTCAAAGCAAGATGCCAATAGAAGAAAAGGTAATTCTTATGTTATTCTACAGAAGTCTTTTTTTCCCCCCTTGTTAGACCTTTTTCATTATCTCTATATTCCTTGGCTTACACCTGGTATTAGATTGGACTGCTCAGAGTTGCTTGAATTAACTTTACTATGCTTGTCTATTTGCCTTCCCTAATCTCCATGCTTAAGTTATTAGGCATGGAGGGATTATTTTATTTTATATACAAACATTCTTGTCCTAATTAATTCTCAGTCCTACTGTTTTGGTTTAATCTTATGCTAATATTTATTAATAATTTTCTTAGAAACTGATGAACCACATTCATGCACATCTCACGCTTGTTTAACTTTATTTGCTCTGCCTTTAATCCAGACCAAAATTATTCAATTTTAATTTTAATAGCCTGTAAAGCAGAGGTTTTCCTTCAACTAGAACTTAAGCTTGCTCTCATTAAAAAAGGGGAAGGCTTCTCTTCACTGTCAAGTAAATCATTAGTATCAGCATACTCGGCAGCAGCTGAGTTCTGTTTGATGGTGGCTTGTTGCCTTGATTTGACATTTTTGATTGTTTGATAATATATAAAGGTGAATATGGTTTGATTTTATATGTATTGTTTGTTCTATTTTTTTCTAATGAAATTTGTTGCCGTTACAATGTTATGTACACTTCTAGGCAAGGCAGCATGAAGCCAAGGGAATTGTAGGTTCAGGTTCAGAAGCTGGAGCCCATGGCAAGGTTCCTGACAATTCAACTTTTGAAAAAGATGATCTAATGCCTTCTTCATTGAGTCAAGTGGATGCTTCAGTGTTGAGACAACTGCCTGAAGATTTGAGAAGTGACATCCTTGAGCAGCTTCCTAAGCACAGGAGTCTAGCTTTTTGTTCCAAAGCTGTCTTGACTCCTCATAAAGAAAACCATCTGGAGTCATCAATCAATACTTCTGAGCATTATCCAAGATCCAGTGATACTGTTTCAAATGAGGATGACAATCTTTGGGTTGGGAATCCTCCTCATTGGGTTCACAAGTTTAAAGCTAGCAATTGCTTAATATTAAAAAAACTTGCTGAATTATATGAAAAACCAGGGGTCAATAACTCTTTATCTTTTGTTTTTCACCAAAGTATGTCTGAATTTAGGCAGCTAGATCCTGCTTTCCAGGGTTCTGATGAAGCTATCAACATCATGTGTGAGCTCCTGAAGCAGTATATCATAGTAAAGATAGAACAGGATATTGAAGAGATTTATATTTGTTTCAGGCTTCTTAGAAGGTATGTCTTCACGTGTTCTATTGAATGACATATTGTTTCATGTTTGTGAATATTCATGTTTCTAATCATGCAAAATTAGTATTTGTTTTGTTAAATTTTCAATCAAGCCTAATTTGCTTGATTGTGGAGATGAGATAAAATTGACCTAGCGCTGTTTGAAGTGAGGTTAATCTATATGGTGCCCGTCATATATGTATTTAGAGTGATATGACTCTGTTTTATGCCGGTTCTTCACTGGGGAATTACAGAATGATACGACTCTGTCATTGTTTATATTGATTATTGGATTTTTCTTTTGTTTTTTTCATTATGTTGACATTCTTTATAGTAACTCAAAGTCAGTGTCAGGTTTGCAGCAAAGTCACAATTTTTCCTACACGTGTATGAAATAGTTTTGCCATACCTCCAGGTAAGCCTGCTTTCTCCTGTTGACTATTATGCATGCACACATATACATAGAAGGACGAGGGAGGGAGCACATTAGTTATTTTAATTGAACTAAAGTTTACTACATGCTGGTTTGTGAATATCCAAATGTCATACAAGAGCAGGCATTTTGTTGTCCCTGTTCTTAAATCCTTGAAAACACAAACTGCTCTTGAAGACATTTTATTGTATATGCAGCTTTCTTTTTGTCTACATTTAGCCATATAAAGTCAACATTGGCTCATTCTGTGTTTGTTGGCTAATTTTTCTGACTTTTAATATGGTAATTTTCTGTGACACATTAGATTTTGTTGCAACTGGTTCCTCATCTAGTTTTACATAGGAAATAGTGGTGTACACTGATTTTGAGTACATTTATTGGGTTATCTGTCTAATTTTACATGGCACTAGACTGTCGATACAACTCCCTGAGAATAATAGTCCGTATCATCTAATAGCCTTCATCACCCTTTTATTACTTGTACATTTAAGTCTACTTTGTTTCATCATTTCTGAAAATTGTTTGAAGGAGTAATTCTTAAAAGGAATTCTCTCTTTCAGATGTATTAAATAATCTATATTCACACAGAGAACAACTTTGCACTTAGGAGGCAGAAAAGAATGAAAATCCCCTGAAACTAGGAAACTAATAACTGAATCCACTGACTTAAGAAGCCACTTGTTCTCCGCATGTTAATCCTAATATATAGGATTTCTAGGTCAATGATTCAGATATGTTGAAATAATTCAGATATATCCAAATAGTCCAACGGTAGTAATGTTTTATTTGAGATTTGATTCATGCTTTTTCTTTGTGTTGCTTGATTGATGTTTTAGGAATTGTATCTTGACTCCGAGGTGGTGTTTCACCTTCTTCATGCTTACACGTCAGAGCTTATTTTTGTAGGCAGCTGTTGATGATCATTATGGAGGGAGCTTGCTTATACCAACATAGTAATACTGGAATATCTTAATATGGGAAACTTTCCTATCATATTCTCCAGTTTAAATGTGTGAGGTCACAAGCAAGTGTTGCCATCCAACATTTACATCCTGCAGAATGTGCTTAACTCTGCAATGTCTGCAGGATATGTTCTTATTTCATCAGATTTCTATTCAAGGTCAATATAGGTAATTAATCATTTATCTTATATTCAGATTTTTCAAATGTTGCCTGTACCTGATATAAGACTGACGCTTTTCTATGTCCAAATACATTTTGGAATGCTTCTCAGTCAAAGAAATTTTTTTTCCCTGTTCTTTGGTCTTACTAGGCATATTAAACTGCATGAATGTCTGTGTTTAATCATATTAAACTACATGAATTTCTGTATTTAATAATTCTGCGTGTGCACGTGTGTGTATGTGTGTGCTGTGCAATTTTGATTGCTGAAGTCCTTGGCGGTTCATTTAATCTTTTCCATGCCCTGACTTAATCTCTCCTGTTATTGATCCTGATATAGGCCTTAACTCTGACAATGTATATTTATATTTATGGCAAAACTTTGTTTCAATTAGGCTTGATATGCATATTTTATTTTTTATTATTTTCATAGGTTTCCTCAACAGCTTGCTGCTTCATTCTTTAGATTTTATTATTGAAAGTTGTTCTTTCCAATATCTTACTTTTTCTCTTCAATAATTTCCATGACTAAATGGATGTTTTCTTATTGTGTCGGCTGCTTATTGCATTTACTCCTGAAATTTTTATCCTAATTGCCAAGTATCTTCTTTTTCTTTGTGTAACCCTAGTGTCTTTTGATATTATGGCTAGTTGACTGCCCTTGTTATTATTTTGCTTTTGGTTTGATACTAGTACTTAGCATCTCCTGCCCTCGTCTGATCCTCTGTATTGATATGTCTGCATAAATCCGGGAACTGCTGAATTAATTTAGTTTTTTTTATTAAAAATGAATTTTGAAAAGATGTCTTTTTGTTTTGTCCTTTTGAAAAGGTGTAATTAATTATTAAAAAGTTTAAGCAGCAAAGGGAACTAAGCTGGGTCCAATGTTAGTATCACTCTTTTACGGGCTCGGTTTACTTTTTAACAAGTTTGATCTACAATCAAGTTTAATATACATTTGATTATTTTGGGGTGGCAATATGGCTGTATACTCAATCACTCTAACCCAATTATCTTCTGAACTTTTGATCCAACGGTCGATTGGATTGGGTCAACTAAAAAATTAGCTTCCATGTGTGAACCCATGGTTAAATTGTTGACCCACCTTATATTCCTTCTAATCATGTATTGTTAATATGTGAATACACATAAACATGTGAGGGACTCGGACAGGTGCTTGTACACGCATGCACGTATATTCATATAAACATACACGTATGTGTGCACACTCATAAATAGACATATATGAACATGCGTGGGAATACATGTTAAACCCTACTGTAAAATCTTCAACAGTTCTAAAATCTCTTAACCTGGATAAATTTACATGTTCAGTCATTTTTAACGTTTTAACATCATTTATTTTTTTATTGTGCATAGGTGTTCTCTTATTGAAAATAATCTTATTTGAGGACTTGCATTTCACCATGACGAGGTTCGTTTGGATGGAGTTAGACTTGCAAAAGGCAGAAGATGAATTAATTTTCTTACTGGTAATCATACTGGGAAGGTTTTCCCAGTCAAATGAAGATGGGGAACCTGACCCAGCAACTCTATTCTCCTCAAGACGAGCTGATTCAATTTTGTTTGGATTGGTCCTAGCCGATCTATTGGTCATCATCGGGAAGATGTGTATAGTGTTAAGAAAATCATTAGGTAATTGACTTTTGAATTTGGAGCAACAGTTGAATAAGCCTAGTCACTACTACTGATTCAGACCGAGCCTAAGTCTTCCCAGATTGCTCACTATGGCAGTATGGCTTTGGACCACTTGGACATACAATGATAGCAAGCAAAACGAAGCAGCATTTAATTACATCATTTATTTAGAATGCCAACAGTGGACTGGTTCAAAGTTCATTTGCCAGATCCCAGTCCTTTTCGAACACTGGTTTGTCCAAGCACGCGTTATGGTGCTTTGAATCAACACTACATTACGTGACGGGACTGCCTCAACAAAGGTCTTGAATAAATGTTCTTTCAATTATTTCAATTCGCTTAGAGTTGGAGGGAGCTGAATTCAGTAATTCAAATTTATTTATTTGGAAAGATCTTTGTAATGTATACTTTTGGTACTTTTATATTTCCTTTTATTCCCAGTCCAAATAAAATATTTTATGATATCTCGTTTTAGATATTCTAAATAATTATGATACATTATTAAAATTATGTATTCAAACACACCTTGTCAAATAAGTTCGGCTTGAGTTAGCTTGGTTCCATTTCACATTTCCTTCGCGGGGTAGGATTACAATTTAAAACACCTCTCCACATTTATTTCTTGTATGGGATTTTTTGTTTAATAATTTGTGATTGTTATCATTGCCGCCATTTTATGTCCATTTTTAGTTAAAATTCGATTTCTTCGTGTGTAGGGGAAGGTGAGGTATTGTGAAAGATCAGTGTGATTAATGGTAAAAGACATGGTCCAAAATAAAAGGTAGGGCTCAGATAATAGCAACAAATATTCTTTGAAAATTTTAATAATGAACTACCAATGCCATGAGAAGTTAAATAAAATTATAAGTTAAACAAACACACCCACATGTATAAGTCATAATTTTATGTTAACAGTACAAAAGTGCATTTGAAATTTTGTCTATAAATAGTTCTTCTTCCTAATGCATTTATCTAAAATTCAATACTAGATCAAATTCAAGTATTGTTGAATTCAATCAAAACTAGTTTTCTCAATTTGATTTATTTTTATTCACAAGATTTGAACACTTATGGCTTGACATTACCTGAGCAAATTGATCAACTCTTTTCACTCGATCTAACAACTAATGATCTATAATAAATTCTACTTTAGGTAAGAAGTGACAATCATTTTAAATAAATTGCGGTTGAACAAATTAAATTTTCTAGAATAATTGTTTATTATTATTCATTAACAATTATAAACTTTTCTAATTAATGAATGAATAAAAATGATTCAAAATAAATTATTCTTTATTTGAAATTAAGAAAATGAGTGCTAAAATTTTCTGAGGAGTAAGTGGCACCGATTGGTCAAAGAAAGTTTTGGACTTTGCATTCTGAAGTTTTAAGGTCAAAACTCAAAAGTAAACGTGAAATTAAGGTACAAGTGATACTAATATTCATGTGGAAAATGATTTTTAAAAAAGGTTGACACGAAAGGGTGAATTAGAAATGAATAATATATTTTATAGTTTGGTAAAGTACGTTTGGATTGCATGGTAGGTAGATTTTCATTTCACAAGATTTGGTTGTAATGTGAAAACAAAAACGACAGCTAGCTTGCTTGCATGGAAAGCCAAATTCAATTAGTGGTAATTATTTAGTTATGTGTTTGATTTAAAGAGATAATAATATAAAGGAATGAGATTACGTGTAAGACATATTTATTCATATTAAATATATTTTTAATTATACCATACACAGTTAAACTTTAATTATATGATATCTTATCTAAAATTAATGAAAAACTTACAATTGAGAAAGACATTTAATTAAAAATAAACCAAAAATTGAACCCAAAAATTCCTTCATATAAGTTTATAAAAATTAAATGATTTGTAAAGGAACATATGAATACAGGCCGACTATAATGTTAATATTGCTAAATCATATCATCAATAAATCGATAGAAGAAACAAGTGGAACTGCTTAAAGCAACTTTTAGTTTAAAGGGATTACGAAATCATGATGGCATCACAAATCACGAAATGAAAAACATAGAGTCGGAGGAAAAGGTCAAAGAAAGATTTACAAGTAGCTTAACAATTTTTATTAAAAAAAAAATCAAATTGAAGGCCCACGCATTCACCAACTTCACTAATATTCTATTTCTTCATGTTGACTTGTTCCTAATGTCCTGCCTCCTACTAACTATAAATCTTCATTGGTCAAAAAACGCGTGATTCGCGTCCTAAAATGTAACCTTGTTTCCTTTTGCCTACAAATCTTGTTGCCATGAATTCCTACTTCAACTTCGCACTGATTCAAATTCAAACTCAAAAAAGTTCAAAACTCTGAATAAAAAGTTAACCTTTCAACTCCGCCAACCTCAGCCCATGCCAAATAGTCAAACAATGCAACTTGAGTATATATCTTTTCTTCCGGGCCCCACTCTCACCCTATATATGTGTGTGTGTGCACACACAAGCATTCTTCATCAGCTTCAAACCATATTCTCAGTTCAATACAGTTTGTTTCGCTTCTTGTTGCTTTGAGACTTTGGTTACCAGTTTCATTAACGTTGTCAACTTCAAGTCCTAAGAAGCTAATTGCAGAAGAAAGAATGAAGGGTCATCGTGGAGCTGTGGCATGTCTTAACGCCATTACCATCGTCGTCATCGTGTTCTTCGTGTTGACGTTGTTCTGCATGAATGTTGAGGGCATGAGGCCTCTGATACATGAATCGAGACCGGATTCGTTCTTAAGCTTGATCATCAACAGGGCTTATTCTGGACCAAGCCACAAAGGAAGAGGCCATTGATCTAATTCAACACCTGTTTTTGATATCTTTCAAGACTCTTGTTCTTTTTTCTGCAGACACACACACACACACACACACACACACGACACCTATCTCAATGCTAAGCAGCTAAGCAGAAATGATACATGGTTTTCGGGGGATTTATTGTATGTAGAGAAAGCATAAATTTATTAGTACATTAATATTCTTCATATACATTCTGTTCGGTGAGAATATATACTGTTTGACGATGAGCATGTGTGAAGGAAAAATGTTGTAGCAGTAACCATGCGTTGAAATTAATCAACTTACGCTTTATTTTATTAAAATTCTGCTCTGTGACTTTGTCTCCAACAAGGTTGAGATGCTCTGTTATGGTGTTTGGTTGGTGAAACTTGGTTAACAAATAATTATAAACCAAAGTTTTCTTTAAAATTAGCTAATGCAATATGTGGGTATGTAACTATTAGTTGATATTATTTACTTAACGAAGTAACGAGCCCAAATTAAAAGACAATAAAAGCTTAATTACATCTAGGCTAACTAGCCAAATTAATGTCTTTGGCACGAGCTTGTTTATCGATATGATATACAGTAAAGAATATTTAAGTGAAATAAATGACTAGGCCAACCGATCGATTTTATTAGAAGTCCAATAACAAAGTTCATAAGAAAAAATAAAATAAAACAGACAATAACTGAATTGCCAAGAATATTGTTGGATGGGAGAAAGTAATGCAATATTACAATTTAATTAATTAAATTCAATCACAATCAAACTACCCATTCTATTATATAATTTTGTTCCACTAAAAAATACTAGACTTAATAAATTGGAGTGGTATTGTAGAAAAACTATCTAACAAAATACTAGACTGAATTAATTCACATTGGTCAGTTCCTGTATTGAGAAGTTGACATATTAAAATGGATAACCATTGAGAGGAAAACCTGCAAGTGGGCCACATATGCCATAAGTTTTTGGGCTCCACGAGTGGGCCTGGATGAGGAAGAGTGCATTTAATATAAGGCCACAAATACCCAACGAACTTCTGGTTCCAGCTTGTGTAAAAAAAAAAAAATCTTGTCCCACCTCATGTTAAAGAATAATGTGAAAGTTAAATCTTTGGCAATCAAGCTAAAGAGGTGGACGGAGCTGCCAATCAGATTAGTCAAGTTAAAGATCTAGAATATCAGAACCAAAAAAAAAAAAAAATCAGTTCTCGTACTTTCAATTTTGTAATCAACTTCCTACTCTATTTCAACCGTTAATATTGCATACTTCTTGCTAAAATACTAGAAACGTGGCGGTTAGTTTTACACAGTACCTCCTTTGGTAATTAGTAATTTCTTATGTATGAGTCGCAAAAGCAAGTAGGAATTTGCGGGCATAAAATGAAGTGAGCCAAGGTCCAAATAAAAATGACAGCCGGTAATACTAATAAGCGATGATAAATGGTGGTAAACATGTTTTTAAATATAAACACTTATAGAGCCTCAAAGTATGTCTTAATTTTAACGAGCTTTCGAGATTTAAGTTACCTAAATGTTTTGTTATAAAAAACATATTTTTAAATGAGATATTTTTTTTCACATGATTTTTTTTAACTTGAAAAATATTGTTTAAATTAATATAATCAAATAAATTTTTATTTTGTTTTATTTAAAAAATAAAATTTTAAAATTATTTTAAGAATTTTAAAATAAAAAATGGAAGAAATCAAACAGCCTCTAAATCTAGCTACGTGTTAATTTTTGCAGTAAGATTCTCGAAAAATAAACGCGTCTTTACAAATTTTGATATACATTGACTCAGTGTTTGAAAATTCTTTTCAAAGTGAGGTTCCTTAGTGCTAAGGGTATAGACGAAGACTTATACTTCTTATTGCGATTGTGATTGCTGATAGCTCGCAAAGTTATTATGATGATGGAACAGAAGAAGTCAGATTTTAAAACAAACATATTTTCATTTTCATTAATATTAATAAGAACATTAGGTCATTAGATTGGTTTGTGTAACTTATTATCAACTTATCTTTATCTTGATGTCAATCTTCATAAAATCACCATATGTTATCTTCAGATTAATGATTTTAAAACCAGATCAAACCGAATGATCCAACTAGTTAGATTATCGATTAGTCACTATTATGATTTAGTTTGGACTAACTAACCATTTTTTCTTTTGGACTGAGTTGGATTGCTCCTGAGAAGTGGTTGGACTGCGAACCAAAAGCGGTTTTTAATGAATTGGGCGGTTCACTTTTTTCTTAGTTTTTTTTTTTTTTCCAATTTTAATCCTAAAATGTAAAAAAAAAAAAAAAATTTGCCGCCTTTGTCACTCGCACTCACAGACGCAAGTCTTTGAGTTCAATCCACTCGACAGTGCTTAGGCCCGTGCTCCTCTCTCATGTCTTTGGTCTTCACGATTTCAGAGCTCCGATGGCGAGTCCATCCTCCCTCGTCCCTCCGTCCTTGCATCACCGAGTAAGTTCCAATCACTTCTTTGTTTATTTTGGTTCATTTGTTCCTATGCTTTCTTCAAATATTATTTAATATTGTGGGATTTTGATTGTTGAACTTCCTCCAATATGGAAAAGAACTTGCCTCTCTACACTTCGTCTCCCTTACTCCACTCTTGCCCACCTCTTATAATTTCCTTCTTCATTCATTTTGGTTCATTCGTTCCTTTCCTTATTTGTTGTATGCCTAAGTGCTAATGCCTTGGAGATCTAGTGCTTCAATGCTTGGCGTTCTCGGATGATCTTTTCTTTTCCCTTTTTTTTACACCGAATAATCTTTTCTCTTGGATAAGTTTATATGAAGAATGAAATATAAAAAAAATGCATAATTCATTTATAAATTTAATTATATATTATCAGTATCATTCGATTACACTTTTTATTTTTAATAAAAATAAAGGGCTTTTGTTTTTTATTTTTTAACAATAAATATTTCAATATATATATATATAGAACAATTTCATATTTATTATATACATATATATATATATATATTATATACATATATAATATTTTAATTTAATTATTAAATTACCGGTTTAACCCAATTGAACCATGCGAATAGAAAATCGCTAATTTTTTTAGTTCAATATCCGGTTCGATTTTGAAAACATTACTTTAACAAATTGTAAATCTACATGTTGATATTCTAGCACAGAACTTCTAATCTTCAATGAACACTATTTTTCTGAAGCTACAATATAAAACATTTTCTAAAAAACTTCATTAGCCCAAGATATAGGGCATTTGATATTTTTTATATTTGTTTTCTCAAGTATACCACTACTTCGTTTATTACTTTTTGTAAGGGTTAAGATGAGTGCCATATCTGCATGCAATTGCTTCCAACTATAAAAGCAATGGTCGTTTTATCCAACTTAACAACAAAGATTCAAGCATTTGGAATTTAAAATTTGAGGGGTGTTTTTGCATATTTCAGGAGTTCAAAATCTAAGATACTATTTGTGTAATAGTTTAGAGTTTAAGATGCTCATTAACGCTTTATAATATCCAATTGGTGACTTAATGGTTCAAGTATCAAGATTGGTTTTTATTATAAGTTGAACCATTTTATCTTCTTCTTGTCTTTATTCACACTCCTTCTAATTTTATTTATAAGATAAAGAGATAGTGATTTTTTTATCACCTATATTTATAAGTAACGTCATTGATCTTTTATTATAATTTTTTTAATAAAGGTAGAATGAAAAATTTAATAAATTCTTAGATAGAGTTAATTAATCATAATATATTTCTTTTAATTATGATAAAATATATTAAAAATGACATATACATATATTAAGGGTTAAGAGGTAAAAATGCCCTCGAAAGTTTTCTAAAAGGAGCACTAGGTATCCCATCTTTTAGTTGGAGTAATATTACTTTGGAAGTTTTGAAAAGGGTGCAATTTTGCCCCATCGTTTATATTGTCTAACGTTTGATTGTTAATTTTTTTTTTTAACTAGATGGTTTACACATTTCAACCTCTCCCTCTCTGTACACTCTTCTTCTTCCTCTCTCTCCCCTCTTCCCCTGCATCTGGTTTCATCGTGCTTTAAGTCAGCCTCCCATTTCACTCTACTCACTTTCGATGAGGCAAACCTCCAACTGAAGATTCATATCAAAGTCCAAAGTGGAGGCCATGACTATGAAGGCATGTCATACATTTAAGGATTAAGAAGCCTTTCATAGTCATTAATCTAGGCAAGCTTTGCTGGATCAACATCAAGAACTTCATGGGATCAATGTCAAAATCCTAGACAACACTAGGTGGATTTAGGTTGATGACAAAAGAAAGCACCAATAATGAAGAGTAAAGGAAGGTTGGCAACCACACTGATAGTATTCAATTGTCAATTTGATAGCACAGGAAGCAAATTTCAAACGTGTCCCAAAACTTTATCTGAAATCCGATTGAGGTAATTTCGGTGTTTACACGGAGCTTTTTCCTAAATCTACCTATTGAAATAAGTTTTACGTTCAAATTCATTTTCTATAAAGAGTTGGAGGCCAAAACTCATTTTTACTCCTTTTTCACAAAAACTTACAACAATGGTGTCCAAATTCACACACAGGTGCCAAAAGCTCACATGACTACTCAACTACACTCAATAGACCTTAGAGGACTTGTGCAATACACCATACTTATACAAATGCACACATATCAAATATTTTACCACTCAACCTCAAATTTCATAAAACACAAGGAGGAGGAATTTTTTGCACAAAATTATTTTCATTTCAAACAAGTCAAAATACATATTTTTCTACTTGTACAAGTATTTTGGCCTTATAAAAGAGTTTACAAACAAAACTTACTAACCAAGGGCGTAAAATACATAAGTTATACATTATAGTAATGCAAGTAGTTCAAAATAATCATGCGAATCCTAATTGAAAAATTAACATGACACATAAAACAAACACAATGAGGCATACAAAAAGAATTACTCTATAATCCTATGCCTTGGCATGTTTTTCTCGGTCTGGATTCAATGAGCTAGGCCCTGAAATATTAAGAATTGAGAGGTGAGTATAATCACTTAGTAATTAAGTTTCACCTAATCTATACAGTTGTATATAAATTAAAAATAGATGCAAATGGTAATAACTAGACAATTAATGCACGTTTGACAAGTATGGCCACAGCTCACAACACTAATAATTATGTGACCGAGCCTACATCACAATATTCATATTTATCAACAATTACATCATGGGGTCATAATAATACCAATCATGCACTCCTAACACATGTTGGACCACAATAATAACAATCATGTGGCCAGATTTAAATGCATGATCAAATGTCAGCCTTATATCCTCTTGTTACCTCTAACATGAAACTTGTGGCTATTATGTAGATTGTCCTTCATGGATTAACCTAGTCTTCCACTTATGAGGGGCTATTAGGCCAGAATTAACTTACTCATTTATGTATCATGGTTTCTCCTAATACTAATAACCATAGGGTGTTGTACTTCTAATCTAGCCTTCTCATAAAACAGTCAAAACTAGTTAGGTTTGAGTTCCTTATAGAATAAGTGAGATAGTCCTGAATCAATCATGAGACAAGGACTACCTCTCGATTTCAACGGTTGCTGCTAATACCATGTGAATTTACCAACTACTCCTCTCTTTAGGTGAACTTCCGCCAATAATCATGCTATGTACACATATCTCTCACACACGCATTCTAATCAACCATTCATATTACATGAATCCACATATCCATACTCACATACTCAAATTACTGCACATTCCAAATACCACATTTTTATCAATTTCACAATGACATGCCATCAATCAAAAATTAACAATCACAAGGTGTGACATGCATAAGGTTTTCCATTTCTAAAATCATTTCATAAGCTCATCATTTTGGCAAAAATTCCATTACTAGTTTTCTAACATCAAATAAGTTCCAAATAATGAAATATCAACAATTAAGTAATTAACATACAACTATACACTTTAGGTTTCTCTCAGTTATCTCAAACCTTTAAGAGGTCAAATGTTTATTCCTCATAATATCAACTTCCAAAGCTTTTAAATTAGATTGAATGGTGTCAAAAGAGTCACTCTACAATTAATTTCACAAGGATAATATTATTATCCCATCTTTAGTAATTTTCAATAATATAACTCCACATATCCCCTTTCTTCCAAAACATAAACTCACACCCAAACATAACTAATGGGTTTATTAGGTTTCATTGACATACATTATCACTAATGAATCATTAAACCATTATAAATGAACATCAAACACTCCCAACAACTCCATTTATTTTAAATTTTAGATATTTATGGCTCCTCCCAACTAACCATTCATAAAATCATCAATATAGGATTTAGATGTATTAAACAACTCTTATTATATTTATTTTAATCAATGGATTCGAACCTATAGTTTATATAGATCGAAAATCCATCTCCTAACTCAACCCTTAAGTTAACTCTTCTAAAAAATGGAAGTAGAAGGAAGGAAAGAAGTACATTATATTTACCTTAGGTATTGGAAAGCTTCAAACTGTCCTTAAGGGTCCCAATGTTGTGTGCCCTAGAAGAGTAATTTTGTGTTCTTCATTTTCCTTCCCTCCTCTTCTATTTTCACACGCAAACACAAACTAATAAAGCTAGATTTTTAGTCGTGTGCCACAGCGCACACTGCTCTTCACTGTGGCGCGTGACACAGAGAGGTCTAGTTTTGTGCTGAGTGCCTCTATGTGTCATGAAAAATCATCCACACGTCGCAGCATGTGGCATAGAGGACTTTTCTTCATATTTTCTTCTTCTTCCCATGCCCAACTTGACTTTGCTCGAACTCGCATTTTAGGTTAAAATCACAATTAAATACACTAATTAGACTCCTCTAGCTACATATCTTATCATTGACTAATCACCCCCATTAACCTAATTAATTATGCTTAAATTTCTTGAATGTTACACTGTATAATCAGGTTCCATAGTTTAAGTGAGTTCAACAAAATGGTGGGTTTGATTTAGTGAGTCAGCGAAGGAGCAAATGGACATGGAGTAAGGTATAGGAGGATAGGGGGGAGGGAGGGAGAAGGGAGAGGGAGGGGTTGACGTGTGTAAACCATTTAGTAAGAAAAAAAGTAACGGTCAAATGTTAGACAACATTAATGGTGGGGCAAAATTGCATCCTTTTTAAACTTTAAGGTAATATTGGTCTAACTAGAAGGTAAGGATATTCAATGTTTCTTTCAGAAAACTTCCATATATTAATAATACTTGAAAAATATAAGTTTTTCTCTAAAAAAAGAAAAAAACGCCCAACCGTGGCATCAATTCGTCTTTAATTTCAAGGAAGCAGCTGAAGATATGACCTCCTGGTACTCTATATTCTCACATCTGTTGGGTATTTTGTCTCTGACTCTCTCTAGTTGATCTCTGTACGCACTCTGTATCCATGTGTGTGTATAGTTCGATAAGTACCATTAATAGATTATTTTCAAAGTATTAAGAATAGTGTAAAGGTGTATATTTAATCATAAACTATTTTTTGAGAATCACCAAATAGCCTATGTTATAAGGTAGTGTAAAATAAATTATTAGCTGTTCAAAACGAAGCACTCAAGGCCTCCTGTTAATTTTGAAGAGACGAACATTTGTTGACCAATCTTTTGACTGAAGCTTTGTCTATGTGGCTATACATTTTTCGACTGTCTTCTTCCATTTTTCTTTTTCATCGTATATCTTTTCCCTCCATTCTTCTCATTCTGAACTTTGAACGTCTTTGTGCATCTTTTCCACAGAACCCGGCTTGAATTTGTGCTTGTAAACCAGGTGTGCCCTTTCTATTTTCCTTGTTCATCATGCTCCGCTTGATCTCTTCATTCTACACTTATGCTGCACTACTTTGATTTCTCCGTTCTACACTTGTTCTTTGTTGATTTTTTTATTTTTGTTTTAATTTATTTCTTCGTTTTGCCCTTCAATGACTACTATTGAACATCTTCCTTCATCTCGGCCCACGCGCTCCCCTCTCTCTCTCTCTCTCTCTCTCTCTCTCTCTCTCTCTCTTCGTGTGAAAGCTTTTCAAGATAGGATATGGTGGAAGCTCCATCGTTGCCGGTGATCGAAGAAAAGGAAATAGACGACGAGTTTCAACCCTTCCCTCAATCCTGGAGGGTTTCTGTCAGCACAGGCCGAGTGTGTCGGGGCGTTGCCTCTGGCTAGGTGTGATTGGAGGCCGATTTGGGGAAAATGGTGATCGTGGAAGGGCGGAGAGTTTTGGTTACAAGAATGAGCAAGGTTTGTGGGTAAGGGTGAGTTTTTGGCTTTCACGTCGATTGCGCTGCACTAGATGAAGACTTGCGATGGGTGCTTCCGAGGATTGCCATGAAATGAACTACTTTATTTATTTTGATTAGATCCATCTTCTCATCAATTCATATATTCAGATTATAATATATGCGCCCGTGTATATCAGAGTGTGTGTGTATACATGAATTTTACATCCCATAATTATTCCTATCTCGAGTCTCGATTCTAGTGTTTTTATTCTCCATATATTCATTACATTTATTTAATTATACATATGAATGCTGGACTAATCTTTAAAATCGACATTAACTTAGAAAAAAGTTGGAGATAATTCAAACCAAAGCCGTTTGGGAAGAGGGTGTCTCCTTTTCCCTCTCATCACTCTTGGGTAAAAATTTCAACTGTTCAAGTTTAATGTTTGGTAAAATTATTATTTTAATTTTATATAAAGATGTATAAATAAATTTATACTATTAAATTTTAATTTAAGTAATTCAAAATTATAATATTTTATTTATATATTTCATGTAAATTTGAACTATTAAAAAGTTTTGACCCAAAAGTGATGAGAAGAAAAAGAAGGGAAATGGAGAGAAGGAAAATGAAAACACCCTCTCCCCCTTTCAAGCTGTAATTCAAACTTGAAGGTTCCAATATGCCATCAAATTAAAACAAGTCCAAAATCATTAATTAACACGTGCATGTGTTAATTAATACAAGTTTTTCTCGTTGGATGCAATATATAAGCAAACTTTTATATATGTGAGCAAACAAATAATCAACTATAAAAACATGCATGCATGCATACACGTGTCATATGCGTATACACACACACAACAAAAAATGTTAGGTTTGGCTTGTCATTTTTTCTTGGAAGCAAAGGAAGCCGTTATCCATATCCAACAAACATATATCAACCAGAAAAAGAGATCGATTATGAAGGTCAAGATCCTCACTACTGTGTCATCATCCTAGAGATCCGGGAAAAGAGGTGTCCAAAGATTTGAATTAGTCACCCAAATATTTGGAAATAATGAAAACTTGAAAACCACTCTAATTTCACAACAGAATACGGTATAATATTAATATATGTAACCAGTAGATTAGTCTTAGCGCATTAAAAATAAATTAGTAGACAAGTCAGTTGAACTAAAAGTATAGGCTAATTGCTTTTTTATATTTTAAAAAAAATTCTAATCGCTAAAATTTTTTAAATTGCTCCAAATGTATACTTGTGCTCGAAGCCATTGCCAACAAGTTTCTAACAAATAGGCTTATTTTCCAAATTTGGTGCTCCTTTAGTTTTATTTATGAGGTAGAGAGAGAAAATTTATTTTGGCCATATTTAAAGGGCACTTTAATAATTATTATTGCATCTATTTTTACCTTTTTATCCATATTAAATATTAAGAATGTTATTAAATATTAAAATATTTTATTTTAAAGTATGTATATTTAATAAAGATAATGTTAAAAACTTGTTAAATCTTTATATAAAATTAATAAGGTTTAAAATTTTTCTTTTTCATGGTGAATATGTTAAAAGTGACTCATAAATAAAACTAGAGGAAATAACATAACAAGACCCACTTATAATTGAATATTAGCTAGATATTATTTTTATTAGTCTTTTGACAAAAATAAGATTAAAAGAAAAATATTACCATTGTTAAGATTAAAATAAATATTGAAAGAATGATCTATAAGAAATACAACAAAAACTGTGTCTTTCTATATTTGTAATCGGTGGGAAAATTTGACCAAAAACTTCACAACCTCTCACATCGTCTTTTTAAAATGATTGTCCGGGTCAAAGCAGACTACAGCCGGCCTCTTAACCATTTCTGAATTGAGCAAGCTTCCATTATTGGAGACGATCATTTGCGTGAAGAGAAACGGTCACCTTCTTCATCCTTTCCTCATCTTCTCTGTTTCCTATATAAACCACTCAATCTCCATTGATCTTATGAAGATCCCAACCTCATCTCCTCCTAAAATATAACCCACATGGCTTCAAACCTTATGCACGTCATCTGTTTGATAACATTCCTAGCTGGTATGCAAGCGACACAGGCAGTAGAATACACCGTCATCAACACCGCCCTCGCAATGGCTGGTGGCGTACGCTTTAACAATGAAACAGGCACAGATTACGCGAGACAAACACTAGATGCCGCAACCCAATTCATATGGGGGATCTTTCAACAGCAAAACAACGCGTCAGACAGAAAAGATGTGCAGAAAGTGAGGTTAATAGTGGAAGACATTAATGGGGTTGCATATACCAGCAAAGATGAGATTCACTTAAGTGCAAGATACGTCGGGAACTATTCAGGAGATGTGAGAAGAGAAGTAAGTGGCGTGCTGTATCATGAGATGACTCATGTGTGGCAGTGGAATGGGAAAGGTGAGGCTAATGGAGGGTTGATCGAAGGGGTTGCTGATTTTGTGAGGCTAAAAGCAGGGTACGGACCGAGCCACTGGGTGAAGGCAGGTGAGGGAGATAGGTGGGATCATGGGTATGATGTTACGGCTCATTTTCTAGATTACTGTGAGAGTTTGAGAAGTGGGTTTGTGGCTGAATTGAACAAGAAGATGAGAAATGATTACAGTGATCAGTTCTTTGCTGAGCTACTTGGGAAGAGTGTTGATCAACTATGGAATGAGTATAAGGCGAAGTATGGGAATTAGTGGCAGTGGAAAAAAGACGATGAATAATGTAATGTTGTTTAATTTACAAAGTCCCTTGAATTATTTGTTAGTAGGCGCAAACATGTTGTATTGCGATGAAACTAAATGTTTGACCAGACCCTTGTTTGAATCACTTAAAACTAAATACTCCGTTTATTTTAAATTATAAAATACTTTTAAATAAAATTTTACATATCAATAAATATCATTACATACACTTAATAATTTTATCTTTACAAAATAAAATTATAAATTTTTAAAAATACCCATCATTTAATACATTAAAAAAAGAAGGGACAAAAATTAATTATAAAAAGTAAAAGAGTAATATTAAAATTAATGTATTTAATAAAATATTAATCGACTAAAGTGTTTTATATTTCATGACAAATTTTTTTTTGTCAAAAGTGATCTATAATTTAATACAGAAAGTACTAAATAGGACTTCGGTCAAAATTTGTCAAGGCAAAGTCAAATCATGGAAAATTCATATCACCGATACCTGCAGGTGAAGTGTCTATAGCGTGTTCCTCTCCTTTGGTGATAATTGAAATACATAAAATTGATTGATTTTCCTTTTCTGTAATACCTTCGTTTATTGCAGAAAATATTTTCAACTGCTCTCTACGTTTTTATTTATAAAAGAAATTATCATTTTTAGTTTTTTTTATATAAGTAAAATCAAATTTTTTAGTAGGCATTTATTGCAAACTTTTTGAATTATCCCTTATAATTTTATCATTTGTAGTCATAAGAAATAATTAGTGAAGACTTGATTAATACAATTAATAAAGGGTATTGTAGTTCACTTCTTTTATTTTTAGATGCAATTAATATTGTTAGTAGATTTTTTTAAACTGTATGATAATTTTTTTCTTTTATAAATAAAGATGGAGGGATAACTCTATAATGTTCTTCTTTCCTCATCCTATCAAACAAGGACACAATTAGGGAAGGACATCTTAAATAAAGTGGGTAAATAATACTTTTTTCTTATATTTGAGACCGACAAGTCTCCCTCAAAAGAGAAATTTGTTTATATACAACATCGGCGAGGAAGCTTGATGCTTTAATTATCTATTAAACATTGTTGGTAAAAAAAAAAATCTATTGGATATTCATTCTCAAGTGGTAATCACTCTCTCAATTTTGTTTTTTGCTTAGGATGCAAGGCTTTTAGCTTAAGGGGCAAGTGCTCTAGCTTGGGTACAAGGCTTGTGACTAGAGTGTAAGGTTTTTGGCTTATGATGCTTGAGGAGTGACTTGAATGCAAGGGGTCTGGCTTGCTTTATTGATTTACTTGTAATCATATGCGTTTTTCATGTAATTCTTGGCACTCATAGAGGCGTCCTCTCTATGTGATTTAATTTACATATAATCCTTAAGGATTATAAGGATTACATGTAAAATTCATTATTAGTCTTGCTAATGACTTTCTCCACCTATTAATTTACATGTAAACCGTATATGTTTTCATGTAATTTTTGGCACTTATAGGGGTGTCCTCTTTATGTGATTTGATTTATATGTAATCTGCCAAAGATTACATGTAAAATTAGCTATTAGTTATGCTTGTGACTTTCTCTACCTATTGATTTACATGTAAACCATATCCATTTTCATGTAATAATCGGCTACTCACAGAGGTGTGCTCTCTAAGTGTTTGAATTACATGAAATCTGCCAAGGATCATATGTAAAATTGGCTATCAGTCATGCTCACAACTTATATAAGAATTTTTTGGCTCATATTAATATAGATTTATAATAGAGTAAAGTATGAACTTTAACCACATCTGAGAATCAACCATGAATTTGGAACATAATATAGGCCAAGACTATAACCTTTAATGGTAAAAGACTCAAAAGAATGGTCTAATAAAAAGGCAAGTGAAACACATGATTAACAATTAGCCTTACAGCTACTTTGTGCCTTTGTGTTTGCTGCTTTGTCTCAAACTTCAAAACACATGTTTTAGAGCTGGCATTTGAAAACAAAAAAATTAGCTTTAAATGTTTGATTGCTCATTATTATTACTAGAAATTTCTGTCTACTATTCCCAGTGATTTCAAAATTAAGTGTTAGAATTTTATACCTTTATCGGTTTTTCTACAAAACCTTTACAAACCATGAATGAAGAGACATCATATGCAATGCTTAAATAATAGTCTAGTTTATAATGAACCACAAGTCCACAACATGTGCTACATCCAAATCATGAAGAACTTCCTTCACCCTACAATTCTTTCCTCAACATGTGTAGAAGATAATGAAAGGAACTGCACTATATGGTTCATAACTAAAATCTATAATAATATTCACTTTAGGCTCATCAACCATTCAGCTTTAAAAAATATTAATAACATAATATGAAATAAAGTAGACTTAAAGTAGCTTTGCAAAGTTGTACTCCTTCTATGGCAGTGAAGTAAATCAGTAAAAATAATATTTGAAGTTTCTAATATTGCTAACAAGTCAGGAAGTGGAGACCTAAAGCAATAGTGACATTAAATGAACAAAAATATGGCCTTCTACTCGTCTACACAAGATTAAAAATTCAATAAAAGAACACATGAATGTTGGGAAACCATGTATATAAATTCCTTAAAGACAAAGACTTGTGTATTTGAACTATTCATTCTGTAGTCTTAGAAGGATCTTTATATCACAAGCATCAGTCTCTGTATCATAGGGTTAGTGTTCATCCCTTCTTTTTCTTTTTCTTTTCTTATTACAATATTTATACTAATAGGGGATACAAATAACAAATCTATATCATACCAATATGTGCACCAAAAATGAAGTTGTTTAATTTTTGGCTCATTCTTTTCAATAGTTTTGTAGCATTCATAGGATGGATAAGCATAGCCAAAAATCATCCTAACAACACAGGAAAATATATTAATTTTTGAATATTACAAATTGAACCTCTAGCATTATAAAAGATGATAGGTTAGGGTGGTATAAAACATAAACAAGCACCTTAGTAAGAAAGGATGCTATCATTTTGTGTTCCTGGCATAAAGAAAAGGAAAAATATTAAGTAGAACTATAATGATATAATTATTAAACTTCATGTAGAGCAATTTTAAAACTTTGATAATGGAAGAACATAAAATCACAAAGACATAAGCTCAAAGAACAGGGGGATATTTTAATATTGTAAGGCTCTTTAGGTAATGATTATCAGTGAGGAAACATGGAATAGTAAACAAAGAAATCATAAAGTCTCTCCTACTAATGGAAGTAGTAAGTGAATTCAACTGAACCCCATGGTAAATAAAATTTAAATTGCAAAGACATTAATATCCTACATCCTATCATTCTTCATGATTCATAGTTGACTATCTCTTCATACCTTCTACAGCAACCAACTATAAATTTTTCAAAATATAGGAAAAAAAGAAATAAACAAATAGAACAAGAAATCAATTCACATATTCTGGAGAAGGGCATTTGAACATTTGAAATGTGATTCTTGATAACCTAAATAGCAATTTATACCTCCAAAATCTAGATCTATAATGGCGATGAACTTCTCCTATGAGGTGTCAATGATGACAAGCTTCTCTGACAAAGTCTACCACTAATGCATAATTTATATTTTACGTGAGACTTTTAACATCGATTAAAATGAACCTACTGTTGAAAGTAAAGATGGTAGCATTTTTGTAATATTAAAGCCAATATAGGACTTTTTGTTGTTGAAAGTAGGAATTTAAAAAAATAAAAAATTGCAACCTTCAACAGCCAATGGCTCCACCCTTTATTGAAAGGATGAATTTAAAAAAAATAAAAAATTTCTACTTGCCACAGCGGGTGGTCCTCACCCGTTGTTGAAAGTGAATTTTCAATAGCAAGTGGAGCCACCCACTGTTGAAAGCAAGAATTTAAAAAAAATAAAATTTTTAAATATTCAACAGCAGGTGATGTCATCGGCTATTGCTGATTCAAATTTACATAAAAAAAAACTGCTCCCTCTCCATTATTCATCATCTTTTTCCTCCCCCCCATACCTCCCCTACATTGTAACCTGCCCCCCTTCTTCATTATTTATCATCTTCTTCCTCCTCCCCCACACCTACCCTGTTGACCCCTACCCCCTCCCCTCCCCTCCCCTCCCCCTACCTTGTTGCCCCTCCTCCACAGTCACCCCACCCCCTCACCTCCCCCATCAGCCCCCCTCCCTCCCCTATCACCCTCTTGCCCTCCACCCCTATCCCCTCCCCCCCTCTAACTTATATAAATTGTATAGAATATTTTCATTTGAGAAATTGAGAAAATAAGTAGAAACAAAATTATTATTTTTCTAAAAAAAATCACTTTTAACAACGATTATGGCCATAACCATTATTAAAAGTGCACTTCTAACAGCAATTTTTGCCTTAACCAATGTTAAAAGTCTTTAAAAAAAATTCAACGAGCAACTTTCAATAGTAGACATAGACGTGTTATTGAAAGTTTATTTTTAACAGTGGTTGTCCAACCAATTTTAAAAGTAACATGCTTTTAACATCTCCTGAAATAACAGCAGTTGCAGAACTGTTGTTAAAAGTATTTTTTACCCGCTATTAAAATCCTATCCTATAATAGTGTACGGCTCTTGCAATGATGGATTGGCTGTTATAGATGGAGGACATCATCAATGGAGAAGGGGGGAGAGAATAGAAGAGTGAGAGAGCTGAAACCACAAAAACATTTTAGTCAATTAAATAGAGTGCTTTATGAATAAAATATTAGAGTCCTTAAATTTTACTTAGTCCTTGAGAACAATTTATGTTTCAACTAGGTTTTTATTACCAATTTATCTAATAATTAATTAATACACATCCACATATTAATTAATTAAATTTATTCCAACGGTGATCAGTATATTTATTGACAATGTAGGCACTGACCATTGAATAAATAATTGTGAGAGAGAGAGAGCCCACCAGCTTCCAGCCTTCCACTACTATAATGATTCATTCACATCAACCGGGCGGCTTCTTGAGAAGATAACATTATTATAAAAAATACAAAAATACATTACTGCATAAAATGACCAAAGTACTAATATAAAAATTAGTACTTAAACCATGGTCAAACTACAATAAGATTGGCTACGAACAAAATATTTTTATTAAACTAGTGATTAACACACTAGGTCAACATTTTATTGTTTGCCGGTTTAATCGGGATACCCCATTTTCAATACCATGGTAAATTTGAAAATTTTTCTTTTTTTTATATGCAATATCAATAATTTAATTACATTTTTTATTATAAGTTAGTTAGAAGTGATTTATATATAAGATTTGAGCCAATATTTTTTTTATCTTTAAAATTACTCCAATAAAATATAAAATCAATTTTTTATCAAAAAAATAAAATCAATAATAAATTATACTATTCAAACATGATGAACAACACGACTTGTTTTCCATATTTAAAATAATAATCCAATTTCAAAAAGCAAAAAATTAGTTGAACAGTTCGTTGACCACTAGTTGGTGTTCCTCAAACTTGTTCCTATAAAATCTTATAGTTTTTCTTAAAAAGACAACTTCATATAAATTTATAGATTTCAACTTCATATAATTATCTTAGTTACGTGCATGTTTGGTCATTATTACTTTACTTTAAGTAGCTAATCTAGCTAATATTGCACCTGTCGAGAAAAAAAATCCACAGATAAGTGACTAAAATACACAAAATATCATATTCATCTTATAGTCTCTCAGAAAAAAGATTTATATCATAAGGGGTTAATCAATTTATCAATGATTAAGTCATATTTACAGGCAGCAGGTTGATTTCGTGATGGACTTTTGACTTTTGAGAATGATTTCATGGGTGGGACGACAAAACAATTAAAGCTTATTTAAGACTATCGGACAAAATTAACTGATAATAATCAATGCATTCCATTACTTGTGTGATCCAACATCCCGTTGCACACTTTTCTTTCATTCAAAATTAATCCAAGAATTATTCCAGAATATTCCCAACCACGTATCAGCATGAGAAGTATACTTGAACATAATGTGACTGACCAATTTCAGAGCGTTGAGGCTGATGCCTTGCACCCTTCCTTTTGGCTGCTATTCCATTCGTTCTAATTTATAAGAGATAAAATTATATACATTAATAAAATTTTTAGATATATATTTTATAATTTTATTTTTTTAAAATAAAAATATAAACTTTAAAACATTTTTTTTTATTTGATATTCCATTTGTAAAAACATATTTCTAATTAAAAAGAGATAATACACATAAGGGAAACGGTAATATTAGAAAAGCATTAGTGATATATCTTAATTTTTTTCAAAGTATCTTATATTTTAAATATTAAATTTTGTTTTGAAAAATATTTTATAAATTGGGATGGAAGAAGTCCATAGAGAAACAACAGAGAGATGTATTTAATTATTTATGTTATATTATTATCAGAGAGACTAGAAAACGTTAAAGCAAGGTGTTAAGAGGATGAAGAAGGACTTATCAGTATCACCACCGATTCATTGTCTGCGAAATTGTTTTATGTTTCGTGGGACAAAGATTATCCCTCTTGATAAGGGCCTTTAATATATATTATGTTTTCCAGGAAACTACGAAATTTTTATTCTGATCCACCAGCGTCGGTTCTAGTGAAAAATGTTATGGTTTTGAGTTTGAATCCGTCTGAATACAGAAAACTTCTTTAAAAGAGTCCTCAACTGGATAAACATCTAATAGCCCTTCAGAAAATCAACAATTAAAGATTTTTAAGATCAAAATTTATCCTCCAAAGAAAAATATGAAAGCAATAGCATTAGTTGAACAGTTCGATGACCACTCTATTGTTGCTATGTGGATGCAAGTTGCAGTTATCCCTCAGACTTGTTCCTATAAAAACCCCCAACAGACACCTCTTGTCTGAATCATCTTATCCTTCAAGAGCTCCAAACACAACCATGGCTCAATACTTCATCCATATTTTCTCTTCGCTTCTGGTAATTCTTGCTGCATTATTTGAAGGAACCCAAGCAGTCGAATACCCCGTCACCAATAGAGCCCTCGGCACAGCCGGCGGCATCGTCTTCCGTGACAGAATCGGCAACGCCTACGCGGGGCGAACAATGGAGTCTGCAACCAATTTCATATGGTGGATTTTTCAGCAGAATTCTCCTGCAGACAGAAAGAACGTTCAGAAAGTGAGCTTGTTCGTGGACGATATGGATGGAGTGGCATATGCTACAAACAACGAGATTCATCTAAGTGCAAGGTACGTCGGAAGATATTCCGTAGACGTCAGAAGAGAAGTAACCGGCGTGCTGTACCATGAGATGGCTCAGATATGGCAGTGGAATGGGAATGGTCGGGCTAATGGAGGGCCGATCGAAGGGATTGCTGATTATGTGAGGCTCCGAGCAGGGTAAGCACCGAGCCACTGGGTGAAACCAGGTCAGGGAGATAGGTGGGATCGAGGCTATGATGTTACAGCTTACTTTCTGGATTACTGTAACAGTCTGAGAGACGGGTTTGTGGCAGAACTGAACAACATGATGAGGACTGGTTATATTGACGACTACTTCTTGCAGCTCCTTGGGAAGCCTGTGGATCAGCTGTGGAGAGACTATAAAGCCAAATATGGCAATTCCGAAGTGTTGTCCATATAATTAGCTAAGATAGAGCTTGCTAGTTTAAAGAATAAGATGATATAAATGTGTGCGCGCTGTATCATCGTCTGTGTCGTATGTTGCTGTAGCTGAGCAAGCTTTTGTGGATTAATCCAACAGTCTGAGAAATTGGTTTGTGGCAGCAGAACTGCACAATAGTGACAGCAACTTTGTGCAGCTTCTTGGAATCAAGTGGATCTTCTGTGGAGAGACTTATAAAGACAAACATGCCAATTTGGAAGTGTTCTATATTTAGTAATTAGCTAAGAAGAGCTTGTGAGTTTGAAGAAATAAGATGATATATATGCACTGTATCATCGTCTGTGTCTATGAAAGCATCAAGTTACTGCTTATAATGGACATGTTAAGCGTATGGTGCTCTAGCTGATCAGTAAGCTTTTTAAATGTTTACATTTAAGGATGAATAATGATGTGCCACTATATATACCACAAGGGTCGTCAAGGATTTTGGCCTCGTAAATTTTTCTTCGGATCCTTTATTGATATTCTCTCTCTCTCTCTCTCTCTCTCTCTCTCTGTGGCAATCCTTTTTAACCTTAACTAAACTAGTGTTTGGGTCTATTTATTAGAATAAAGGTTTATTATCATAAGGGTGAATCAATTTATTAATGATTCATTAAGACAGGCCAGTTAAAGCTGATTGAAGGATATATATATATATATATATATAGTAAGACAAAATTAACTGATAATAATTAATGCACTCCATTAAGTGTCATAATGGTAGATCCAAGAATCAACAAACACGTACGATCCAATTCCATTGCACATATTTCTTTCATTCAAAATCAATCCAAGAATCATTCAAGACTATTCCCAACCACGTGTGTGCAATAAGAATAGGATTCCCAACAACGTGTGTGCAATAAGAATAGTACAGATGTATGTTTATATCTATATATCCTTGAACATGACGTATACTTGGCTGACTGATTCCATGAGCGGAGAGATTTAAGCTTATTATATAGATTTCGTTGTTAATCCTTATGATAATAAGGACAGAGGGAGTATTTCTTTATGTTCTATATATAATATTAAGGGGAATTGCTTACGTGAAAGCAAAGCGCTGAAAGGATGAAGAAGGACCTATCAAATGCATTGATTACGTCATTGCTTTATTAATCAATTTTATGTTTGGAGGGACATGGATTGTCCTCTGGATATAAGGCCTCTAATACTAATCCTGCGGCCTATCACTTTGTTCTTAATATAATAACATGTATACACAATACCAGCTCCCCCTATTATCTTCATTTGTTTCTTATATAGATAGTGTTATTGTATCCAAGTTATTCTTACTATAACTTATTAAAACATAGAGCCAGTAAACAAGCTTAAAAAAATTTAGGACTAGACTTACAAAAATTATACAGTTTTTTTGTTCGGGCCAAGCTTGTCCAGTTTCGGACTTGCCTAAATGCTCAAATGCAAGTTTAAATTTTTGAAGAAATATATTAAATATATTAAATATTAATTAATTCTTTATTTCTTAGCTTATTTTATGGTAAGAGATTATATATTTGAGTACATTATGAATCTATAAAATGCTAATATTGTTATTATTTTTAATTTATAAAATAACTTAAAATAATATTTAAAATATATTTTAATACTGATTTTTAAATTTTATGACCCTCAAATTTTTTTAAAAAAAGTTGAGTCTTCTACATATTTTAAGTATTATAAAAAGTATATTTTACATTTTATCTAATTATAACAATAATCATTTTTTAAATAAAAATAATTTAAAAAAAATAGGAAAAAATGATAATTTGGATACTTGAGCTGATTCGAATAAGTCTAAAATTTAAAAATATTTGAGTTGAACCTGATTATATAATTTCTTTCATAAGTTCGGGCCTAAATAAATCCATTTCAAATAAAGTCAATCTATCCAAATTACCAGGCTGTACTAAAACACTCAAACTTTTTAAAAAAGAGGACTTTATAAAGCCGTTGACCCAATCTTCCCTATATCCTCCTTGCCCTGTATTGCCTCCTATTTACTTATCCTTATACAGGACATACACACATATTAAGGGGGATAAAAAATTTATGCAGGATGTAATAAACATGTTTTCTTTTTTATTTTTGTCCTCCATTTAATATTACAATATTTTAACTTTTAACTATTAAAATTTTTTAAAAAGATATTACTGAAAAAAAGTCATTATTATACCTAGAATTTTGAAGAGGGACAAAATAAAAATAAAAAACAAATCAAGACAAATAAATTGGAACGGAGGAAGTGACTTTTCAGTTTTCACCCTTCAATTCTATTATTCATTTATTACGTCATCGGCCAATGTCTCCAAACTAATCGGATTCAATAGAATTGGGCTTAAATACGCACCATCAAGTCAGGCCCAACCACCAGTCAGTCACCTCGGGCTCATTTTCTTCTCCTTATGTTAAGCCCAAACGCAGCCCACCTTACTGTCTTTTAAGCGGTTAGTGCATTTCAAATTTTAGTATTTGAATAATCTTGCCTCGAAATTTCTAATAAGAAGTTACATGTGTGTACTATGAAAATTTTCAAAATGAGAAAGAGTAAGGAGTAAACAGTTCTGACAGTACAAAATTTACGACGTGGTTTTCGAAAATTTAAACTACAGGACCTTTCTCAAAATTCCGTGGAAGTGTAGGGATCATTAGTTCATTTTCTTTAAAAAATAGAAAAAAATTAATTTGCCAATTCATATAGTTTCATATAATTTTTAATCAGGTTCTTATAATGTTTTTCTTTTAATTGAGTCCTTGACATTATCTCTGTTAGTGGTGTTGGTCTTTCTTTTTCAGAAAATGTCAACCTGACATTAAAAGCTATAAAGTGACTGACGTGTACGTGCAGGGTTCGGTCGAAGTTTATTTCTCTCTCTCTTCCAATGCCTCATCATCTTCATTGCAAATGGTTCATTCACACCATCCAATTCTGCACTGTCAATGAATCTCTATCTAGAAGAAACCTACACGTCCCTGCCACAGCAACCTTAAACTACTCCACCGTCTTCCATGAGCATCCTGCATATATAGCCACCTTCAAACGAAAAATTCCAAAACGCTATTCAACCCCGTGGCCTGTATTGTGCTCATAATGATCAATACTACTTGGAACCTAGTACAACTCATCAGTTCCTGTGTTCCATTAATTAAGCAACGTCATGCTGGCCTTGATATCAGTAATGATTTTTTTTTTTTAATTTTGAAATGCTGCTGCACTTGTTCGTAGTCATATAATCATATATAGTTAAGAAACGGAACTGAAGATGAAGAATTTGAATTTGAATGAATATTCCAGTCACAGTTAAGAAGCTGGTGAAACAAGGCATGCATATTGTTGAAATCCCAACACAAACATATTTTGTCCTAGTGCACCGCTCAATGTAAAAGAATTAATTTTTTCACTAAATATCTCAATTACATTAAGGCTGTGTTTGGTAGAGTGGAATCACAAATATGGAAAAGGAATTGAAGCTGGAATCATAAAATAATGATGTTTGGTACATGTGAATTTAAATTCTCAAGAATCTTGATTCAAGCAAAAAAGGTTGAATTGAATTCTTTGATAGGAGCTATGGAATTGGAGCAACTCTATATGAAATTGTATTTTTTGAAGGCAATTTTATCCTCATATAAAAATAGAGAAGACAACTATGCCCTTGCTCATTTGTGATTAATACCGAAAAAATTGACCATGCAGACAGTAGCACAGTGAACAATTGAAAATGCTCAACTCGTGCTTTCATATATATATATATATATATATGTGCCCAATTCAAAATGTCCAACTCAGACAATTCAAATTTTTATATATATAAATTATCATGTGTGTGTGTGTGTTTATATATAATTTAAATATTTATAATATTTTATTTAAAAAATATTTTACTTATTTTTAATATCCATCATCTATATAATATTTCATTTGTATATTAAATAGTATATGAGAAATTAAATCACAATATTAATACATTTTAATTTTGATTTTAATTTTTAGGGGTATTTTTGTCTTTTAAGCATAATTCCATTTTTTATCTTACATACCAAACAAAAATAATACAAGGATTTCATTTATTTTTTCTAACATACCAAACATGTTTTTAAAATTTAATTCTATTCCAATTATGATTCCGATTCCAATTCCGATTCTAATTCCGATTCCATCAGAAATTATTCAATCATACCAAACGGGGCCTTAGATTCATACTTTATCTACCTCTCTTTTGGTCCTAAAAACAGAGTTGGACAGAGCATCCCTTTATTCTAATTTAGTTTTCTTATGATGCTGTTGAACCCCTAGCTTCATAATAAATAGACTCCTTCATGTCTTTCACACTTTTAGCATCCAAACAATATCTTCATATTGTAGATACTTGCTTCGCCTTTTCCAGTCTAGAATCCCCTATTTTCACATTTTGTTTTCTTAAGAAACAAACACAAAGCGAGAACACTTGCCTAGGTCTTGAGCCAAGATGGCGACGGTGTAGCCAAGGTGAGCGAACTTGTGGGCGATGGATCTGCCAAGTTTGGGGCCCACGCTGACTACAGCAACTATGCCTCGAGCTCCATTGGAGAAAGAGCTTGCCATGCTTCGCATATATCACAAAACCAATGTGATTGACTGTGAATGAGAAAGATGAAGGAAGATGCAAGAAGTATATACAGATCAAAGAAAGAGAGAGAATGGAAGGAAGAGAGGGTAAAGAGTAGTGTTGGGGGGTGTTTGGCATGTCCAAACCATTGCCTCCATTATAAGGGGCAATCTTGTTCTGTAACGAACATAAGGTTTTATTCCTAGCACTACGTATCTTGCTACTCCATCTCACACTTAATTATCACCCTCCCTATTTTGTTTGCTTTTAAAATTTATATCGTAATCAAAGTCTGTGATGGATTCTCACTAGATGTGACTAGATTGCATCATTGAATTGATCAAAAGTTCCTTTAGTGATATTATTGGCACCTTGCATCACAACATTTTCGTTAATAAGCTTCTTTTTGATACAAAAATCTCATTCTTAGCCATAGGAGTGTCTCTGGTAGACTTGGCAGCCGGGGAAATAAGGTTGAAAGCATTACTCGCACCAAGACTCACCTTCTCTCTCTCACTCAGGGCCGTGGAGCCTCAAGGCAATTAAGACAATTGCCTAGAGCCACAAAAAAAAATCATTAATATCCTTAATAAAGGATGCATTTGTACATATTTATAATAAATGTTAAATGAAAAAATAAAGCCCCAATTCTTTTTCCCACTGAAAAATGAAAAACATTTCATATTCTTAAAATAATGTTAAATTTTAAGGTTGGCTCCAATCTAACCATTAATCATCATGTTTCTCCCTTTTCTTCTTGTTTCTACTCTAGAGCAGTAAAGCCTAAAGAAAGCATTCATCAAATACCTTTCTTGCTACGATTTTTATTTTTAATCTTTTGAGCGAACCAAAGCAGTGGAGCCTTGGAGGGAGGACATCTATGACTACTCTATGAATTTTTGATCTCTCGATGCCTAAATCTCCAGAATCCAAACAAGATGTGTTTGTTCCTTTCTTTCTTTTTAGTCCATTTTTAATCCAAGCTAAGTGTTTTCTATAATATCCTCTTTCTCAAATTCATGATTAACTTTAAATTTCAATTACTTAAGAGATTAGATTATAGTAAAAACAAACTTACTAAGTTTGCAAATAGGTTGTAAAGGTTGGATTCCAAGTTTTCAAAATTAAAGCCCTAACAAAAGACTTTACAACTGACAAATCAGAGTTATTAATTATACGGAAGCATGAGATCACTTTAGGAATTAGTGCATTTGCTTAGAAGTCATAAAACAATGCAATTATATAATTTTTAAGGTGTGCGTTGTAGCTTGCTGAACAAGAGCCGCAGTTTGTTTGCCTCTGTGTCATGCGTCATGGCATATTGCACGGTTCATGACAACAAACTTTTGCTATCAGTTTGATAGCATTTGGGGCAACTTCCAACGCGCCCTATTCCTTCGTTTGACGTCCGATTAATGCGAACTAAGTGTTTATAGAAAGTTCTTTTGAGTTTTAACTAATACCTTTGGTTTCATGACCAAATTATTATACATTCAAAATTTAGACGCTCTTTTCAAAACATACACTTTTACAACATTTTTCACAAAATTAAGTATCCAAATCATTTACCAAAAGTGAAGAGCTATTGACACCACTTAGACCACATACGATATACCAAAATTAACATGTGCAATGCACCACATCATGCAAAATGCTTATAAGTTACATTTTTAACACTTAACCCCTTAATTCTAAAAAAAAAGGAGAGTTAAAATTAACCATTTCATCAAATAATTCATAAACTACTTAAGTCATATCCAACTCTCACTTGTACTAGTATTTTGGCTTTACTATCAATGTCATAAATCACAAACACACACCTTAGGGCCAAAAAAACACTTACAACTCACAAAAATACATAATGCAAGTAAGACGCAAAATGGATTATTCTTCATTGACAATTTCAATTATTATATACACATAAATACTCAAAATAAAGAGGCTTACTAATAGGATCATAGTCCTATGCCTCTAGATGTTTTTCTCTGTCCAATCCCCTTGAGATGTTTCTTGTAATATTGAAGATAGTGATATATACAGCTACTCAGTAACCAAGGTCCAACTAACTTAATTAATGTATATCAAAATTATGCAATGCATATTTATGCATTAGTTCATAGCATGCAAGTATTCACTATACAAGCATGCATAACAACGTCATGTTATCCATTTCAAATCAAGATACAGGATTCAATCATTAAACTCTTCTTATTCGTTGAACTCCTCAAACATGTTTTTCATTGAACTCCACAATAATATGCACATTCATTGAAATGCTCATAATACACGCAATCATATGACTCCATTCACAAATAGCCATTGAACTCCCCTATTGCAAATTCACATCATTGCACTCCATAACATAAACATTCATAAACTTTCTAAAACACAATTTTCATTGAAACTTTTCACTTTTCAAATGATTGAACTTCATTAACTAACCACCTTTTAGTGGGTTTTCAAGAAAACCATGACATACTTGCATTTCATCCAAGTTCATGCATTTAAATTTATCACATACTAATCAACAAACTAATTAACACACAAAAGCACAAGGTAAAATTTTTCTGGTTACCTCAAATCTTTGAGAGGTTAAAGATTTCACTCCTCAAATACTCACTCTTAAAGCTTTCAAGAAGCTTGAGTGGTGCCAAAGATAGTCACTCTATAAATGTTTACAATGTAATTCATTAATATCCACATTTGAGTTAGTTTTTAATATCAACCCAACACTTCTTCATTTTCAAGATTCATTCTTTACTCTTATGAAAATATCCATAGGATTTCTTAGCTTTTTCTAACTTTCATTAACATCATCGAGCTTTTTAATAGTCATTAATAGAGTCATATTGTTCCCAACCATCATATTTATAATAGATTTTTGCATATTAAATGCTCCCCAACCATCAATCATTATAAATCCATAAATATCAAGTTTCATTAGCTCAATCTACTTTTATTTACATTATTTAAGTCAATGAGTTCCAACTTATAACCTATATGGACCGAAAATCATCATTATCAACTAAATCCTAGCTTCTAACATCAGGTAAATAGAAGAAGATAGGAAGATTAAGGTGTAGGAAATTTACCTTTAAGGTTTATCCACTTCAAAATACTCCTAATGCTCAAATTCCTCAAGGCCTAGTAGAGCATTTTTATCCCTCCTTCATATACCTTTGTTTCTTCTCTTTCTCTACTTCATTTCACAATCTTGTTATAACAAAAAAAAAAGTGTCTATGCATTGCTGCAAACACACAATGCACCATAGTGCATGGCACAAAGAGCACCTCTACAGGCATATCAACACACACACACTGTGACGGCCTAATCCACAAGCCGTGGTGCATGGTACAGAGTCTTTCCCTTCGTATCTTCTCCCTCTTTTCATTCTTAGGTGACCCAACTTCTTTTGGATCCATGTTTAGGGCTGGAAAAATAACCAAACACATCCGTTTGGCCTCTCTGGCCATACACCTATCTAATAAACTCAATTAATCTAATTCAGGCTCAATTAATCAGGTTTAAAATTTGAGGATGTTACATTTTCTCTTTTCTAATTTTTTTTATTATTTCTAGTGTAAAAAATGTCAAATAAAAAGTATGAATCTGGTTATGAAAAATCAAAGAAAAAAAAAGGAAAGTTGAAAAACTGATTGAATTATAATGTGGTGCTCTTGATAAGTTTGTTACTACTAATAATAAAAGAGATATAACAACAACTTCAGTTGATGAAGAAGTAATAGAACAATCACCTATGGATGATGTTAAAAATTCTAATAACTTTAATTCAAATGAAGAGCAACAAGAAGATGATACAAATTTAAACAAAGATAACAAATTAGAAGAGAATGCTAAATAAAAGAGTTCATCAATCAACATTTCTAAAAATATTTATGACCCATGACAATGGAAAAATATTGATGAGAAGTTTAGAGATTTAATGGTAGAAAAGGGTCCAATCAAATATAAAAATTTGTAATTTTCAAAAGATAAAAATAATAGGCATTTTCTTCATCTTTTTGCCAATGAATACTGCCAAATGGAGAAAAATATGATAGAAAATGGCTAATTTATTCAAAATATTTTGATAAACCGTATTGTTTTTGTTGTAAGCTTTTCTGTTAAAAAAATAATATTAACCAACTAGTTAATGAAGGGACTAGAGATTGGAAAAATCTTGGTTCCAAACTTAAAAGTCATGAAACAAGTCATGAACATATCACTAATATGACCAAATGGATTGAACTAGAAACAAGATTCAGAAGAACAAACACAATTGATAAAAGCGTACAAGAACAAATTAATAAAGAAAAGGAACACTAAGAAAAGGTTTTACTTAGAATCATAGCTATAGTTGAATATCTTTCTAAAAATAATCTTGCCTTTCTTGGGACTAAAGAGAAGATATATCAAAAAAATAATGGCAACTTTTTGGGCTTGATTGAGATGCTTGTAGAATTTGACCCAACTATGCAGGAGCATGTTAAATGAATAAAAAATGGAAAACTTCGTGCTCATTACTTGAGTAATACTATACAAAATGAAATGATAGGATTGTTAGCTTTCCAAATAAAAAATGTAAAAATAAAAAAAAATTCAAAGACATAAAATATTATTCTTGATTGTACTCTCGATGCGGGTCATAAAGAACAAATGACTCTAATTTTGAGATGTATTGATACTATGAGTTCTTCAATAAAAAAATAGAGGAGTATTTTGTTGAATTTTTAAAAGTCAATGATATATCAGGTAAGAGTCTTTTCAATGAACTTATCAACGTGTTAAAAAAATATGAGCTTGATATTAATGACATAACGGGATAAGGTTATGATAATGGAGCTAATAGGAAAGGTAAAAATCAAGGTGTGCAAAAAAGATTACTGGACACAAATCTTAGAGCATTTTACACACCATGTGAATGTCATAATTTGAATTTAGTTTTGTATGATATGGCCAACTCATCTCCTAGAGCTATCTCTTTTTTTTTTTTTGGAGTTCTACAATGTACTTATTCTTTATTTGCCTCTTCCACCAAACGGTGGAAAATTTTGCAAGATAATGCATGCAAATTTTTTGTTAAATCTATCTCAAACTTGATGGGGAAGTAGAATTGAAAACATTAAAGCAATAAAGTTTCAAGCACCACAAATAAGAGATGCTTTGATTCAATTATCAAAATCAAGTGAAGATCCCAAAATAAAAACCGAAGCAATGTGTTTAGCTACTTATGAGATTGAAAATTTTGAGTTTTTATTAGAAATGAATATCTGATATGATATTGTTTGCTACTAATTTTATTAATAAGATCCTTCAGTCCATAGATATGCACATAGATATTGCTATAAATAATCTAAAATGCCTTTTTACTTATTTAAAGAATTATAAAGAAAATAGTTTTGCATCTGCTTTGGAATTTACAAAATAAAAAGGCTATTAAAATGAATATAAATCCTAATTTTTGTGAAAAACATATAAGTCATAGGGAAAAACATTTTGATGAAAATATGAGTGATGAAACCTTATATTTAGAATAATTTTCTTTTCGTATTGAATATCTTGTATACATTTTAGATCAATCAATTTCTTCTCTTAAAATTCAATTTGAACAATTTTTAGAATATGAAATCATTTATGATTTTTTATTTGAATCCAAAAAATTAAAAACTTTGGATGATGATGAATTGAAAAAAAATTTGTATTAATATTGAAAAGTTCTTAAGTTTTAATAACAATTCTAATATTGATGGTTTTGATTTATTTTTAAAATTAAAAGTTTTGAGAGAAATATTAACAGAAGAAATTAACAAACCAATTAAAATATTAAATTATGACAAAAGATTAGATAATTTTTTTAAATATTGTATTGCTTATAGAATATCATTGACAATACATGTAACAGTTGCTACTATAGAAAGAAGTTTTTTAAAATTAAAGTTACTCAAATCCTATTTGAGATCATGTATGTTATAAGATAAATTAAATGGACAACTTTGTTATCTATTGAGAATGAAATGCTAGAGTTATTAAATTACAAAGCTTTGTTATCTAAATTTACAGTTCAAAAAGCTAAAAAAATATTATAAGAATCGATAATTTATCACATGTTTGGTCCCTCTATTCATTTCACCTTAGGTCTCAAAATCCCTTCATATGGCCCTGCTCTCATTCATCTCGCCCCCAAACGATGCATTTTCTTTTTTAACGATAGTTTAACGTTTTGGAAGGAGAGGGACCAACACATCAAATGAAGATAACATGGAGGATTCAATTAAAGGAACTAAAGACCTAATTAAAAATTAGATGAAATTATAAGGATTAATACAATAGTTTTCCAAAAAAAATAATTCGGTAATTTAAATAAACAAGCCTTGCATGGGTGAGGAAGATTCAAAATTTCTAGAAACAATATTAACGTTATCGTACCTCCAACACGCAAGCAAGTCTTCTGATTTCTCAACAATGTTAATTAAGGCAGAATCACGTAAAACTCGGAGGGGGAAAATGATATCTCATTAAAAGGGTGTTTGGTTGGAGGGAATCCCTTCCAAATTAAGGGAATTGAGAAGAGAGGGATAAAATTTGTCATACCTTGATTAATATGCCCAAGGTGATAAGCTCAAAAGATATAGATACATTTCTTCATTATTTCAACATTAATAAAATGAGGATAAAGCTGTTTATATATAATTATTTTTTTTCTCTTTCCCTCCTAAACCAAATAAAATAATATCAAACTCCGCCCGTCCTCTCAAACCAAATACACCTTAAAATGATTCATTATCTAACTCATTTTATGGGAGAATGATAGGAGTTTCAACAAAAAAAAAAAGTTAAAAATAAATTATAAATATAAATATAAAAAATTATAGACTGAGTTTACTTTTGAAAAAGTACCAATGACGATTATGCTTTTTATCATCTTTGAAAAAAATCAATTTCTACAAATATTAATAAATTATTATTATAAAATTTATAAACTTTAAGTTCTTAAATTTTAGGAAGGATGACAATTAAATTCTAAAATACTAAATTAATAACAGTTAAATTTCAGTAAATTTTTTTAAAAAAATAAATTAAAAATATTGATATAAATTATTACAAATTCAGGAGTTTTAATTATAAATAAATATTTAAATATTAAATATAACTCTTGTCACAAAAATTTTTGTTTGTAATTCTTGAAAATCTGTCATTCATCTAAAAGGTCACTCTCCCTAAATTTTACTTTTGTTTTTCAAAAGCCAAGCACGCCGGCACGCCCTTATCTCCGAAGACACTAGCAGGTCCTCAAGTCAAAGTCAATGCATGGAAAATTCAACACCACCGACACCTTGAAGGCTTGAGCGGTGACCATGTCAATTGTCCTTTGTCACCAGTGCCCCTTCTTTCGGGGAGTAAATTAAAATACCTGAAATTACATTATTAATCATCATTAAAAAAAATTTCATTCAAAAATAAATATTTTTTATTAAAATCATAAGATATATTGTTAGTTTAGAAGCTTAGAAGCTTGTTAGTTTAAAGAATAAGATGATACATATGTGCCGTATTATCATCGTTTGTCTGCATGTAACAAATGCATTCTGAATTCTTATAATGGAAATGTCGAACTTATATATGTTGCTCTAACTGACTAATAAACTTTTCTGCAAAATTGCCAGGTTTAAATTTCACTGTATATTATATATATACACCCACAATTTACAATTTTAGAAAAGAAGGAAGATTGTCATCTTTAGTGAAAACAGTCTCTCGCTTTCATCACCCCAACGATATTATTATTACTGCCATTTGATTCTTCTTTCTGGCTATTCCACTCTCTGTTTGGCGATAATGATTTTAAAAGTAAACATTGTTGACCACTTTCAAGGACGTCAAATAAGAGATGCCTAACCTAAAAGGACAATGCATTTATTGTCTTCTTTTTTATTGTCAACTTGGGAACCCCTTTTCTTCCAAGCGTGAAATATCCCGGAATTATTGCGATTCTTTTAAAATATCACGTCTTGTATCTTGATTTTCACAATCACCTCTGTTCAATAATGTTGATGCATGAAACTAAGAAAATTTTTCAATGATGCACTTAATATGGGCAAAGTGATTTTTTAGACAAAATTAATGTGTTTAAAGGTTTCTTTGATTCTAATAAAAAAATGTTAGAAGCTAAGTAACCTATAAATGAAATTGGAAGGAGTATATTATCTATATCCACTTATCATATCAAAATATATAATATTAATAGTAAATACTCCTACATTTCAGAATATAAGCATTTTTTCATAAGCTTTTTCGGTCCAAAATATGAGTATCATTTGGTAAAATTTCGGCCATTATTTTTTTCTTCTCAGGGTCATCGTTTGGTTGTGCTGTAATCTTTGACTTGGATTTGTCTGACGTGTTGGAAAAAGAAGTTGGCAATATTTAGCGTACCTGGCTGATTTGATGAAATGAGAGTAAAGTTCCTAAGTGGAGTTTGATTCTAATCAGAAAATATCATGCAGCTTAATTCAGTCAGTCTCTTAGGTGAGTGCGGATAATACGATTTTCAAAGAATAATAGAGAAAGAAATGATGAAACATGTTCTGGAAATTCCAAAACTTTCCCCAAAAAACAATGCCTTCTTACATTAACCTCTCACTTCTTTTTCCATGGCTCTAATAATTTATCAGAACCTACTTTCACACACACACACTGTAAATTTCACAGTTAACAAGATCATTTTACTGAATATGAATGAGAACAGAAAGCATCATTACAAACAACATCACGATTAGTCACAGTTATCATACTATTTTGTTTCTACATTCCTGATCCCAATATGCTAAAGAAACAGAACAACAAAGAAAGGTTTTTTAGTTCAGCTATATTTGAACTTTTCAGCTGACAATAATGCAAATTGTAACACTACGTACTTCTCTGCTCAATATGGTTTTGGAGGCTTTTTAGCTACCGTTCTCTTTTGGAAATTAAATTTTCTGATATTTTACATTCCTCAATTGTACATTTCAACTATTTTCCATGACATTTATCTGCTAATCTACCTCTGAAAAGAAAATTACTGAGACTTAAAAAAGAGTAAAAAAAAAGATTCTGATCACTTTACCAATATCCGCACCAACCAGACTCTTCCACTCACAAGAACAGACAGTAAAAATGTAAAAGGATGATGGTATAAAACCTTGCTATGACTAGAATTCAGGCTTTCTATATACATAGATAAAAATGACACAGATTTTTAAGATGAACTTTAAATGATACAAACATGGGAGTTCTATGAATAGTCCCACGTTATCATTGAGGTGAAAATAAGAATGACCACGTTATCATTTTGGCAGAACCGAATCCAAAAGTGTCATTGAACCCCAGGATTGTTAAAAACCGATGGAAAATAGGCCTTCACCAGTACTCCTTTTATGATCCTACCAGAGTGCAATGAATTTCTAGTGGAAATAATTCCAATTATCTTTAAATGTCTTTAGAAATCCACTCCTTACAGAGCCTACAAGACATTATAGTATGTCAAGACAAGTCCTATGACCTTTTCAATCCTTCAATGATAGGTACATGCCAGGTCGCCTTATGTCATTTATCCTGATATGAAATGGCAATGACTTGATTAGAAGGAAAATTCCAGCCTCATGAAGGTGAAGATAACACAATGAATGAATACTACAGCACCTGTCTAAGAAGAAATCAGAGCCAGTTTCAACCAAGTCAAGTTGCTGGTATTGCATTAAAAGAGTTCACAGTTATCTGGAGCCAAGGGAATACATTGATCCCGAACCAGATAGATATATATATATATATATATAAAAGGATTTTGTTTTTGGTGTGAGAAACAATTAAATTCAGTCAAACAAAAATCCTTGAAACATGATCAGGGACGGAAACAATAAAATGCATCAGGTTCTTCGTTGCCCTAACAAAAATTTCCGATCACTGGAATCTTTTTGACATCCACCTTTCCCTGGTATATCGAAAGCTGTAATATGTCGGATTAAGAAACGCTTATAATCTTTTCCGCATCAACCCTGAAATCGGAGAAGAATCTGGGTTCTGAGGAAAGCCAAGAACGGAAAGATCGCGAGACGAAATTTGACAAAACCAAAAAAAAAAATTTGGACCATTTCTCGATTTGTGCGTGTCATCCTTGCGCAGGGGCCATGCTAATCTTCTCTGTATCGTTCCAATTTTATCGGATGCCCCCGAAGGGACAAGCTAAAGCCTCTGTTTCTTATATATAAATACTGCAGAAATAGGGACTTGAACGATGTGGGCTTACACTGAAGTAACTCCATCGCTCAAGAGAAGTCGTGCCCAACGTCAAGAGAGAAAGGAAAGATTCTATTAGCTGGAAATGGCACCCCACACAGACGAGCATCGACGAACACACAGACAGTAAAGAGAAAGAAGAAAATACTCTCAAACATTTATGAGCTCAAGATTGGAGAGAAGTGACTGGGAAAATTTTTTGACTCTGGACCTCTAACTCTAGGCCCGTATCATATTGGGCTTCACATCCGCTAACAAGTCCTTCAAACAACAAAAACGGAGGCACAAAGTTAATGAAGCGTCATCTTAAAGAAAAATGCAAAACAAAAGGAAAATATTAAAAGAGATGGAAAAGTAAGAAAGTGGAAGATATGAATGTAGCTCAATGGATGCTTATATGTTTGTTCTCCTGCTAATCGTTTACAAAGTTCTGAACAACTGTCATGCCTCAAGTTAGCACGTCTGAGACTTATTGCACCTAATTTTGACTGCTTTTAAGTTATTATCTCTTCTATGCATCACATTTGGATATTAATTATAAAATAACAGTAAATTTGGCTAGTCATTGTGAACAATTTTGATGAGCGTCAGCTGAATGTTCTCACTAGAGCAGAACATTGAAAATTTTCTATCACCTGTTTCTTCAGGATATGGGGATAATGACACAAATGTAAAATGATATAATAGCAATGACTAATGATGTCGCTATTTGCTTGAGATAATGCGTTCTTTGTTTCTTTTGTTTTTTGTTTTTTTAACTAACATGCTTTGTTTGAATGGACGCTTAATCCACTATTAAATTTCCGTGTATATAAATTAAATTCAATTGCAAACTCCTATTCTTCCATTTTTCAAATTAATAAAGTTATCGTTTGGAGTGGTTATGGATTAAAGTGTCCATTATTTTTTTACCTTGCTTACTCATTTCCACACCATATTTGAATGGGGTCAGCTATGATGCTTATTAGCAGGTTAAAAAAGAAATCTGATTCTTGTTAATTCATGATTTTAAATCTTTAGATAGTAGCTTAGCTATAACCATATTCTTCCTCTGTCTCAAATTTTAAAACATTTTTAGATAAAATCTCACATATCAATAAACTTTATTAAATATATTTAATAAATTTATCTTTTTAAAATTAAAATATAAACTTTTAAAAATACCCATCATTTAATATATTAAAAAAAAAAAGGCAAAAATTAATCATAGAAAGAAAATGGATAATATTAAAATTGATGCATTTAATCAAATTTTAATCTACTCAAAGTATTTTATATTTTGAGACAGAAAAACTCTTTAAAAAATATTATATAATTTGAGACGGAGGGATTAATATTTATGGTGATTGTTGAATCAGAAGTAGAATGCTCCAATTAAAGAAGAGCAACTTGTTCGATCGGGAAAAGAAGAAGAGCAGCAATTATTAATTTTTTTTTTAAAGGGATAGAAGAAGGGCAATTTGAGAAGATATAAAAATCTTAATTTGGCCCCTTAAAAAAAGCATACTTCACCATTGATCCTCCTTGAAATCGCTCTCTGTTTGCTATGTGAAAGCAGTGTTTTTCAATTTCATACCTGGACATTTATATTTTGTAATATGTTTACGAATAAGACTTTTTTTTTGGGACAAATGTTTTCGAATAAGATTATTATTATTACTACCAACATTCTCATAACAATTTAAAACCACTCAAGTGTGCAACAGACCATTAGTTTTCCGGAAGGAAAGTTAACTGGTGTGTAGAACAAAAGCTAAGGTTGATATTTGTACAAAACCAAGGAATCCCCAGAAGAGTAAAATCATTACAAATTCTTATCGCTTCATCAAGGACTTCACTAGACCAGATTCTAGCATTTACAAGAACAGACAATATAATATAAAAGATTGATTATTGAGAGGAAAAAGCTTTGCTACATTGGTTGAGGAAATAATGAGAGAGCATATTGTCACGGGCTGAGAGTCTAGCGCAGCACACAGTGCCCGTGCAGCGTCTGGAAGACCCCATAATCCTCAGGACAAGCCTTACTACATACGGATCACACTGGTTTCGCCCTGCCATGGGCTCATCAGGGAGGCGGCACTAGCCCCCGATCAGTTATGCACACAGTCCGAAGACTGAGGCAGAACACCTCCAATGCTAATGTCACCCCCCTTTACCCATATTGTGTGAGGCTAACCAGCGGATCGTTCTTTACATTGGTCTTTACACGGTCACGGAAATATCATCCGTGACATTCTCCCACACCCAATCTAGTACGCCCTCGTGCTAGGGGAGAACGACTCCGCCCAAGGATCGTACGTACAGTACTACCACAAACACATCAGCTTACTGCTGAGTGGCCACCCGAGTCCTGCACTCTTCGGACCCACTCGCACCCGCGAGCCAACAGGAGTGGAGTTGACAACGGCCAACCTTCCCGCCCGAGTCCCCACTTTTGGACCCACCTGCTCGGAAGCCTTTCTGGAGCAGTGCCGAGGCCGACCAGTCCCAACGTGGGACCCCACGCGCACACGACAGTAAAGTACGTCCTGCTCTGATACCACTCTGTCACGGGCTGAAAGTCTGGCGCAGCACACGGCGCCCTTGCGGCGTCCTAGAGGACCCCATAATCCTCAGGACAAGCCTTACCACATACGGATCACATTGGTTTCGCCCTGCCATGGGCTCATCAGGGAGGCGGCACTAGCCCCCGACCAGTTATGCACACAGTCCGAAAACTAAGGCAGAACACCCCCAATGCTAATGTCACCCCCTTTACCCATATTGTGCGAGGCTAACCAGCGGATCGTTCTTTACATTGGTCTTTACACGGTCACAGAAATATCATCCGTGACAATATGCTCTGGTAATGTTGATTATTCATAACGTTGACAATAAGAAAGTCATGCAGTACATAGGGAATCTCATATTGGAAAATTCACTATATATGGTGTGATTGATTTCATGTTAGAAACCATCAAAACCACATTTTGATGGAAACAGAGAAATCTAGTTCTGGACGGCAAAACCAAACATGGAAGCTGCAGACAGCAAAACCTTGCTGTGGCTAGAACTGCCGAATAGCTTCAACAAGTTCAGCAATTCCTTCAAACTTTCTTCTTTCCTTGAGAATCATCTTGGCAAAATCAAGTGCTCGAAGTTCGCAGGTGGCTCGTTTACTAGCATCACTAATAGATTCAAAATCTTCAACATGTACCACACCAACGATTCTCCTAAATCAGTAAGATAATTAAAGGAGAAAGTCAACCAGTCTGTCTAAGACAACTACTTGAAAGTTTTTACACGCCCATTTCACATTAAGGACCAACTAGTGCATGATATAAATGCACAGCTGACACAAGGATGAATCCTAGTCCAGACTTGACATTTACCGAAAGCTCAATAGTTTATTCAAATTCTTTTCCATGCCTCAAAGACATGATGTGACATTTTTCCTTTCTATTGACAAATCTAAAACAAGCCCAAATCATACAAACATGGAATTTATATATCATAATGGTAACAATAAGAATCTCTGATCTTTAGTCTCACCTTATCATTTTGGCTGAACCAAATCCAAGAGTGTCATGAAACAGATCTGCCATGTATTTTTTCTGTGCAAGCAGCAGAACCTTGGGATTGTTATAAATCGTAGGAAGATAGGCCTCACCTGGACCCTTTCTATGCTCATCCCAAAGTGCAATGAATTTATCATGAAAAAGATTCCAAGTGTCTTCAATTGTCTTAAGAATCCACTTTTTATATGCCTGCATGAAATTCTGTGGTTAAACAAGTTCTACAACCGTTTCTCCCCCTCAATGATTTGTACATGTCAAGTTTCATCATGTTATATGTCCTCATACGCTATGACAATAAATTGACCAAAAGAAAAATTCCGGCTCAATAAAGATGAAGATACAGTGGATAAACATTAATAAACCAGTCAAAGAAGAAACCAGAGCGAGTTTCAACTAAGTCATGATGCTAGTGCAGGACCAAAAAAGTGTCAGTTATCAAAAGCCGAGAAACTAGGACCTACTTTTCGGTCATTTGCCTGATCAACATGTCCATCTTGAGCAAAGAAAGCTAACATCAGGTTTCCTAGGAATGCTCCTATGTCAAAACCTATAGGTCCATAAAATGCAAATTCTGGATCAATAACTTGAGTTGATTCCCGAGTAACCATGACAGAACCAGTGTGTAGATCCCCATGAATGAGTGCCTGGGCCCTCTCGCAGAACCTACAGGAATATAAATAAATTCTTTTCACAGAAGAAATTAAAGTAATATTACTGCTTAGTGCGATGGAAAGTTTGTCCTAGTCATAATACTTGGATTTCAGCTCAGCAACTTCAAGCTTCAGCGAATTGTCTTCTCGAAGAGCCTCAGCATCATCATCGAGATAAGGAGCAGTCCAATGATTATATTGAGAAACTCTGTAAGGGTCAGAGAAAACAACGAGTGCAGTATGTCTGCATAATTCCACATTCCCACAAAATTTGGCAACTGCATAAAGCCAATATGCATTAGGCTTATAAGCAACTAATTAACTCTTAATACACATATATCACCAATAACAGGTAAAACAACAAATTATAATCTTAAAATCATAAATGAGTTTTTTCTTTTTTTTTAATATCAGTTTTCTAAAGAAAACTATGAGCATCAGTAAAATTGGAAGCATGCGTAATTAGGCAATGTACATACAACGGAACAGGAAGACCCCTAGTTGCGATATAAATTAGCCTACATGCCACTATGGACTCACTCAACTTTTAGGCTCAGTATCAAATACAACAGAATCAGAACAAGTGGCCTTACAAGATAAAAGACAAAAAACAAACAAAATTAGAAATTTACAGTTTTTTTTTTATAACAAACTATTAGAATTTTACTGATTACTAAACAAAGTTGTGTCCCAATGACAGGTACTAAAGGCACTGTCATGCACTGTCATGAGTCCTATATCGAGAAGTCTCACAAGTGATGTGAGATTTATAAGTTCAAGAGACTCTTCTACCTAATAAGTTAATTTTTTAAGATAAGCTCTCCCTTTGAGCTTGTGTTTGTCACATTAATGCTTTTATTGAGGCTTTAGTATCACAAAAAGGGCTACCCACGAAGGGATTTAACTGGCAAGAGGCCAAGTGAAATGTCGTGAAGTGGAGCTACCAAGGACATTGGCTCTTGATGGGCTGGCATTGTCATGAGTCCCACATTAGAAAACCTCATAAGTAATGTAGGGTTTATAAGTTCAAGAAATTCTTCTACCTAACAGGCTAATTTTTTGGGATGGGTTCTCCCTTTAAATTTGTACTCATCATAGGCACAATGACAGTATCATGCAGTTTTAGAAGACAAAAGAACATCATGAATTACCATGGCAACGCTGGCAATGTTTATGCATGCCAGACATTCTAAATCCAAAAGCTCGACTTACAGTGAGATAAATGTAGCATGTGAAGCAACACATAAAGAAAAGTGGTGGAGGAAGATTACCATCTCTCTTGTGCTCAGTAGTGGTCCGAAAAAGGAGAGTTGTGAAGAACATTGTCTTCGCCATGTAATCTGCCATGTGTTCTGCCAGTAACGGGTACTCAATTCCAGCAATCAGGGATTATATGTGGAGGTTCTAGGTAACGCATGCCAATTAAAGACATTGTACTGTCAAAATGATAAACTTCAGGGACATGGTCAGGGCATAAACGACCATGTTCTTTAAGTGCCAGAACCTCAAAATATGCTCTCTCCTTTGACATAGGCCATGATTCTCCTATGCAACGAATATATGGAAGAGCCTGTACGATCACAAAATTGGAGTCAATTTCAACTTTTTAGAAGACTGTTCTTCTTCCCCCTCAAGGAAGGCAATTGATTTAACAAAGGAAAACATAATTATTGATCCCTGTAATTTTATTACATTTTATTATTAATTCATGTACTTTATTTTTATTGCTCCTAATTCCTATAATTTCCTTCCTTTGCAAAGTTAGCCTCTCTACTTTTAAATATGTCCAAAAAGATGATGATGTGGCACTAATGATATTAAATTATTTGAGGTGTAATTAATGTCATTAAATTTTGTACTGAATGTCAAAATAAGAAAGAAAGAGATAGTGCAATTACAAAATACAAGACAAGATCGGGAGAAGCTAAGATTGAGCCCAACTACACAAAGAATAAATAAACTCCAACATCAACATTAACAAATAATAATAACAATAATAACAATAATGGTTTCAAAATCAGGAGAGAGAAAAGTAAAATAGGATATCTTAGTGTGACGAAGAGATGGGTTTGAAATTTGTTTGATGCGCATGTTGTAATGACTGATGCGATATAAAATTAATTAGAATTAAAATTTTTATTTTATTATAATGATCTTTAAGATTTGATTTGAATAAATTTAATCTCTTATATTACTAGGTTATATTTTTAATTATTTTAAAATATTTACATTTAATTATTAGGATTTATAGAATATTTTTCTTTTAATGCTTTAATTTTTAGAGTTATAGTTGAAATACAGACATATAGTGCTTTAACACATTTGTTTTGGACACACTTTTAATTGAATAAAAATTGTTAGTATTTTGTCTCTCTTCTAATTTTTTCTTTTCTCTTTATACTCTATTTATTTATTTATTTATTTATTTTATATTCTCTTCTCCATTTCCCCTTTTCAAATATGCACTGAGAACCAAAAACTACAAGACCAATAACAAAACAAGTTAAAATTACACGGATGTTGTGTTATCGTTCCCTATAACAAAATAAGATGCAGTCCTCAATTCCCACAAACTTATCTATGAAAATTTTGATCAACAATTGAAGCTAAGAGAAATCCTTACTTGCTTGACGACAAAAGAACCGGCAGAGTTGACGACAACGAAGACGAAGTTAAGGTTGCCATCTCCGACTTCCTTAACCAATAAGTCATCGAACTTATTCCCAATCCGTAAAGAAAGGGAAGGTGTAGCCTTTATGTATTCAATCAGCGAACTCTCTCATCCAGCGGACGAAACTCCGTAAAAGCCATACTGGGAATCAACGGTGACCGTCAATAGCGGCGACAATAAACTACAGAGTTGGCAGGAGCAAGATTCTAAGGAGTGGGAGGAGAAGGCATGTATCAACATCATGGTGCTTGATTTAGGAAAACAAAAACGAAAAAAAAAATTAGAATCGTTATCCTTCACCAAAGTTGACAGGGAAAGCGATGAGGAGACTTTTCAACAAGGAAAAATGCGATTCAATGAACCGAATTTACACATTGTGAGAAGATGGTGAAGTGAGCGTTTGTACGAGGATAGCGTAGGGACCATGTTGCTGGAAAAATGAAAATGGAATCTTTATACTTTTCTAATTGGATGGTAAAAGCGGTGAATTTTCAACGAGTGAACGTATAGATGCATTCTGCCTCATCCAATCGAGAATCTGATTAATGAGAATGAGGACCTTGGTGGTACGAGATATGAAGCTTATTTCATGTACAAACATCCTTTTTTCTTTCGATTCAGGCAGGAAACTTGGATAAAATGCATCATCTTCTTTGTTTACATTAACCAATATTTTGATACCCCGTTCTAGCAAAGCTGTTTCTGAGAGGGACAAAACTCGAGAACAACCAAGTCGGACATGAGATTTAGCAAAAAACCAGTATGATGGTCATTTATCCTGATATGCAATGGCAATGACTTGACTGAAAGGAAAATTCCAGCCTCATGAAGGTGAAGATAACACAATGAATGAATACTACAACACTAGTCTAAGAAGAAATCAAAGTCAGTTTCTACCAGGTCAAGTTGCTGGTGTTGCAGTGTTGCCAGGGATGGAGACGAGGACCTGAGAGGGTCACGATTCCTCCAATTTTTTTTAAAGTAAAAAGTAAGAGTTACATATTTTCAATCCTTAAATTGGTATATTATAAAAATTTTGAAACACTGAAATTTTCATTTTGATTATATATATAATCTTTTATATATATATATATATATATAATATGATTGTATAAATTTTGAAGATACAAATGTTATAGTATCTACTTATTTTCAATGAGATGATGTTACACATGTTTTTAAAATATTGATGTCATTTGATTTTGTTTTCATTTAATATTTGATAAAAAAATTATTAAAATTATTACTAACAACTTTATCAAACATTACAATAAAAATATCAAAATATATTGAATCAAATGTCATGTATTTGATATCTATTATAAAATTATTTATTTAAAAGTTAAAGGATTATGGTTAAATTGTTCTTCTAGAAGAAACTACTTCTTTTTGAGATGGCCATGCTATTAAAATTTATCATACAAATGGTTTTAACTTTGATATAATTTAATTTCATTGGCATAAAAATATTGTGCAATTGAGCATCATTACCTTATTGAGATAGTTACCACGCTATCATTATTTATCAATTAAAAAAATTAAATAATAAATTTAATGAGCAAGTCAATGGCAAAGCCATAATCTAGAGTAAAGAGGTGCAATATAATTTGATTTAAAAATTAAGAATTTTTTTAAAATATTATAATTACATTATAAAAAGACTATAGTAACATAAGTAGATTAATAATTATTTTTTAAAAAAATATTAAATAGATTGATATGGTTTTTTATGTAAAATACGTCTTACATATCTTATATTTATCATTAAAATATTATACTTTCTCTATTCAAAAATATAAGGCATTTTTAATCAAATCTTACCTTCTAATAAAGTAATTACCTATTTTTAAATTAATCATATCTTTTCATATTTAACTCTATTAAATACCCTATAATATATATAAAGTCATTCATCAATAAGGGTACTTAAAAAAAAGACAATAATTACACCTCAAAATATTAAAAATGCCTTATCTTTTTTAACATCCAACTCTTTAAAAAATGTCTCACATTTTTTAACGGAATGAGTATATCTAATAAATTTTTGAGACCAAATATTTTTTATTTTGTCCAAAAGGTGCAGAATCTCAAGAGTAAGAGGTGCAAGCAAAGTATCAAAATTTACATATACAACTTATGATTTTTTTCTAAAGTGAGGGGGAGTATTTGCTCACCCTCACCATTGAGTAGCTCCACCACTTGAGCAATTAATAGAGTTTGTTATATTAAATGCAACTTTAAATTATAAGGATACATTTTAATCATTTACTAATTTTTAACTCATTCAATTGCTAAAAAGTTTATGATAAACTTAATAATTGATTATTTTTATACCACAAAAAATTAATGAGTAAGATTTAATTAAAAAAGAAGTTACATATTTATTTTTGTTATATATTTATAAAATTATATAACAGTGAGAAGAGTGAAACATATAATTTTGAGTCCGATTAAGAGGGGTAGAGGAAGGCTTAAGAGAACACTCTTGAAAGTTGTTGAACGCGATCTCTTAATTAATAATATTCCTAAAAGCTTGATAAATGATAGAGCACAATGACATCTTGCAATCCATGTAGCTGACCCCACCTAGTGGGATAAAGGCTTGTTGTTGTTGTTGTTTTATATATTTATAAAATTAAATATAAATATGTGTGTGTGTGTGTTTTTTTTTTTAAATATTTATATTATGCTAATAATGTATACAGATTTAGCTTTTTTCAATTATTATATGTTCTCTCATCTCGGTGACTCGGTGTCTTTAGTTAAAATTTCTAGCTTCGCCTCCTGGGTGCTGCATTAAAAAAGTTCACAATTATGTGAAGCCTAGTGAATACATTTGTTGGGACCTCGCACAGAGACAGGGTAGAGAGCAAGAGGAAGATATTCTGGAAATATTCCAGTCACTTTATATATGTGTGCCCAAGAGTGAAGGCTAACGAGTAGGGAGCAGCAGAGCAGGACACTCAAGTTTATGTGATACGACGGAAGTAACAGAAGAAAACGACATGCAATACTGAGTGGACTCTGAGTCTTGGATCTCCACCCTAGGCCCATTGCCAACAGCACGGAAAAACATCGAAGCCACAATGCAACGCCCTTGTATAGTGAACGTTTGCTCTTGATATGACACAAAAATTTCCCTTGAGGCATTCAAGGGAATTTTCCTCGTAGTACACATACTCTTTAAATTTAAAGACATATTTTTAATTTTGATGAATTTTGACACCTAACTCATCTAACTTTTTCTAATGAAAAACCATAAATTCTTGTTATCAATGTAAAGAGCTTGTCAGTAATTAGTTGATATGTAAATATTTTTATAAGTACTTTTTAAATTTGTAAATATGTTTTGGTCTTGAAAACCTCTCAAGAGTCAAAACTCAACTTATTTAAAATTTTCATTTACTTAAAAAAAAAACTTGCTTTACGAGATAACAATAATGTTGGCTATTCTTTGTTATTATTGCCATTTTGACATCAAAATTGTGTTACAATTCTGTGTTGTCGTCTATAAAGGTTATGTATGAGGGCTAAAAAGAAAGAAAGAAAAAAAGAATATGTGGCGGCCATGGCGTGGAAATAAAGTCATATATCAGTAATGGCCAATGATGGCGTTGCTTGTGATAATGCTATGTTTAAATTGGAACCAAGGGTCAGATCCACTCTTGAATAATTGCCATTTTCGACACATACCACTTTGCATGATTCTGTTTGGCTCTCCTATCATGCACTCAAAATTGCTCTTGAATACTTGCCAATTAAATTGCCCCTTGATAGTTTTCCCCCCAGTACCTAATGTCCATATTTTAGTAGGGTAAACTATGATGTAATGGAACATGTCGTTAATGAAGGGGCATTAAGATCCATGGTTTTAAATTTAAATGGAAAGTGCGCGCAAAATAAATAAATAAATAAATAAATTTAAGGTTGGATCCAATAAAACTCATGTTTCGGTCGAGCAAACTGAGGTTTGAGTCACAAAAGTCAGATGGGATCCAAAGAATCTTGTTTGAATAAAATTTGTAAGAAATTGATTTTAGGCTAAAACTTAAAGCTACACTAGAAATTTTTTTTAGGGCTTTTGTTTTTATGCTTATTTATCAATTTATTTCAGCCTTTTAGAATTTAGAAATAATACTTCTTAATTATATATGGACTCTTTTATTTTTAAAATATTAATTTAAATTTTATAATATTTTTCTTATATATATATATATATATATATCATAAAATTCATGTCATTTTCAATCACTATATATTTAAACCTGCTTTTGAATTATATCATTTAAACAAGTTTCAGTTTATTAATCTAACTTTTTAAGAAAAAAATTCAAACATAAATTACTTTACATTAGAATAACTAATTTTTATCTTAACTTCAGTTTATTAGCCTTAATTTATGTAAACTTGCTTTGTAAATTTTAATCCAAGCCCATATTTTCAGATGCTTCAGTTGACGAAAAAAATTATGATGCTACAGCAATATCACAATTCACAACCTTCAACTTGAACATGAACTAGGAGCATCAATTTATGCTAGAGTAGAACTTGTTTTGGCTCCCCTCAAAATTGGAAATCAACGGTGTATTTTCTCGATTAATGATCTTCAGCAAAATCATATTCTGTTTGATCTTCAAATAAAGGGCTTTTCAATTTCGTCCCCCAAGAATGCATATTTCTTAATATATGATTTACAGATAAAATTACTATCGGCAACATTATTCTACCAATTTGAAAAATACTCACCTGAGAAAAACACTAATTCGTATAATTTTTCATTAAAGAATATGTAAGAGGTGTAATAGCAAATTAAATCATGTCCTTTGAAGTGATTTTCCTTAGGATTCATCATAATACATAAATGCTACAAGAATGAAGAGTTGCATACATTTTGCCAAAAATTAAATGTTGAAATTAAAATTTTAAATGAAGCTCTACGGTGTTTTAAGAAATTTGTTTAAACATTAAACGAAATTTAAATTTAAAATTGGCAATCCATATGAGAAAACTAAGAGAATAATTAACAACATAAATTCCATATTTCCATTACAAACAGCCATCAGCATCCATTTAGGACACACGCATATGATGATATATACATGTATCATCATATTCTTTATTTTAAGTTTAAACTTTAAACTAACATTACATGCATGCCCTTGTTATCAGCTGATTGCAGAACACTTCCTAATTGCCATATTTTGCTTTGTAATCTTTCCACAGCTGATCCACAGGCTTCCCAAGGAGCTGCATAAAGTAGTCGTCACTGTAACCAGTCTTCATCTTCTCGTTCAGTTCTGCCACAAACCCATTTCTCAGACTGTTACAGTAATCCAGAAAATAAGCTGTGACCTCATAGCCATGGTCCCACTTATCTCCCTGACCTGGTTTCACCCAGTGGCTTGGTGCATACCCTGCTTTGAGCCTCACATAATCAGCAATCCCTTCGATCACCCCTCCATTAGCCTGACCATTCCCATTCCACTGCCATACGTGAGTCATCTCATGGTACAGCACACCAATCACTTCTCTTCTCGCATCTCCTTTGTAGTTTCCAACGTACCTTGCGCTTAGATGAATCTCGTTGTTGTCAGCATACGCCACCCCATCCATGTCTTCCACAAAGAAGCTCACTTTCTGCACATTTTTCTTTCCGCAGGAGAATCTTGCTGGAAGATCCTCCATATGAACTGGGTTGCTGAGTCTAGTGTTTGCATGGCATAGGCTTCACCAATTTTGTCACGGAAGAGAACGCCACCTGCGGTTGCAACATCGTTGGTTACAGCATATTCAACTGCTTGTGTAGCTTTCATAGCTACTAGAATTAAGAGCAGCGAGGAGAACAAAGGGATAAAGTGTCGAGCCATGGCTGTGTTTGGAGCTAGCTCTCGTACTATTGTGATTAAAGAAGTAGCTATGCTGGGGTTTTTATAGGGAAAAAACTGAGGAACACCTGCAAATTGCATCCATGTTTATTATCTTAGAATAATGGAGTGGACATCTGAGTCACCATATCATCTGTATCTTCGGGACACGGGAGTAATAACGTAGAGAAGTAAAATTATAAATAATCTTAGAATAATGTAGTAGGCATCTGACTCGCCATCTACTAGTTACAGAGGACAAAAAACTATAATAATTTATCACTAACTAGCAGATTTGCCAGATCACCTTTAAACTCGTGATGCGGAACACTTGGTCTTCCTGTATCTCCAAAATGCAATGGATGTTCCACATGAAAACCTTCTACTCCTTGATGATCAGAATCTACCATATAAACACTTAAATAAACTTATTTATTCCTTCAAAAATCAACTTAACTAAATCAAGTACCCGGCGTTTGCATCAGCAATAGATTCAAAATCCTCAACATGTGAACCACCGCCAATTCTCCTGTCAATTAAATCATTAAGATGAATGCCTGAAACAAAGACTCTAAGAATAAATCACTTCACTTGAGACTTAGGTCATTACACTTTCTTTTCTTTTTCTTTTTTTCAAAGAAGCACCTTGAATCTGCAGAATAATTGCAGAAATTTAAGGTCCTTACCTGTAAAAAAAACTTGTCAGTTGGTCCTTAAGCATAATTTTTTCATTTAGTTATTCACAGTCCCATAATTTTCCGTTAATCTCCAAATTCTTTCCTTGTTAATATTTTCATAGTTATTGCTTGTTAAATAGCATGGAAAGAAAGTTCTAGTAATACCAAGAACTCCAAAATGCTTTACAATGTACCATATAGCGTTGCTCAAGTTATATGAAAATATAACATAATCTTTTTACAAAATCATTAATGACCAAGGACACTTAAGTGAATCTTTAGCAGTTGTCTTCACAAAATCACTTAAATTAAGGTTGTCGTTGTCATGTTTACATGTTAATGTTAGGTTTGACTGATGGGAAGGAAGGAAAGGGATTTTACTAGAGTGAAGAGGAATTTTAATAATGTTTCGTTTGGTTCAAGAAGGGAGGGGAGGAGAGATAGTTAAAATGCACCCTTCCCTCCAAAGCCCCTAAATTTGGAGGGTTGGGTCCATGTGTGATCATGTAGCATCAAGATCCATATGGTATAAATGTTAGGAGACAAAAGCAATGGTTACAGAAGGAATAACTTCTCAATTGATGATCATGGAAATTATACAGGACACTAGAGCCAGAATTCGTGTCACCTAGATAAGATTTCCAACAGTGTGTAGTTCAAAAAGCAGGTACTCGAAAGTCTATGCCAATATATTGGAAAGTTAAACTAGTATTTACAAATTGTTAAAAATTTTGCAATGGAACAAAAGGCGAGAAAACACAGAAATCACATAACATCAGGATAAAAATACAAGTCACTGGTCTGCAGTCTCACCTCATAATTTAAGCAACACCAATCCAAGAGAATCATGAAACAAATCTGCCATGCATCTTTCCTTACAAGCAGCTCAACCTCAGGGTTGTCAGAGATTGCAGGAAGAAATGCCTCCCCAGGACCCCTTTTATGCTTGTCCCAGAGAGAAATGAATTTAAAGTGAAATGAAATTTCCGCGTTTCTTCACTTGTCTGGAGAATGCACTCCTTATATGCATGCAGGACACGTTGTGCCTAGAATCAATTGTCTAAGACTTTGCAGATCTGATATAGTACAATGTTACCACCTCTTCAATTTAAACACCCAGAGTTCCTTCTCTTGACCAAAATAATAGGGATTCATTTAATAATAAAGTATCATTAGTTATACATGAGACAGAAAATGCACAGGAATCCAAATCTATAATCATACATGATAAGGCGGCAGATTTAGGAAACTTATTAGATGTTTCAAAATTCTTGAATGCTATAAGGGCTTCAAAATGCTACAATGCTCAACGCACATCACATGGGTTTTCACAAGCTACAAGAAAAGTATCACATATTAAATATATCAAATTTATTAATATGATTCAGTTTGAAAACAAATATAACAGTCAACTAATATGCATGAAAAAACCTAGACTTACATAAAGTACTACGATTAAGTACTTGGACTTTCACAATGTGAAGTGGGGAAAAACACCAGGATTTTTCTAAGTCACTATAAAACGCAGAGAAGGCAGAAAAGACATACGGATGAAGATCATACTCACTAAGAGCACCAACATATTGTAGTCCCTGTTTTCTTTCTTTTCAGAGGAACAATTAGCTTTAGTAGAACAACAATCCATGAAACATGACCACGGAAATACCAACAAAGAAAAAACCGGCAAGATTTAATGCAGGCATTGGCCAAAATAATGCAGACAGAGAATAAACACAAATCATGGACTCTCACACGTCATTTTATTCCAGATTTAGACAGCAAACCCCTAACGCACACTGCGCATCATGTTCTTCGTTACCCCAACGAAGTTTCTGATCATATCTTGGATTCACATTAGTCTATAGTCAAATCTTATCTTATTGCTTTTTTAAAATGTTGTATTGCTCAACTTAATCCTTCACAAGATCATGTTCCCTATTTGTTCTTTCAAAAATAAGCTTTCCCTTTTAAAATTGCCGCTCTAGATACATATTTCTCGATATGGTTTGCATATCAAGGTGTCATCAGCATTCTTCTATCAAATATGAAATATATCGAAGATACTTACATTACCTGCCAATGACCTTCATACTGTAACAGAAGAATATTGAACGAGCGAAAACCATAGTTGTATTCACAACATTTGCTGCCAGACGTCTATAATAACTTTTTAGGATTCATCCAACTCTGATCCAGAAGAGTTGCATGTGTTTTTCCCTAAAAATTACACTTCAAGTTTTAAGCAAATAATGTTTATTTAAAATTAAATCTCTTCAAAAACTTTGGGATTTTTTTTTTTTTTTTTGGAATGCAAAGTGAAACAATTAACGACGGAAGGTAAAATCAGTACACAACTAAGAATCTCCTCTTTTCATTATCCACTACCTTCCTACAATAAGGTGGAAGGAATTTAAATTTGAAATTGGCAAATCTTTCACATGGACTCCAAATCTCCATTATAAAGTCATTTGTATTCCTTTGCACACGCACAAACGATGAAGTACACATAACATGCATCATCTTGATTATTCTTTAAACCAGCGGATCTTCTTAGCTAACAAAACACTTCCTAATTGCCATATTTGGCATTATAGTCTTTCCACAGATGATCCACATGTTTTCCAAGGAACGCTCAAAGAAGTCGCCGCCATAACCACTTCTCATCCTCTTGTTCGGTACCGTCACTATCATTCCTCAAACTATAAAAGTAGTCCAATTGTCCCTTCCGGGACATCCCGTAAGTTGGAAAAATACAGTACTATACAAAACAAGCAGTGACATCATAACCCTGGTTCAATCTCCATGATAACCCAGCTCCATGACTTGGCTTAACCCAGGGGCTAGGTGCTCGCCAATCCATGGGCATATATATCGGTCATCTCCTGATGCAGCACACCAGTCACTCTCTTCTCACGATTCTATTGCAGTACACTTGAAAAGATACTACTATTGAGTACAAAATTATTCTCTTGTATCTAATATTGACGACAACAATATCATGCGGTTCGTGAGAGATTTGATTATAGGGAGACTCAATATTCCATTGAAGTACAGATAGCAAAAACCTTACTGCTGACCGTGACTAAAACTGCCGAATTGCTGAAATAACTTCAGTAATTCCTTCAAACTTCCTCCTTTCCTTGAGAATCAACTTCGCTAAATTGAGTGCCTGGCGTTCACACGTAGCTCGTTTACTAGCATCACTAATTGATTCAAAATCCTCCACATGTGCCACACCAACAATTCTCCTGCCAATCAAATAATTATGGAGAAAGCTTAAAACAAGGACTTTCAAGTACTGTATACGTTCACTTCACATTAAGGACCAATTAGTGCATGATGTAGTTTCTCAATAAACATCAAGTCAAATATCACTACAGACGTTATATCTACCAGGAGATTGAGATCTATAACTTGTTTAATGTGAATCTATAGCACTGTCTATTGAAAAATCACTCAAGGCTGTTGTGCACCTATTCATATGTAAGGGTACACAAACCATAGCAAAGCTATGCAAAAGTTGCAGTGATACACAAGTGTTGCAGTGCCAAAAGCCATAGCATTGAACTACTAGCTACTGAGGTTTAAAATTTAAAAAAAAAAAAAAACTACTACATGCAGTGTGCTATTAATAACTATGAAATGTGTAAAAAATGTGAGCTACTCAGTTAAAATAGCAATATGTTGATGCTTGAAAGTGTTTGCCTATATGCATTAGTGTGCTGTTGAAAATCTTGCAATGGAGCCGAGGATGACAAAACACAGAAATCATATAACACGATGATAAAAATAACATAACATCGAGATAAGTATACAAGTCTTTGATGTAGTCTCACCTTATCATTTTAGCAGCACCAAATCCTAGAGAATCGTGAAACAAATCCATCATGTATCTCTTCTGTGCAAGCAGCTGAACCTCAGGATTCTCATAGATTGCAGGAAGATATGCCTCACCAGGACCATTTTTATGCTTGTCCCATAGAGCAATGAATTTATTGTGAAAAAGATCCCAAGTTTCTTCAATTGTCTTAAGAAGCCACTCCTTATATGCCTGCATGACATGGGGTATTTAGGATCAATTGGCTATGACTTCATAGATCCGACATGGTATTATGTTGTCACTTCTTAAATTAAAGGGTTAAGGGTCAAAAATATCCTGAAATATACACAAAAGGTCACAAATGACCCTAAAGTCAACTATTGATTATTTATATCTCTCATCCTCAAAAATTCTTCGCTCCGTTACCCTCATTTTTTTCCATCCATTTTTTCATTTGTGGGGCCCACATTTAAATTTTTAATATTTTTTATTATAAAATATTCTTTTCTCTCTCCTCCACTTTCTCTCTCTTTCTCCCCTCTCTCCCTCCGGCAGCTCCACATTTTCGCCCTCTCTCTCTCCCTAAAGCTCATTCAGCCTCGCCGCCACCACTGCCTCCTTCATCGTTGGGTTGCTATATAACATCAATTCAACCTGCACACCACTCACATTCTCAACCCCACTGATAATCACGTCCTCAAATCAGTCTTTAATCTCTAAGTAGTCATTCTTGAACCAGTCATTCTCTCTCTAAAAGCTCCATCCCCTTAAACGTTACTGCATCCTGTGCTTCACCTTGTTGCAAGTAACATGGCGAGTGAGTGACTCCCCATTCACATCTTCTACCATCACCTCCTCCTTCTCCACATTCACCACCTGCTGCGACAAAAGCCATAGCTAAGAGCTTCCGAGAGTGGCTCATCAATGGCATCAAGGAGGGTGACATAAAGGTGTCATTCGGGCGTGACTTGAGGACTTCCAAGGCGAATATGAGCGTTGAGGTGTTTGAAGGGCTTGCTCATGCAAGATTGGCTGCCACATCACATTAAGAGAGTGAGGAGGAGAGGAGAGAATGAAAGAGAGTAAGGACATTCTTTGCATGTTCTTCCCGAGTCTCTGCATGTTCTTTCGAGTCCTCCATTCCCTCTCCCTCTCTCTACATGTTTCTTCTCTCTCTATAGACACACACACGCACACACAGAGAGTTTGAATGGAGAGGAGGGAGAGGACGAGAAGAGGGAGACAGAGAAAGTGGAGGAGAGAAAGGGTAAAGGGAGATTGAATGGAGGAGAGAGAGAGAGGAGAGGAAGGGGGGAGATGAGAAGGAGAGTGATAGGAGAGGGAGATTGAATGGAGGGGAGAGAGAGGAGAGAGAGGAGAGAGAAGAAGAGGGAGAGAGATGAGCAGGAAGAAGGACAAAAGGAGGAAAAACTAGGTCCTTTAGTTTCAACTTGATTGGAAAAAAAGTTGGATGGATTGACTGTGTGATTACTATGGATAAAAAAGTCATGAGATTCCTGGTGCCTTCACATCTTTCAGACACTTGTTTGCTTCTAAACAAAGACAATGCATCACAACTTCTAGTGACAATGCTAGTTAGAATATGTTGTCTTCTTTTTACCTCTTCCATAAGTAATAATGTTTTGATAATTTTTTGTTACTGGGAATTTGGTTTTCTTCAAACGAAGAATTCAACATGTTGTCATTGTGAGTTGGTTGAACTATAATGTTTCAATTCATGAAAGAACTAACCCTATTTATTTAACTGTTTACAAACTCGTGATGCCAAAAACTATCACGGCTTGATGTTTCAAGGGTGAAACCGGTGAACTCTCAAGAGCATAACTGCGAACAAGTTTGGCACAAGTGTTTTAATGACTGAGGAACCCCAGCATCATAGTCATGAGAGCATCAGGGAGCCTACTGATCAACCTGCCCTGACTTTAGAAAATATCAATATTTCCAGCAACTGTCCTTTGCTCTCAACAATTTTAGGAATGGACTTTGTAGCCCGAGTGTCGATATTGCATAAACAGATTCACACGCTGAAGCCAATGAACGCCATCACAAGAAATGATTGCATGTGGCTATTCTCTCTCTGTGCAACAGCTGATGCACAGAGAACGCCATCACAATTTTAGGAGGGGACAATGGAATGAGAGATGGAGAGGGGGAGAGGAGAGAGAAGGAGGAATTAAAAAAAAAAAAGTGGGGCCCCCAAGCAATATTTTATAATAAAAAAATTCATATGTGAGAGCCACATAACGGTAAGTTAATGCCAAGGTTACGGAGCAACAATTTTTTGAAATTGAGGCATATAAATGACCCATAATTGAGTTTAGAATCATTTCTAACCCTTCGTGTGCACTTCAGGGATATTTTTGACTCTTAAACCTTAATTAAACACCCACAGTTCCTTATCTTGGCCACAATTGGATTCATTTAATAACAAAGCACCATTTTACATGAAACAGAAAATGCAAGGACGTTCAAATCTATAGCTATTCAAGAAGGCAGCAGATTTAGGAAACATAGATGGTTCAAATGCTTGAATGCTATAAGGGTTCATAAATGCTATCATGCCTATGACATAGATTTTCATAGGCTAAGATGAAATGAAGCACATTTGACATGAAATCGAAATAAATTAGTATAATTCAGTGTGGCAACAGATATAAAAGCCAGTAGTCAATTAATATATACAGGGCAAAAAAAAAAACAAAGAAAGAAACTAAGGTTACTATTAAAACACAATAATAATTTGACAGTCATCCAAAGTAATAGTTGCATAAGTTCCAAAGCATGTGATTTTCACAACAAAATGCTGCAGAAAACTAGCCAGGTCATAGAGATTGTGTGAGAAAATTAGATTACAGATATTAAACTATCAGATCATACAAGCAAATAAAACAAGGGAACAGAATGTATGTAGAAATCAGGGACTTACTTTTCTATCAGTCACTTGATCAGCATGTCCATCTTGAGCAAAGAATGCCAAAATCAAGTTTCCTAAGAATGCTCCAATGTCAAATCCCATTGGTCCATAAAATGCAAATTCTGGATCAATAACTTGTGTTGATTCAGGCGTAACCATGACAGAACCAGTGTGTAGATCTCCATGTATTAGTGCCTGGGCCCTCTCACAGAACCTACAGAAAATTAAGTTATCATTAAAGAACAAGTTATAGCTACAGAGCGTTCATGTAAAAGAAGATACATAGTAGAGAGACAATACTTGGATTTCAGCTCAGCAACTTCAACCTTCAAAAGATTGTCTTCTCGAACAGCCTCGGCATCACAATCAAGATAAGGGGCAGTCCAACGATTATATTGAGAGATTTTATAAGGATCAGAAAAAACAACCTGCTCAGTAAGCCTGCATAGCTCCACATTCCCACAAAATTCGGCAACTGCGTAAAGCCACCACTTAGAATCATAAGAAACATGTCTTGCAGAACCATTTATAGATATCAACAGGTTTTAGGGATCTGGATCAATAATATTCTTAAAATCACTAAAGTGACAATTATTTATTGTGTCAGTTTTCTGATGCAAAGTTTGAGCATACGGTAATATATAGTAAGTGCACTGGTGTAAAGTATAAGCTACAGATAACTGAGCAGGTGGATCACATTTTCCAGAGTAAACTAGCCCTAATGACCACTCTCATCTAAATTAATTCTTAGGCTATCACTTCATCCAAAAACAATTGACTTGTACAAGAGGACAACCAGCAGCAGATCTATAAAGCCAAACCAAAAATTAAAAAGAAATCTGAGAAATATAAATTTACAATTTGCTGCAATGACATATACTGAAGGCATAGCTGCACAGTCAAACACTGCGGATGACATATGGACATCATCAATTTATTGTATGAGGCAGCAAATAAAGAAAAGTAGCGGATTACCATCTCTCTTGTGCTCAGTAGTGGTTCGAAAAAGTAGAGATGTAAAAAACAACGTGTTTGCCATGTAATCTGAAACATGTTCTGCGAGTACTGGATACTCAATTCCAGCAATCAACCCTTTTCTCAGGATTATGTGTGGAGGCTCTATGTAACGCATGCTGAGTACAGACATGGTACGGTCAAAATGATAAACTTCCGGGGTATGCTCGGGGCAAAAGCGACCATGTTCTTTAAGAGCCTGTGCCTCGAAATATGCTCGTTCCTTCGTCATAGGCCATGATTCGCCTATGCAGCGAATATATGGGAGAGCCTGCATATACATTGGAATATTTTAGACAAAGGCAAGCGAACAATAAAATAAAAACAGGACACACAAAAACAGAAACTTGTCAATTTCAAAAATTTCGATGAACGCCTGAATCAAAACAACATCCTAACTTGCTTGATGACAAAAGACCCGGAAGAGTTGAAGACAATGTAGACGAAGTTGAGGTTGCCATCTCCGACTTCTTTAATGGTTAAATCATCGAACTTATTCCCCAGCTTGGAAGACAGAGAAGGGGTAGCCTTTATGTAATCAATCAGCGACTTCTCATCCAGCGGACGAAACTCCGTAAAAGCCATTATTAGCAACGACTGTGGTCGATGATTCCAGCTCGGCGATCAACGATTGTTGTGGTAGCAGTAGTAGGGTTTTGAGAAGTGGGACTATCCGTGAGAGTAGAGAGCAAAGATTGCGTGAAAATCAAAATGGCATCTATAGTGATTATCAAAAGGGATCGGAGTGGGTTCAGTGAATTAGAATACTAGGAACCTGCTGGGAGCCGTATCATAGAAAAGAAGAAAAAGAAAAACAGTCAAGAGACTGGAGAGGGAAAATTGGAGATGCAATGAACCTGGACGTGACATTGAATTGTCGACTACGATGAATGCGCCAGGCACTTCCGAGATTCTTTGTGAAAAACAGCACGGGGTCACCTATGCTGAGCACGAATCGTCCACGCGCACCATTTTATTAAAAGGAACAAATCTGGACCGTCCGTCACGTGTTAATCTTAACCCAACTCTGCTTGACGCCTCGGACCCCATTTTATAAAATCGACAGGAAGGAGGGAGTAAGTAGCGCATTGTTTCGGCGCCTTTTTTAACCCTTCATCAGGCTCCAAGTTTTTGCATAGCATTCTTGAACTAGAGGGAGGGACATTGTGTCTTTATTCTGGCCATTTTTTTGGCAAGCTTTATCCGACTTTTTTAGGAATGCCCAAGCTCTCTACGATTGTTCTGAAAAAAAGAAACTGAAAGTTGAGATAGCTTTAGAAATTAACAAAACAAAATAAAAATGATAAATGCCAAATGTGATATTGGATAATATATATGTATATATAATATAACAAAACAAGACAAAAGAAAGGAAATGATACGTGCATGTTGTATATAGGCACATAAAATAAAAATGATATATGCATGTTCTATTATCTCCTTTTTTTCAGAAAATTTAAATAAACATCATAAATATATATATATGTATGTATGTATGTATGTATGTATAATATTTTTGTTCTATGCAGGAACAATGCAAGTGGAGGGTGAATCAAAAGCCGAAATAAGGAGGGAATTTGAAAGTTTAGATGATGCATGAGAGTTTTGGAGAGAATATGATAAAAGAAATGGATTTGAAGTTATAAAGGATGCTTCTTCAAAGAGTAGAAAAGATGAGTTTATTATCATCACATGTAAATATTTATGTTGTAAGGAAGGTGTTTGGAGGAAAAAGAAAAACAAAATATATTCTTCCATAAATAGGCCAAAAACAATGACCAAGTGTAAGGCAAGAATGGTAGTATCTCTTCTTGGACAAAAGTTTAAAATTATTGTGTTTGATAAGAAACATAATCACCTCCTTCATACAAAAGACATAGTTTGCTTGTTGCCATCCCAAATACAGAAGACATAGTTTGCTTGTTGCCATCCCAAATAAATTTATTGGAAACTCAAGCATATGAGATAGATCCAGTAAAAGGATCTGGGCTTGAAGTTAGGGCCACTTTTGATTTAATGAGTACATATGCCAATGATCAAGAAAATTATGGTTATATGATGAAAGATGCGAATAACAACTTGGAGTCCAAAAAGAAGAGACGTGTGAAGTTTGGAGAGGTACAATGTCCTCCTTCAATATTTTCAAAAACAAATTGCAAAAAATCTAATGTTCTGCCACAAATATTAGTTGGACTTAAACCAATACATCACTAATTTTTTTGGGCTGATACTCATACGCTAATAGATTATGCACAATTTTATGAAATTATATCATTGGACACAACATGCAGCACTAATCGAAATCATCAACCCCTTGCACTTTTTTCTAGGTTCGATCATTATAGAAGTGTGGTCATTTTTTAAGTAGCATTATTGTATGACAAGACTATCAAGTCTTTTAAGTGGTTACTTGAAAATTTTTGGATGCTTATATCTAAAAGAAGTTTCAAACTGTATTTACAAACCAAGATTAGACTATGGCAAGAGCATTTCATGAAGTTCTTCCTAATGCAAAACATTGTTTATGTAGTTGGCATTTTTTGAAAAATGGTGTTAAAAAAAGAAGGGTCACAATTTTTGACTGATTTCAAAAAATGCATGTTTAATTATATTGATATAGATAAGTTTGAAGAAGATTAGAACTAGTTATTATCTTCTTCTAATATCTAGGAAATTAAGTAGTTGAACTCTACTTATGATAGTAAGGAGAAATGGGCTAGCTATTATGTGAAGGATGCTCGGATACTAGGTATGAGGAGCACACAAGCTAATGAAAGTGTGAATGCTGATATAAAGAAATGTAAGAAGCCAAAATTAAAAATCAATCAATTCTTTAAAAGGTTTGACAAAGTTGTAGCAAAAAAGTTCTAGACTAAAGAAGCAAGGTCTAGTGTTGTCCATGATGTTAGAGAAAATGAGATTCAAGCAGATCTCAAACTTGACATTACACATAGGTATAGACAACTAATGCGCATGATAGGAAGATTGGCATCAAAGAAAGCTATGTCACTTCATATTCATAGATGTGTCACTGAGTTAGAAAATGAGATTCTTGTTGGTGATGAAAATGACACTTCTAAACCAATCATAGAGTTACAAAATATGCTAAGGGAGTTTAAAAAAAGAGATGGAAAATTAAGAAAGAGATGTTACAAAGGTTAGGAAGAGACGAATTTAAAAACAAGAAGAAGAGTTGCATCAAAGGTATTGAATTTTAATTTATATATAAAACAAGAAGCTATAACTTCATTATATTTGTATTTATTTTTTTTTATGAGATTCTCAATAGGTTTCACTATCTAAAAAGAAATGTGAGAGAAAAAGAAAATGCTTCATCATTAAAAAGAAAAAGAAAAGTTGATCAAATAAAAGATACACGAACTCAAGTTTCAATAGTTTCAAATTTAGAGGTTCCAACACAACTTGCACAAATACAAGATTCAACGTTTTCATACACAATTTCTCTAGCACAACATATTTTTCCACTTTCTACATCATGATCATTATCATTTACAACTTTGTTAATAGTATGAATCAATATATTAGTTACCAGTAAATGTTATATATGATGGTCCTGTGTTCACATGACAGTCACTAACATTTGTAAATGTAGGCATAAGGTAATGAAATTTCATTAATTGATACCATAGATCTCATGACAAACTACTCACAAGGAAATGAATAGAAAAATAAATGTGCACAATTTGCATAAAAAATAAAACTTTATTCATTTCAAAAATGTCATATATAATTTGCTTCTAATAAATGAAAACAATCTCTGTACATTTCAACTTCTTCATAGTCTATACATGTTATAAACCTAATTAATAGCATAATTTTTTCTTCATACAAGGTAGTAAAATAGACGTTAGATTGTTTTTGGTTTGTAGGGATAGCTTGCTTTACACTTTCCTAATTTACAATTTATCATTGCATATGACAATTTTTGACTTTTGGTTTTTGGAGATTGTTTGCTTTACACTTTAATGGACACTTTTTGACTTTTTGTGCAACTCAAAAGACAAATTTTTATATGATAGCACTTGCTTTGCTTCAATCATCTCCCTATAACTTACAGGCAAATCAATTTCCATCCTTCACAATACTTTTTTTTTTTAACAATTTGTAGCAAGTGTCATAAAATTGCAATGTCCAATCAGTAACACATACTAGAAAGTAATATTTTGACTTTAATATGGAAGGCTTTTATTGCAATTTTCATGCTTATATCTCAGTTTATGAGAATTCTTTTTCTTCTAAGGTTGAAATATGCTAGTTCTTATGATTCTTAGCATTCCCTTGCCTATTGTTTGGCAACTATTGTAACTTGGTCAAACATCAAATTTGATATAATTGAAACTGTCATCCTTCAAATGACCCTCTTTAATGAACCATTAGAAATAAGTTTTATTGTTTAAAAGAGAAAAGATTAACTCAAAATAATTTATTAATGAACCAAATGTACTAATAAGCTGGAAATGTACATGTGGAATATGACCTCATGCAAAGTATTGATATATCTTAATCTATGCACTATGGATGCTACTTCTTTATCTAATATTGTAAGTTTTGCCTGTATTTGCTATCATCTATTACATTTGAGTTATGTGCATGAGAAGCAACAAGAAAGCATCAATTATAATTTTGCTATACTACTAGTTTACTTTGTAACATTCGAAAAAATTTAATCCTAGTTTATTAACCTAATAAGGGTGATTAGTGAGCTAATGAGGTGTGTGGCCAGAAAAGCTTAACTTGGTGAAATTGTTGTGATTTTAGCCCTAGAAGCGGGTCTGAATCAATGGCAGGCCACCCGGGCAAGGAAAGAAGAAGAACAAGTGAAGAATTATCCTTTGTGCCACATGACGCGGCATGCGGTCAATCCATCGCAACGCACAGGGATGAATTTGAATGCAACAGCCTTTTTTGTGTCATGCGTCGTGGCGAAGGGCAATGTGGCCGTTGTACCACCGCGTATGGCCAAAAATTAGATATATCTAGTTTGTATCTGCGCGAGGAAACAGAAGAGAGGAAAGGTAGAAAATGAAGAGCTCTACTTTTGCTTTGCTAGGACACATTGTGGGATTACATTGAGGCTAGATTGAAGTTCCCAAATACTTAAGGTAAGTTTATCATGCCTTCTTCTTCCTTTCTCTCCCTCATTTATGATGAGTTATGATGGGGTTTGAGTTGGAAGATGAATTTTCAGTCCATAGGATTATGGGTCCAATTTCATTAGTTAGAATGAGTATAATGGGAGTTGTTTAAATATAGAAACACCACATTGATAATTTTGAAAGTAGTTGGTCCATAAGAGCATGGTATCCGAAAATTGATATAAATATAGTAGTTGGAAGAGGTTTATGTGCATTAATGATGATTTAAAGTGTTATTAGTGATAATGTACATTAGTGGAACCTAATGAACCCATTAGGTATAAATGGGTAGTGACTATAAGTTGATAAAATAGAGTGTGTGGAGTTATGTGTTGATAAATTTTTAAAATTGAGATAATGATGATATTCTTGTGGTATGATTGTAGTGTGGTTTATTTGTCCCCATTCGATCTTGTTGAAACTTTAGGAAGTTGGTATAGTGAGGAGTAAACCTTTGACCTCTCAAAGATTTGAGATAACCAGAGAAAACTTAATCTTTATAGTTGAATGTTAATTATGTTTGTGAAATGTAATTTATAATTTAAATCAATGATACATATTGGCAATGTGTTTAACTTGTGAAATGGTTTTAGAAATATAATCTTGACTTATGCCACCCTTTAGGTCTTACGAAATCGATTGTGATTTATTATTATGGGTGAAGAATTATGACGTATTATGTGTTGAGTTTGTGAAATATTTGAATTTATATGAGTTCATATACTATAAATTGATTGTTAAAATGCATATTATGTGAGAAATGTGCATAGCATGATCATTGACGGGAGTTTGCCTAAAGAGAGAAGTAGATTGGTTGAAATCCACGTGATATTAGTAGTGACTGTTATAATTGAGAATTAGCCTTAGCATCGACCATTGGAATCAGGAGGTAGCCCTTGTCTCATGGTTGATTCGAAACTGTCCTACTTGTTTTACGAGAGACTTAAACCTAACTAATCTCCATCAATTCATGAGGAGGCTAGATTAGGGGTATGATACCCCATGGTTATTAGTATTAAGAGAAACCAGATTACATAAGTGAGTGAATTAACCTTGGCCTAGTAGCTCCTTACAAGTAGAAGGTTAGGTTAGTTCGTGAAGGATGTAGTCACGTGATAACCATCGGTTTTGTGTTGGAGGTAACAAGAGGATATAAGGTTGGCATGTGATTATGCACATAAGTCTGGCCACATGGTTGTTAGTTTTATGATCTAGTATGTGTTAAGGGCACATGGTTGTTATTTTTGTGACCCCGTGTTATGTTTTGTGAAATAACATGATAAAGTGTGTCATGGTAAACCCGATAACATAGTTGTTAGTTTTATGAACCGTAGCTGAGTGTTTATTTGTGATATTTGCTTATTTATTCATTTGCATCTATTTACAATTGATATACAATTGTATAGGTTAAGTGAAACTTGGTTACTAAGTGGTCACACTCACCCCTCAATTCTTAATATTTTCAGGACCTACTTATCAGATCCGAATTGGAAAAAACACACAAAAGCCTAAGATTGTGGGGTAATCCTCTTATACCTCTTTTTGTTACTTTTATGTGTATTTGTTGATGTAATTGCTAACTAGGATTATTTGACATGTTTTATGCACTACTTACATGATTTCGTGTATCATTTGTGTATTTTATACCCAAGTTAATGAGTTTTAGTTGTAAAACTGTGGATAGGGCTAAAATACTTATGTAAGTAGAAACATATGTATTTTGAAAGATTTGAAATAAAATTGATAATTTTGTGCAACATTCTCTCCCCTTAAATGTTTTGTGAAAATTGAGGTTGAGTGGTGATTTTATGATATGAGAGTGTTTATTTGTATGTGATACGTTGCATTGGTTCACGAGAGTCTATTGAGTAGGGTCGGATGGTTGGTGTGAGCTATGGGCATAATTGTTTGAGTTGTGACACCCATTTGTGAAATTTGTAAAAAAAAAAGTAATCAAAATGGGTTTTGATATCCAATTTCTTAAGAAAAATGAGTTTGAGTGTAAAACTAATACCGTTAGCTAGATTTAGGAGAAAACTCCATATAGACACTGAAACCACCTCAATCGAACATCGAACAAAGATTTGGAACGCATTGGAAGTTCGCTTCCTATGCTGTCAAATGACAGCACTGATGCTGTCAAATTCATGTAATGTGCTGTGGCGCATGGCGCCTCATGCCGTGATGCATGGCATAAAGAAGACAAGCTGTGACATACATGCCATAAGCCGCAGCGCACGTGTCATTTTCTGTACAAAATCTGTTTTTGAGTTTTAAAACTCACGATTTTAGGTCTCAATTGACTTCCAAGCCTCCGCTTTACTTTTAAAACTTTGATTGAGACTATTAAATAATATTTGAGATTCAAAATGTTGAATTTGAGACTCTTTTCAAAAAAAAAAGAATTGGAGAAATTTTCTTTTTGTGAAATTTTATAATTTAGTAATCCTTTGAGGGTTAAGTCCTTGGTTGCCATGATTTGGAGTTATAGAAAGGATTGGTAAGGGAGACCTTACAGTTTGTCTCTTAGTTCTTACACACTAGACCTTTGATAAAATAGAGTGTTGCTAATAGACATTTAATTGTGAGCTAATCTTGTGTTATTGCCTATTACAAGTGTTTTGTCCCATGATACTTGCTATTCTTAATTTCAAGATAGATGTTTATGAAATAATTCATAAGTTTTCAACTACACTTTTTCTACTGTTGCATCTTGCATGTGTATTTTCTAAATATTAATTATGTGACTCTTGAGCAACCTGTTTACAAATTTGTGTTGAGACAGTGTTAAAGGCAACAGTAGGAAGATAGTGTAATAATGGAAAATAATTACTAATGAAAAGGTCTTTAGAACTCTATATTCAAAGAAAGAGACCATAATGCCAGTGCCAAAAAATTAAAGTTGTGAGATTTGTATTAACTAAAGTTGAAAGATGTAACTACACTGAGTGAAACCATATATTTAAAAAAATAGAGGGAAAGGAGTTATGTTTTTTTTTATATTTGCATAATTATAGTGCTCGAGTGCAAGAATTCTTCCAATAATTAAAAATATCAATATTAGTTTCACGTAATGTGTGTGAACTATTCTTTTAGAAATATCAATGTTGTGAATTGTTTCGAGTTATCAATATTGATTTTCCTCAAATCATGATTAAAATATGAAAAAAAATTAAAAGTATTATTTCACAATTTGGATGTGATTCATAAAGCTCAACCATGTGATAAATCAAAATATTGACACACAATTTGCCAATAATCTTTTATGATAATGAGAAAAGGATTTCTTTTAGAAGATAAAACTCTTGCAGCCACTAAAACATCTATGATAAAGCAAATATGTAATTTCTTGGAGACCATTTTAATAGTCAGAATCCCATCAACAGGAAAATGGAAGAATAAGTAGTGGTTTACCAGCCGCACTTGATGATGAAGATGAAGATGGCCGACAGAGCAAGAAAGCATTGTTGAAGGTTAAAGGAGCAAAAGAGCACCGTTGATGGCCAACACAGCCCAACAAAGTAAGAGAGCGAACGGTCCAAGGTTTCAAATAGAGTTGGGGAACCTAAACATCCTTGTTTTATCAAAGTTTAATGAGATAAAAATAATTAACGGCTAACATTAACATGTAACGGATGACCAAGATTTTTTTTCTTTTATGAAACAATGTGCATGGACGATGAGCACCAATGCTAAGCATCAAAGATGATCCCTAAACTTAAACAACTTGTATCACGTATTCAAGCTTGTATATGGAATACTAGATTATCTCGACATAGATTATCAAAATTTTAAATTTTTATTTTTATTCATCTAGCATGCTTTAGAGAAAATCTCCACAACTTTCCCTTGAGTTTTATATCATACCAAGTGCAAAAGAAATATGAAATGGAGGAGCGTGTTGATGTATCATGCATATGTTTGTTTTCTACTTTTCTTTATAAATGATTATACTCGGTTTTCTGATAATAAAGAGAAAAAATTACATTTATGGTCAAAATGTGCTAATAATTATTTTATGGGATAAGTTCAAATATAAAATTGAATCATAATTAAAATAAGATAATTTTGGATTATACTAAATTAAATAAAAAAAATTTGTTCTAAAAAATTTCTAGAGTAAATTATGAATCAAATTATTTATTGTTCAATTCAATTGTGAAAGGAAACATTTTTCTTCAGCTCTGTTTTTTTTAATAATAACAGTGATCAAATGAATTTAGCTAAATTATGATAAGTTGAGGGTTAAATTAAATAGTGTATTTTTATAGTTTCACAACTCTCTCTCTCTCTCTCTCTCTCACTCAGAGAGAATCTCTTGAGTTTTTTTTTTATTACAAAAGGATAGGATTAAACCTAGAGAAGAACTACATTATCTTGTCCGACCAATATAGGTCATAACATTCCACTAGAGGTTTATACCAAATGCGAGAGAGAATCCCTTGAGTTTTTTTTTTTATTACAAAAGGATAGGATTAAACCTAGAGAAGAATTACATTATCTTGTCTGACCAATATATGTCATAACATTTCACTAGAGGTTTATACCAAATGCTAAACTCATTCTCTCTATTTTGAGCTGCCTTAGCAAGTCAATTTGCTAGTCTAATCACCTCCATTGGTGAATACATAATTTCTACACACTACAATCACAAAAAATTAAATCTCTCACTTCTTGAATAACAAATCGCATTGGATGGTTAATCTCTCCTCCCTTTTTGATCAGTTGTATACCTTTTAAAGAATTCATGTGACATTGAACCTTGGTTATGTTAAATTGTTTACACAAGTGTAATCCCTCTTTCAAAGCTAGAATTTCAGCACCAATAGGAGGATAATATCCAAACCTCTTTTGGAATCCAAAGACCTAATTACTGATTGTATCCAAAAGTATACCTCCTTCAGTGGTGTGTCTCCATTGATTAATTGAGCCATCCACATCCAATTTAAGATAGTCATCTATTGGAGGATTCCATTTGTTTTCAGGCTCCTCGTAGTTTTGAAATATTCTGTGTTGAAGCCTCATATTGTCCACCTATTCTATGAGTTGATGCTTGAGGATGTAAATTAGTTCATTTACATTAAGCCTTTGCCCTTTAATTGGTCCTTTGCATCTATTCTTCCATGATGTCTAGCAAGTGGTGCTAAATACTGTGGACCATTTCTAAATATTCACAGCTATACCACCAAAAGCATTTTCACTGTTTCTATTTAACCAAACCTATAAATCACATGTGAAAAAAGAATGTATAGATATAGGATTAATTAAATTAGACCACACTGATTTAACAATCTCATGATCGCGAAGAATATCTAAAGGTGTTTCCTTATTATTACACTCAAAACGACGCAAACCATTCTCACTTAATTCTTTTTTAACTCTAAGGGAGTTTGAAGGGGTTCTCTCATGATTTACTTGCCACATAAAGTGTTTTATTTTTTCAAGAATTGACTATCGCCACATCTTTTTCCATAACAGGGCAGAATGATGATTCTCATAGTTTTGAAGAAATTTGTAAGCTGAGTGAATGCTGAAGTTTTCATCCAAAGACTGTCTCCTTGAGTTGATTTGCCATATATTTTTTAACCAGTTGATCTACTAATTCAATGGATTGACATGAAAGAATCAAGAGCATCCGTTCGACCGACGATGCTGATAAGCTCTTCAGCTTTCATTAATTTAAACGCACCGCTTGACACGACTCCGGAGTCCGGAGTTAAGTAGCTGTCACTTGATCATTTCAACGGTCAAGATTGCGAAAACTGGACTGAAAAGAAAACCCTCCATGAAACGATGCCAGGTCGGTTGCTTGCCTTATCCCTAGTCACGCGCTCTCTCAACCGCGTGCACTGTACCCGTCATCCGAAGGCACTCCTATTTTCCGATTGATCCGGCAATGAGGCTCAGAGGATCACGGCCTCCGCAGATGTGGAGCATTCCTTCCCACTTACTCAATCTCTCAGATGGCGAGGTTGTTGCCGGCAGTGGCAGCAGTCACCGCTGTCTTCCTTATCCTTGGAGAATCCGTTGAGACTTCGCCGGAAAACTTCGACGCCCTCCTCCGATTACCGGTCGAGAGTTTATGTCTTCATCTTATTGTTCCTGCTGGTTACCCGTGCTCCGAGATCACTGTACTTCCCTTGCATGATTCTCTATTCCAAGCTATAGTTTGTTTGGTAGGAACATTTATTACAGCAGTTTGAGAGTGCAGGCACTCTGGAAGATAAAAAATTCAGACTTTAATCACTGGTGGAACATAATAAATTTGATGAAATAGCTACTTTTATTCTTCCGGAAATTTGTAATGTTGATTTCTGAAGTTGAAGGAGTGGAAATTTAACGTAGCTAGTTTTTGTTTCTCTTTACCAAAATTTTGTTGTTAGAAGTGAAAAACGTAACGTATATGCAGAATATTTACAGAAATCGCATGCTTAAATGGGTTTTGCTTGCTTCTCTCCGTCTCTCCGTCATTATACTCTTGTTCCATTATCCCTAGATTGAATCGATCTTGCCTAATGGGAATTTGTCTTTTACCATCAGATTCAAACGGAGGATGGTTACTTGCTGGCTCTTCACCGTATCTCGTCTTCCCGTCCTGATAATGCGGGACAACGTGGTCCTCCAGTTCTGCTTCAACATGGACTCTTCATGGTGAACTTTCATGTTATGCCTGCTCAATAAATTCTTAATATAAACTCAATAACAAAAGACGATATAACTGATCTTGATGCTTAGAATGTGGCAACTTGTTTTCTGTTGATGAGGTGTTGAAATCGTGTCAGCATCACATGCATAGTTTATGAATTGGTCGGAAGAGCTTTAAAAGTGGCTGCTTGCAATGACTTGCTGTAGTTTGGCGTGGCCAGACAGAAGTGAAAACTGAAAACCAGTTACTCAATTTGCTGATGCGTATAACATGCAATTGTGTAATTAAAAGGGTAGCGCAGCCTAATTTTTTAGAAGAGGAAATGGTTGATTATTGCGAATGAAAAACCAACTCTTTGAATCATAGATGTTTAGTGGTTCATAATATGTTCTTTAGGAAAATTAATGATAAATGTGCCAAATGCATAAAAGATTTGTTTTATGCATATCTGTGTGTTATGCTGGATGGCATATGATGTCCCTTTAATTTCTTAATGTAAAGGAGTGAGTTTTGTGGAAGTATTAAGAAACTTTTTCCAATTTTCTCTTAACTAAAGAATCTAATGGGGAGGAAGGGAGGGTTGTTTTTCAAGCTAATTTATGACTCGGTTGAAATGGATCGTCTTTTGGAATTTTAAACTTTTCAGAATGAAATGGTAGCAAACACTATGAACTTCACTTGGATTGGTCATAAATTTTAAACATGTTGCTAGGATTAGGAAGCAATATTTCGTTAAAAAGTTTTGACTTTCTATTTGTTTTGCATTGTTTTGTATTTTTCCATTACTCACTGAGATTTCATATTTTTTTGGTGGCCATATTATGTTTTAACATGTTTTCTTTTTCCTAGTGTGCTGCAAAGAAAACTATATATTCACGGGATTAGCCACACAACATGCTCTACAATAACACTCTACGTCCATATGTGATACTTCTAAATGAAGTCTGAATTCCTCTCTAGAGTCATCTGATCTCACATGCTATTGTGGTTGCAAGCTATTACAATCTTGTGATTCATTCCAAGTCTTTAGTATTTCCTTGTTTCGGGATATGCTTATGGAATTTTGGTTAGTGCTTATCTTTGCGACCTTTATGGGATAGACTTTTACATTATGTATAATATTTCCTTCATTAGGAGGTAGAAGGGGTCTAAAATGTAGATTGAAAGAATAACTTGATTGAATCTCAACATTTGTTCATTAATGTCAATTTTGAGATATGATCAGGCAGGTGATGCATGGTTTCTTAATACTCCAGAACAATCATTGGGCTTCATCCTAGCAGATCAAGGTTTTGACTTATGGGTAGGAAATGTGCGGGGAACACGCTGGAGTTATGGGCACACATCTTTATCTGAAAAGGATAAGGTACGTAGAATAATGAATGAAGTTGATGATTGCTCATCATAAACAGTGGAGATGGAATGAAATAGCAGAACACTACTTTTTATTTCACTCTGTAGTTCTTGTTTCTAGGTCTACTAAGATCTCATGATGATCAGAATCAGAATTAGGGAAGACACAATGGCAAAGTAGCAAATTGTCATCCATGAGATTTTCTTACTCATTGATCTTCAAAAGACCATTGGCTATATCTTTTACTGCTTATTATAAAAATTTTAATATTTTCATTCTTCACCATCTCGTTATCTTAGGTGTAATGGTTAGTGTGGTCAGAGTCACGCCCATTGTGCAATGTGACTAGTAGAACACTGTTTCTCTCGCAGGAATTTTGGGATTGGAGTTGGCAGGAATTGGCCATGTATGATCTTGCAGAAATGATTGATTACATACACTCGGTAACAAACTCAAAGCTCTTTGTTGTAGGACATTCACAGGTATTACTGATTGTTGCACATCATCCTTTACCTGTTTTGTACATGCCATAGTATGCATTTAATATATCACTCTTCAGGGGACAATTATGTCTTTGGCCGCCTTCACCCAGCCAGATATAGTAAAAAAAGTTGAGGCTGCTGCTCTTCTATCTCCAATATCTTACTTGGATCATGTTGATGCACCTTTTGTACTTAGAATGGTGAACATGCACATTGATCAGGTATCGGTCACCTCATTCTGTTTGTTTTGCCTGTAAGTTGAACTTTGTGACGAGTAATGAGTATTGGGTGGTGCAGATGATCCTTGCTATGGGTATTCATCAACTCAACTTGAGAAGGTTTTATTGTTAGGCGTTCTTTCTTTTACTCCTCCATCTTGCTTACATTCTTGTAATTTTATTTAATTAGCGCATGCTGACATTAGGCAATTTTCATTTTCAGTGATTGGGGTGTCAGTCTTTTAGATTCAATATGTGATAGCCGTTTAAATTGCAATGATTTGCTGACATCAATAACAGGTATCTCTCCCTCAGATTCTGCCCGCATGTCTCTTTTTATGTTTTTGTGCCTTTGAATGCACATGATAGGCTGTGATTGTGCTTGCATCTGTTCGTGATGGGGGATTTATTTATTGGGAGACTGTTATGACTTATGGTTTTCTCGTGTTCTATTTGTGATAGTGCTAATCTACCCATTTCAGATTATATTCGGCATTTTACAGATTTCTTTTCACTTTCTCTCTGGTGGGATCAAGATACAGTGTGTTAATTTATTAATTATTAGTTGCGTATGAGATGTGAATACTCCTACCTGCATCACAGAAAGGTTTTCTGGATTTCTTCCTTCCATCACCCAGTAAAGTGTTTGTGAAGAAAAGTTGATCTGTAATGACTCTAAAAAGCATGATAGTTACTACTACCGAGTCTCAGTGATTGATTAATTTAAAACATGAATGTCAATATTGGACAATGAGTTGGTCACCAACCTTTTATATGCATTGTGTATCTTCTACAGTGAAGGGAATTACTGGTTGATGTTCTTTGCTTGGCCTCAAAATTTTATTTTACAACTGGGATTTCTGATTTCTAACCATAAAGCAGTGTGTGAAATTTTGCAATCATAGCTTTTTTTTTTTTCTAATTTATTAATTTTGCTTGAATAAAATTACAGGGAAGAATTGCTGCTTCAATAATTCACGTGTGGATTTTTATCTGCAATATGAACCTCACCCATCATCCTCAAAAAACCTGCGCCATCTGTTCCAGAGTAAGCTCCATCTACTTTCACTCCTATGACAATTATGTTATGACTGTTAAAAATATGTGCGGCTCTGGTTTTAAACATCTGTTAAACTGTCAATCACATTCTAATTCTGTTTCTCTTTTTCTTACCAATTACTACAAGGTATTATCTCAATATTTTCACATAATCATATTCACATTAGGGGATATCTGCTCTCAAGTATTTACATGATGTGAATCAAGTGGATAAACTAGCCTCTGTACAGGCTAGAGATGGTAGAAATCTTATAGGTTTAAAAATAATATTGATCACGTCAGAGAGATTAGTTTGTTTGCATGTCTACTTCTATTCTTGGTTTTTAGTTCTCATATAATTAAAATTATTTTATTATCTCAATTAACAATATTTCTAAAAGTTTAATAAATGATAGAGCACAATAGCATTATATAATTCATGTTGCTGTCCCCACTTAGTGGGACAGGGAGTTGTTGTATTGTTGTTTGTTTCTGATTTCTGTTCATCTATTGATTCATGGACGCTGTGACCCAATTGAGGACGTTCTCTATTTCTTATTTCTGATGTACGAATTTGAATTGGACTAGAATATTTCCTTTACTGACTGTACTGTCCGTAATTAGAAATTGGCAAGCCGATTGTGAAGATTGTTTTCTTATCATAATTCTATGGCTTACCGATTCTTTGTGCTGTCAAACAAAGATCGCTTCTGAACAGTGGTTAATTAGCCAATTTCATAATTTGCATGATTGGTAATGAACCAGCTAATGGAATCTGAAATCTTTTTTTTTTTTAATCAAATTATGGCTTCACCATGAGTCTTCTAACTTCTTTCTGAAAATGCGAAAAGTCCATTTTGGGTTTGGATTGCTGAAATAAATGTTCTCTGTATAATCTGATAGAAGTGATCTGAACACTTCTGACCTGTTCACAATTGAATTCTTATGTTATGTTCACGATCGGCTTGAATATCCTATTCACTATTGAACTAAATCAACAGTGTCTCAAATCTAATGACCTATATTTGTTTACCAGTGATCCGTAAAGGTACTTTCGCTCAGTATGATTATGGAATCCTAAAAAATCTAAGAGTGTATGGCCAGTTGAAACCTCCAGAATTCAATCTTGGCAACATACCCAAATCATTGCCTCTATGGATGGCTTATGGGGGAAATGATGCTTTGGCAGATAGGATTGATTTTGCTCACACTCTGAAGGAATTGCCATCCACACCAGAGCTTCTTTTTCTTGAAGATTATGGTCATGTTGACTTTATTTTGAGTCTAAACGCTAAAAGAGATATTTATGACCATATGATTGGATTTTTAAAATCATTCAAGAACTTTAGTGGCTCTGCTAGTTGTAATGTTTGCAATTTTTAGAAGTCGTGGATTCACATTTATCCTGTGGGTATAAATAAAGCTGAGAACCAATTTGATGACTGTACAATCTACAAGTGCTGTGCTTTTAGTGTAGCATTGTCAAATTAGTATCTTCTTCTACTTCCACAAGCCTTCTTTTGTACTATAGCATCTAAACAAGTTTTATTTTGTTGAAATGACTTTTTTTTTTTAAGAGATAAAATATCATAACATATCATATCATGGAGCTGTGTACATGCTTTTTGGGTCAATATTTGAATGGTTTGAAACAAGTAGGGCCTGTAATTCAGATGGGTGAAGTTTATTTAGATCGAGCTTAAAATATCATACTCTTTTTAAAAAGTTTATATAGTCAAGTTCAGCCTTAACATCCTCAGCTTTCGGCTTATTCAGGCCAGCTCAAATATCTGAAACATTTTAAAATTTTTTTTTATTTTTTAAATTAATTTTAATTTTTAAATAATTTTATTAAGCATAAAATATCATTTTAATTTCAAAAGAGTAAAATAAAAAATAGTAATTTATTAACTTTATATTAAAGAACCCTATTACTATTTTGTTGTATTATATGTAATTGTTTCATGAATATTTTCTTTACTTGTAAATTAATGTCTTAATTGTTTAAATATTACTCTTATTGTGGTCATATATAAATATTTTATATATTTTAATTAAATTATATTATTTTAATTATGATAAAATTGATCTCAATTCAATCAGTTAGATTATTAATTTAAAATTATTGTTTGATTAATTTAAAGATTTTTATAACTTTTAGATAAACTATACTTTTTATTTTTTAAAAATATAAGAAAAATAGTCATAATTATATTATATAAAAAAATTATTTAATTATGAGTAAAATATTATTTTTTTGAGAATTATTTTTTTCAACTTTTTATATTGTTTAACCGTTACATACAAAGGATTTTTACTTTAATTTATTCTTATTTTTTAATCAAGTCTAGTATGGACAATAATCAAATGATTATCCAAGAATATTATTCTATTTATTATGTTTATCTAATAGTAGAGTCAAAAATTTGTATGTATCTGAATTTTATTTTTAAAATTATTTTTACTTTAAAATTAATTATCTTATTTTACAAAAATATAAAATATTTTTTTTGGATATTCAAATGATGTACTCAAAACTTTTTTTTAAAACAAATTGGCTCTTAAATTATAAAATCAATATTAAAATATATTTTGAATAATATTTTGAGATATTTCATTAGTTAAAAATAATAAAAATATAAATTTTTTTAATTTTTTTAAAAATAACTATAATAATAGACTTTAATATATAGCATTTTAGTGTAAAATGATATAAAACTTAAAAAATTAATAAATATTTATTATATTTTATATTTTTTTATTTAAGTCTTTGGCCCAAGCCCATTTTTTCGCGGTTTGGACTCAGCTCTAAATTTTTTAAATGAATTTAAGCTTACCCGTGGGTTTGGCTCAAATAATTGGTTCTAGAAACCAACTACTTGCTCGAGGACAAAATTAGAATTCTGATAAAAACAAAAATAGCCTAGGCGCTTCATTTAAAAAATATTTTATCCTAAATAATATCAAGCAGGGCAAAAAGTCCCACGGAATCGCACGGTGTTCAATTCAACCAATCCTGACCCCGAAAAAAATAAAAATAGATTTGGACATTAAAAAAAAAAAGAAATAATTTACGCTAAAGTTTTTGAGCCATCCCATACAGCTAAAGTTCTTGTACTAAACGTTTTTGTTTCTTCCTTGTTCACAGAATATTTCACAATCACATGATAGCTCAGTTGATGTCGTTTGTATTTATAAACTTGAATGCTTCTCAACCAATCCTTCTAACTTAAACGACCAAAAAGAGTTGGTCCCCCGCCACAGTGGTGCTTACTATTTTTATGTGTGGATGTGGTGCCTACAACTCTCTAGAAGTCGGACAACGAATTTTTTGTTTTACACAAATTTAAATTCAAAAATGCGTTTAAATAGCCATAATTTCGTGTCTCTGTCTTCTTTCACTAAGACCAATGCCTGTAGTGTCAGTAGTACTCGCCATTTTTATTTGATAACATTATACTTAGATTGTTTTTTAAAAATATTAATTTATAGAAACATAATAAATTTTTGAAAACTAATATCATTATCAAATTTTATGAGATATTCATCATCAATTTTTAAGACAGTTACTAGTAATTTTTAAAATTCTTTAATTTTAAGTAATTTTATAATAATTCTTCAGAAATTCAACAATATTCTTTTCTAAAAAATTAATACTGAAATCCATCAGACTTGACACTTGGCGATAATTTTAATCTTTGATAATAATATTTTTTTTTAAATGCTTGGGTACAATTTTCCAAAATTATCTTCGGCTGACATCTTCCACCCATGCAACCGGCGCATGTGAATGCACGGATTGCAATAATAACAATAGAATAATACACCCACATTATGAAATATACTTTTTCTAAATTCCCTGCAATTTAAATTATAGGATATTTTAAATAAAATTTTATATATTAATAAATTTATTAAATATATTTTATAATTTTATTTTGTCAAGATAAAAATATAAACTTTTAAAAATATACTTCATTTAATACTTCATTAAAAAAAATATTAAAGAAAAAGAATATATGGTAAGGGTAATATTAAAAAAGTATCATTAATAAAATCTTATTTTTATCAAATATCTTATATTTTAGAATGCTGAATTTTTTTAAAAGTGTATTATAATTTAAGACGGAGGGAGTACGTTTTAAAAGCTTCATTTTATAAGTCACGTGCAACTTTTTAGATAATATTTAAAAAGTATTTCAAAAATTATCCTTCATGAGAGAGAGAAAAAAATAACATGATATCACTTTTTAAATTTATTATATAGGAACATATTTAAAATCTTACACTCTTTTATTCCTTGTACTCTTTTTGCATTGATATTAATAATGTTGATAGAAATGATTTATAAAAAGGACTAATTGAACATTTTGGAGTTGGAATTCATGGTTTTTAATTTTAAAGAGAAAATCAATTATTTAGTCCTTATGACTTATTCTCTCCGTCCTTACATGTAAGATATTTTTAACTAAATTATGCAAACTAATAAAAATTAATTATTTAATTTTAAGCATAGTAATATTTTAATTTTACCCCCAATTATTGTAAATAAAAAATAAATATCTTTTTTAAAGTAAATTAATGAGAAATTTTTTTAAAAACCTCTTATTTATAAGGACGGAAGCAGTAATTTTAACTCAATATTTAAATTTTAACTTGTTATAATATATTTTTATAGTTTTAACTTGATTGTAACTCAATTTTTTAAGTTTGATTGTTATAACTTAGTAGTTTCTATAATTGTAACCATTTAATATTGGTCTCTATTTTTAAAAATGAAATTATAAAAATTAAAACTATTTTAAAATTTTGATCTTTATAATATTTATAAATATTAAAATTTTAATATTTATAAAATATTATTCCTAAATTTTAACATAATTTACAAAGATCAAAATTTTAAAATAGTTTTAATATTTATAATTTTTTTTAAATAGAGACCAATATTTTAAATGATAAAAATTATAAAAATTAAATTATAAGAGTCAAAGTTAAATGATCGAGTTAGAATCAAGTTGAAACTATAAAAATAAAGTTATAATGAATTAAAATTTAAACATTAATTATAACTGAATTAAAATTTCAATGACTAATTGATTAATTTTCACATTTTTTAATCATCTTTCAATTTGTGCATGCCCTCCTTGTAATGAACCACGCTAATAATATTTATTTTTTCTGTTAAAAAATATAAAACATTTTATCGAATCTAATTCTCAATAAAATAGTTAATTATCTTCAAACTAATATCATTTTTATATTTATTTTATTTAATAGGATGTTTTACTTTAAAATAAATATAAAATAATTTATTTATTATGGGTAATTTTAAAAAAATATATTAATTATATCTTAAAATACTAAAAATATCTTATATTTTTTAATATCAAACCCCACAAAATGTTTTATATTTTTCAAGAGAGGGTATAATATATATTGTGTTATTTTTTTTAATCAAAACTAACACAGTAACCACACATATGCATAGCAGAATAATTTAATTAAATATAGTGTATAAAAAAGAATTTAATTAAATATGTAAAAGTCAAACTTAAATTTCAATTGTCACAAAATATCAAAATGGGACGCCCACTATAAATCAAGCGCCTCCAACTGTAATGCTATTCATAAGTTAAATACGGTATTAAATCATCTTTTTAAAAAATTATATATTATAAAAAGAATATTATTTTATATAATTAAAAGAAAAATGTGAAGGTTGCCTATATGAATGGTAATGAATGGGATCGTTGAATGTAGTCCCAACTCCATCTATTGGCCATTATAGCTGGCCTCCCCCGTTGTGAATATTCAAAAACATCGATCAAGTGTAATAATTATATTTAAAAATTTAAAAGCTGAATTAAATTATTTCTGTAGTTAATGAAACATATTTATTTAAAAAATAAATGTTTATGAGGAACAATTTAAAAAATTTGATATAAATATTTTTAAAAATTTAGAATTTTACTTATAAATAAAAATGAGGAAAACCATGGTTGTTGGTCTTATATATGTTCAAAAACACCTTGCAATAACACTTCCTTTTCTTTTCTTCTATGATGAGCACTTCTTTCATTTCTTGTTGTGGTCACTTTTGAAAAAGACAATTGTTTTTGTTTATTTCTTATTTTAAAAATTTAAGAATTATCAATTGCAATTTCTCAAGTATACTCTTTTTTTTTTGGTGAATAAGTGTACTCTTATTTTTAATTCTATAGAAGTCTCATTTAAAGAAGACAACTTATACTAATATTTAATAAGAACATATTAAAAAGCTCACAACGAAAGAACATATTAAAAAATATTAAAATATATGAGATTTTACATATATAACTCATGTTATAAGACCAAATCAAACAAACAACCCAACATTTATTATATTTTATATTATGGTCAATTTATTATATTTGTCAATAATATACTATTGTATATCAATGATAAACTCATTGTAAATTTTAAAATTTTTAATGATAAATCTCTTATATATCAATGATGAACTCTTTGTATATCAATGTGAATTAATAATACTTATAAATTTTCAAAAATTTTGCCCACATTTTTTGGGGATAATATTTTTTCAACCAGTAGACCAATTTATCCTAAAATATATTTCTACTAATTACTAATGACTTCATTGGGTTCCTATTATAGAGTGCTTTGTCGCATAATTTATTGGTTTTTAATATAAGTCACGTAAAGAGTCATTAATTAATAATTAACATTTTATAATTTCCCTATTGCAAATTATTAAAAGGAGAATTTAATTCTAATTTAGTATTCCCCATCCCACTTTATAAGGCATTTTTTGATGTGATTTAATATTCTAAAATATAAGATGTTTTCAAAAAATAGATTTCATTAATAATTATTATTTCACTTTTACCCATCATTATTTGTTCTTTAAATAAATTTCCTTCTCCCTCTCACTCTTATTAATGAAAAGTAGTTTTAAAAGTTCATAAAAAAGAAAGATTATAAATTATATTCAATGAACTTCATTAGTCCATATAATTTTACAAAAAGATGCCTTATAAATAGTGCCAACTTTCGAGGGTAGTATTTCCATATGGTTTTTCAAATATTGTGTTTCTATCTTCCGCTACAACTTCATGTTTGATGAGCCAGAATGCAAGTATTTGAAAAAATTCTTTTTATTTTTAAATCCATATTCTTTAATTAGGACAAGGTTGAAATATATTTTACTTTTAAAACAAATTTAATGAATTAACCACTATTATTTAAATTTCAATAACATAGTTGAAAGTAACTTATAATAGAGACAAAAAAGAATAACATATTTACTCCTAATTAAATGCTAATAATATATTAATTCTCATTAGTCATGCTCGCCTCTCTATCACTTAATAATTCTCATTTCTATCTCATTCTCACATTTCGATCATGATTTTATTATTTCATCCTTTTATTCTCTATGAAGAAATGAAAGGATATAGCGCCAAGTAGGCCTAACCCCTAAGATTCAAGTTCATAAGCCAGATTTTTTAATTTTGATCATTTGTTGAAACTCAGTACTTATTCAAAGGGCCAGGACCAATTGCCAATAAGCCATTTTCTTAAAAAGATTATTTAAAAAAAAAAGCTCAACATTATAACATTATAAATTAATTAAGATATTCTAAAAATCAAAATAAATAGAACAAATATGGGTCCTCAATTATATAACAATCATAAGTTAAATTTCTACATGCTAATCACTCGGTGTATATATAAATTGTACATAGTTAAATGAGAGAGAGAGAGAGAAAAACAATTCCAAATCATCAGTATGGTTCTATATAAAAAATAATAGTCTTTCATCACAAAACCATCAGCACATCCTGCCCACAACAATTTAAATTTAAATTTGTAGTAAGTAGAATCAAATATTCTACATCTAAACTTGCTTAACAAATCAAAGAACTAAACTAATAATTGTTCCACAGTATCACAAAAATATTTTAAATAACAAATTCACCTATGAAACAAAAGGAAGATAAAGTTTATGATCACAAACCTTATTTTAATTCATAGACTAACATAGAAAATAAATTAGGGAACATTCATGTTTCCTCATTTTTAAAATTTTTTAATGTGACCTTTTAAAAAAAATTAATAAGGGTTTAAAGGGTTATTTGAGTCTGAATATGTTTTTACAGGTTTAACAGGGTTGGATTTAGTCTTGACTGCATTAAAAACTTATGATTTTTTAAACCTAAACTCTTATATCTGGTAAAAAAAAAAAAAAACCTAAATTCTTACTATAAAAATAAATTTAAATGAATGGCCTATCAAGCGTATTCAGGCCATGTGGAAAGAAGGAAGGAGAGGCTAACAGATTAATTAGAATAATTAAATGCTTTGTTATTTTGTCGTGTTCCAAATAAAGAAATTCAACCGCCACCCTTTAAATTCCAACCACCTCTGCTCTGGGATGAACTTTAATCTCACTCTGTCGCTCGAGCCAACCGCCCGGGCCATGTACATCAATTAATAAGGTGCAAAGAGACGAGTAAGAGATTGGTCTCGTTAATTTTTTTTTATTATTTATAACTTTTTTTATTAAAAACATTTGTATTCAAAATATAATTAAGTATTAAATATAAATATATTTTTTATTGAAAATTTAAACTTTAGTTTGTCATACTGTGAAGGGCTACTCTCTTTCGATATGAGTCTCATTAATTTTCCAATTGTGCTAATTTTATAAAAATAAAAATTAAAAGATAAATTAACTCCTAAATTATATATTTAAAAGTGTTGGGGATTCTAAATTTATTTTTGATATACTATTCACGTTCAACTGTTGCAATCTTGCGCATACTATTAACAAAAAAATTTACAAAAGTCGTTATTTTCTATAATTTTTGTCTTTTACTGTAATTTTCAAAATTATTTTTTTATTTTTTTTTGTCAATCAAAGTTAAATTTTGTTTATAATAGGAGGTTAGAAGCAACACTGCAGTGTTAGGAGCAACATTGAAGAGGAATATTGTACTAAAAAAAAATAAAGGTCATAGACATTTCTAAACTTATAATTTAAGCATTAAATTATCCTTTAACCTTAAAAATAAGATATAATACTCAATCATCCCAATTTATAAGATATTTTTTTGAGAAAATTATATATATCAATAAAATTTATTAAATGTAGTTTACAATTTTTTATATGATAGTTTAGAATTTTAATTTTTTATAAACTTTTAAAAATATCCTTCATTAATAAAAGTGAGGAAATTTTTTTAAGAAGTGAAATAATAAGAGATAATATTAAAATAATTATTACTAATTAAAAATTATTTTTATAAAAATATTTTATATTTTGAGATATCAAATAACTTTAAAAAATATCTTATAATATAAGACTGAATGTCTGATGGTCGAGAGAGTACATGCATGTTTTACAATTTTCTGGTGATTGATAAGTAATGTGCTCTCTAATTTAAAAGAAATATTTTAGATCTCATTTGATATAATGAAAGAGTTTTTTATAAAATTAAAATTAAAATTAAAATCAACATATAATTGAATTTTAAAAATATGTCTGGTATGATGATAAAATTTTGATATAATTTTAATAAATATTTATAATTAAAATAAAAAGATCAAAATACCCTTTTCTTCAAAATTAAATACTTCCTTTGTCCTTCGCCTTTTTCCCTTTCCTTCAACTGCAAAATACAAACCTATCAGAAAACAAATTAGAATCACCACAAAGATAAAAAAAAAATCAACAAAAAACCACATAAACTCATTTTGCAATATGATCCCAAGATGATGGGTGCCTATATTCTCAACGTTCTCGGCATTGCTAGAGCCCTCTTTCTCGATTGGGATTATTTCAATCATGATTTCTCTCACTAGCCCCACCTTGTCGCCGCCTTTAAAAGAGCTACTCTTCTCCCCTATGCTTCTCTTTTTTCGTGAAAGAGCTGTTCTTGTTTTGTTTCTCATCTCTCTTTAAAATTGAAAAGGAAATTTTAGTCCCACAAAAAATTATAGAAGAAGAAGATGGAGAATAGCTATAGAAAAAGATAGATATACGATGGTTGTGGATTGTGGAGGTGCAATGCTGCAAGCTTCTAAAAGGTGCAAATGTGACAATGTCATTGAAGGCAAAGGGACCTCAAGAGCCAAGTCCACATGAATTGATCCAATTCCATTGAATTAGGGAAAGAATCATATTCTTGCTTTTTTGATTGAATTGGGATTCTTAAGAATCAAAATTCATGGCTGCCATACATGCTCTTACGAAAATTCACCTATTTTGATTTTAAAAGATTTGACTTTTTTTGAAAAATATTATCGGAATCCTCCTTTCAATTGGAATTGTTTCAATCGTGATTTCTCTTGCTAGCCCCACCTTGTCACCACTCATGAAAGAGTTGCTCTTCTCCCCTATGCTTATCCTTTTTTGTGAAAGAGCTGCTCTTGTTTTGTTTCTCATCTCTCCTTAAAATTGAATAGGAAGTTTCAGGGTGCGTTTGGTTTTCATCTATTTAATATTTAAAATGGACTTTTGAACTTTTTGAATGTTAAAAGTTATTTGGGTAATTTTTTGAAAAGCAAAATGACTTTCTAAAAGTGAGTTAAAATGAGTTTAAAATGTGAATTTTAAAATTTTATTTTTCAGTGGATTTCAAAAGTCCATTTCATATGTTAAATGAGTTGGGAGCAATTATGAAGGGAATAATTGGTACCTAATTTTCTAAATGACCATGATACCCTTTGATCCATATAACTTCATACACTAATGAAGAAAATATGATTAACACTAATGATGATAATAACGAGCATACATTTTCATCATCAATTCCAAATATAATTTCAAGCATGACTTCTGATAGAGAGATAAATAGGGTTTGAGAGTCCGTTAGAGATCAAATTATATATTATATATTGAACCATTAATCAAGTATATTTTTTTCCAATATTAAATTATATATTTTTTATTCTTATTATTTAACATCTTAAATTTCATATTATTTTAATTTTTTTGATATTTTTTAAACATTTCTAATATATTATATGTGTATAATAAAAAATTATAAATTATCATAAATCAATATCCTTTTCAGTCATTGTATATTCAAAAGTATATTTTAAAAGCACAATTTTTTATTAATCCAAACAACTTTTAGTTTGTCAAATTGATTTTTGAAAAAATGTATCCAAACACAAATTTTGTTACGAAAATTGACTTTCATTCAATTAACTTTTGTCAAATGAACTTTTATTAAACTGACTTTTAATAAATTAAAAATCAAACACACACTCAGTCAAAAAAAAAAATTGTAGAGGAAGAGGATGGAGAATAGCTACAGAAAAAGATAGATTTGCGATGGTTGTAGATTGTGGAGGTGCAACGCTGCAAGTTTCTAAAAGGTGCAAATGTGACAATTTCATTGAGGGCAAAAGGGTTTAAAGAGCTAATTCCACCTGAATTGATCCGATTCCATTGAGTTAGGAAAAGAATCGAATTCTTTTTTTTTAATTGAATTGGAATTCTTGAGAATCAAAATTTATGGCTACCAAATATGCTCTTACAGAAATTCACCTATTCTGATTTTAAAAGATTTGACTTTTTCCGGAAATTATTTTTTTCCTGATACAATCTCCTCCACCCCCCAACCTTCTAATACAATCCCAATTGAACATTTAATACTAATATTTTTTTGATCAGAGTGAAGATTTTTGATAAAGGGACTTGCAAAGGAATAACGCAAGCAACGCAATTTTTATTTCTGATCCCGAAGATTCAGATTAATTATTAATTAAGCACCTTCTTGCAAATAGAATAAGGAGAAACTCATTCTAAAACCCCACACAACACAAAGAATTTAGATACAAGCATATTTTATAAAATTACAAAATTACTTTGAATGCCCTTGTTTTTAATTTATTAAAATTGTGAATAATTGCTGGATAATTATCAATTATTATTGATGAAAGTTATCAAGGAAAAATTTCCATTGACAATTATCCAACGCTATTTAACAACTAAAGAGATATCCGCGAGAACCATCCACGTGGTCCTCCAACGTTATCATCAAACACTTCTTCCGAGCGAGTGATGATCTTCGAATCGACACTGACACAAGAGGCCATCTTTTTCATATCTTCGATAAACGCATCAAGATTCCGGCTGGAGGAGCCGCCGTTGGCAACGGCGGCCTCCGCCGCGGCCTTCCACTTCAGAGCATTTCTCTTCAACTCCAGAGCCCTAGGTCCCACCGAGGCTTGCTCTAAGCACTTGTTCATTTCGTCTCTGGTAATGACATTGTTCTGATCTTGCGCATTTCCCAATCTGAGCCCGACGCCGAACACATCAACTAAGAACTTGGCGTTGGTGACCTGATCGCCCCATGCCGGAAACGTCAGAACTGGAACCCCACAGGTGAGAGCTTCCACGGACGAATTCCAACCACAGTGAGTTACAAAGCAAGACACCGAAGGATGAGCTAGAACTTCCTCTTGTGGGCTCCACTGGACCACCTTGCCTCTATCCCTGCCATCATATTCAATGATCCATCCTATTATCATATTAATTTATAGTAGTATATATATTATAATTGCATTTCTCTCATCATAATTAATAAATTTCTATCTATACTTTTGGTGCAAGACAATTGTCTTTTTTTTTTTAATTTATGGTCAAAAAAGGCAATGGCTTAAGTGCGTTTAAGGAAACTTAGCCGAATTAATTAGAAAATTATTAGCCCCTAAATTATATCAAAAGGACCTTATTAACCAATAGTAACTAGATTTTCTCTGTTTCCCCAAACAATTCGAATCCTTTGCATGTGTGTTGTGACAGGTTGCATTTGGGTTTTTCTTTTTATTATTAGCTAATTGACGTCAACTTTTTTTATTTTATTATTTTTAAACTTTTGGGTTTTTCTTTTAACTAAATCGAATGTAAAACAAGTAAATTTTTTTAAAATAATAATTTAAATTCAAAACTCAAAGTAGAAATAATAAACCGCCCTAATAGGCTTTGTGACCATCTATTTTAAATTTTTGATATTGAGTTTAGTGAAAAATTATTTCCTCCAAACGTGACGAACTTTGCATTCTAGGACCGTGTCTGAAATAAAATTGTTTCGAACCATTGAAAAAAAAAAACCTGAAACAAGAAATTAAAGAAATCTTACTTAGTTTTCTCCAGAAAGCCATCGGGAAGAACGTGAGATTGAAGGCTCTGAGTTTTTTCCGGTGGTTTCCGAACCCACAGAAACGAGACTTGAGAATCCAAAAGCCCATATGCAATCTCGTCTACTTGTTCTTGAGGCAAATACACGATGCTTCCAAACGAAACATAAACCACCGACCCTGAAGGCTTCGAGTTTAGCCACTCTATACAATCGTCGGCTTTCACCACCAAATCCCCACGAATATCATCACTCACTGTTCCTGAATCTGCTGGTTTGGGGTTCTTGAACAGAGGCCCGACAGATCTAATGACACAGAACTTCGACATGTAGTTTATATAGTCCTTCTCTAACTCCACAAAAGTGTCCATCAACACACAAAACGGTACATTGAAGTTCTTGAACTGTCCTAATATGAGCTCCCCGATAAAACGATAGGGGCTATCAAAATGCAGAAAGCTGGGGATTTCGTCGTATTTAAGGACAGGTAAAGAAGGCAAGTGAACGTCGATGTGAGGATCCAAATCTGAAGGAAAATGTACGAGTTTGTGAAAGTAATGGTAATAAGCAGAGAAAACAGCACAAGATTGAACCCAGAGAACAGCAGAAGGTAAGCCAAATTCAGAATCAACATCACAGACCCAAGGTACGAAAGCATTATTGATAATGCAAGAAACAGGCTCACGAGAATCGTTATACTTGTGAATCATCTGCGATATGACTTGCTTGCCAACAAGCTCTAGCTGAACCAAGTACTCCCTGAGATTTTTCCTTCTGGGGTCGTCTTTGTCCCAGCCATCTTCGAAGAACTCGAACCTGAGGAAGCCGTCGCCGACGGGGATGGCTTTGTCGGTGACGATGCGGTTTGCGTTACGAAGGTCTTTGCCAGCGTTTTCTGGGGTAGTAAAGGTGACGAATAGACCCTTTGAGGCTAAGCGTTTTCCGAGTCGGAGAAGAGGATTGATGTGGCCTTGGCCGGGAAATGAGACCAAAAGGGCGTGCATCGGAGCTGCTTTAGATTCAGAACCCATTTTTTCCCACCAAATACCCTATCGATCTATTAATAACGTTAAGGTGAATGACAAGAAGAATACCGAATGAATTCGTGCGTGGCGTATGGAATATTTAAGCTTGGATTTTTTTCCCCTTTTGCTGCTCCTGTTTTCAATTGTGAAATTCAATTTAAATCATTAAATTTACATTATTTAAATTTCTTTTTTTCAAAGATGTACGATGTACCTACTTTTATTTGAAAGTTTACAGTGACTCCTAACTCCTCACTGATACATCACATAATTTCCTAGGATTCTATTCATAAGTCTTTTTTTCCGGCAGATATTCTATTCATAAGTGATTTTCAAGTTTCAACATATCTTATCAGAATTAAAAAAAATTTTAAAATTTATTAACTCTATTTTAAAAATTAATGAATTTTAATTCTGTCTTCATTAATATATATACTTTCTAGCAAAATTTATAGACACGATTTAATAGATTGATTGAATGAAGCGCTCCTCAGTATAATTTGGTAAATGAGCAAATTATTTTATAAATTTTAGATTCTATAATATCATAAATTCTGAACATATTTATTGTATAAATTATTTTTTTAACTTTTAAAAACAGTGTATTATAATTTTTATAGTTAACAAAAGTTAACTTTAACTACTAGTTAATAAGAAAATAACAGAAAATGACATAAAAAATTGTAGGAAAGACCAAATTACACCATTTTAAAAAAAAATATAACAATTTACACAAGATTTACGATACTACTGATTGTCAAATTTAAAAAGTAATTAGTTCATTTATCTATAATTAATTGATTGATTAAAAAGAATCAGCTCTAGTCAAACTAAAAATACTACTTCCTGAACCGTGCATTGCAAGGAAATATTCAATTCTTTAACTACTATTATCATTTAACGAAATTGTCAATGGATGTAGTATAGCAATAAATAATTAATTTTTATACTCAGTAATAATAATTAAAAAAATTTGGAGGGCCTCAATGGTTCCACGTTGTCTGTATGACCACCGCAGCTTTCGCTGTTTATGGGGATCTGCAGAAAAAAAATAGGGAAGTGAAACAAGCAGCATTAATTGGGTATTTAATTTTAAAAGTAATTATTAATGTCAAGGTTAGCAGCAATTACTTAATTTGACGGTCTTCATCTTTACTTTTTTCTGGAGTTTTCCCGTTGGCAGTTTATTATCGTCGGATTGCTTTAACAGCCCAAGGTCCCCGGGGAGGATGCCTAATTGACATTGAACACGCCTACTAATAGCTTGTGAGACCACTGCACGTAACATCTTGAATTTTGAATCTAAAAACTCAAAAATATATAAAAATTTAATAAACTATTAAACTCAAATAATCTAAAGTCTTGAGGTGTCTTGAAAATATAAAATTGTGTTTAAGGATTAAATTATAATTTTAAAGTCCTTTTAGACAAAAGTGTAATATTTTTAGAGATTTTAAGAAAATGTGAAATTAAAAAAAATGAGCAATTAAAGTTTAGAAGAGTTTAGAATAGGCTAAAAGAAATGAATAAAGCCTTAGAGGATAGAGATATTTACGATTATCTTGAAGAATAATTAGTAAAATTATTAAATTAAACAGAAGTAACGTTATTTGATAAATTTATCCTTACATCTCAAGTTTCATAGAAAAGAATTGCAATTAGATTCTAAGGATTTTAGTAGATCCAAAAAGGGCTTAGTGAGATTGCAGTTAAATTTCATGGATGCATTAGATCTAGTAGAAAGTCACTGTGCCATGGAGTATATGACAATTCTCTAAAAAGACAATGACTTATGATGATTTTAGAATAAGAGACTTCTTAAGTTTGGCTAATTATTATAGAGAACATATCCTTAACTTTTTCTTAGATAACTCAACTACTATCAAGGCTAAGAAAGGAAAGAGAAGAAAAATGAGTAAGAGTAAAAGCCTAACCATGTAAAGGGTTCTCTAAATTAGGACTTTAATCATCACACCAACCCTGGATAATCAAGGACTAATCGAAAATAATTATCATACAAGAGATTAATTTAAACAATTCATTGACATGTATTTTCACAAACTATTTAAAACAAAATGATTCCAAATCTTTAAAATATTTTAAGAACTCATATCATTCAATTAAATCTGTGCGGAAGCATGAGATTGATTAAATACTAAGAAACACAATTCAAAGTGGGAGAAAAACTTTTTCCTTATTTTCTCTCTATGCCCTTCTCCACATAGTATTCATATATTTGCTAGTATAACATTTGGCCATTCAAATGCTTCCGTAATTGGCAGCAGGAGGCTAAGATCTCAATCATATTTATTACAATGATTATCACCTACTCATCACACTTTATATATCATTTATTTATCAATAGCTCATTACATGCATAAATTTCCTTTTTTCATTCATATATAGTTAAAATCAACTACCTACCTTTGAACAACAAAAACACAAAGGGAGACCATAATAATATTTAAATTCTCAAATCATGAAAATAATAACTATTTTCACTTACAAAGGGTGGAGAGAGGGGGGACTGCCAGACTGGCTGGGGTTACAGCCTCTCCTAACTTTTAAATTTTTTCTTAGTAAAACGTAAGAATTATATATTTTTAGCTCCCATAAGTTAGCACATTATAGAAGTTATGATACACTATAGATGGAATTTTTATTCAATTTTATATATAGTCTTTTACAAATGTATAAAGCAACCATTTCAGTAGCTTAAAAATATGATTGTCATAAAATTTACTTATTTTTAACAATATAATGTTATACATGCTCTTAAAATATTGGTGTCATTTTATTTTGCTTTCATTTCATATTTAATGAAAGAAATTATGAAAATTATTATTAAATAACTTTGCTAAGCATTGCAACACAAATCTCAATATATATTGAATGCTATGTGCTTGATATTTATTATAAAGTTGTTTATTTAAAAGTTAAGAGGTTTGGTGAAGATGTTTTTCTAGAAAAAAAATACTTTTTTGAATAATCAAGCTATTAAAATTTATAATATGAATGGCTTTTACTTTGATATAATTACATCTCATTGATATAAAGATTTCATGACAATTGAGCATTATTAATGTATTGATATATTTATTTATTACGATTATCAATTGAAAGAATTAAGTAGTAAATTCAATAAGCAAGTAATAGAGTTTATTATATTGAACATAAATTTAAAATCCAATGATTTATTTAAATCATTTAATGCTCATAGGATGATAAAATTTTCACTAATTTAATGATAGTTTATATTGAGAAGGAAATTGCTAAAACATTTATTTTAGACATAATAATTAATAATTTTTATTTTACAGAAAATCTATGAGTAAAACTTAATATATATATATATATATATATAGTTATATATGTGTAAAATTGAATACAAATATATACGTTAAAATATTTATATTATGTTGGTTATATATATATATATATAACTTTCTTTTAATTTTTATGTATACCTTGTCATCTCGGCCCCCTTAATAAAATTTTTTGGCTTCGCCCTTGTAGTGCACAAGTATTTTGGCCCACTAATATAAACATAAGTACCAAACCACATTCTCAAGGGCCCAAAATACACTCCCACCCAACACGAAACCTATAATGCAAGTCAATCAAGAATATATTATCTTAGTTGACAATATCATAGACTGAATACACATGTTGAAATAAAAAGAGAAAGGTTTAAAGAAGTGATTATTATCACTTAGCCTGATACTCCTTTTCTTTGTTCTTCCTATATAAGCTAGCTCTTGTAACATGTTAAAACAGAAGAATGAATACAATCACTCAGTGACTAAGGTATATTTAAGTTATATAAATGTATGACAATTAATCATGAATTAAGTGGCTAATAATTTCATCAAGATAACCATGTAAACAATCACATCAAAATCATATTAATCACATTAATATCTAGCTCATGTGAATAATCTTAAGAATAAAGTCAAGTATAAAATTGACACGATAGCCTAGAAGTACTAAATACTCTTACAAAATTGGCACAAGTGCCTACATATACATTTTTCACATATTTACCACATGTTCTCATTTTTACAATTACAATTATAGTCTCAAATACAGCATCAATCACTCAAATTATATAATAATAAAATGCATGATCAATCTCTTCCTTATATCTTTCCTTATTTCCTTTGACATAAAATATGTGGGCCAATAATCGAAAGTGATCATTCATGTGATAAGACTACCTAAGGTCTTAATCATATCGTGAGAGGCTATCGGACCAAGGTTACCTTATTATTTATGAACACGATATTTCCCAAATCACACATTACGGGGTGTTATATTCAAGACTAGTTCTACCCAAAACTCTAAGTAAGCCAGTAGTATTAAGTCTCTTAATAGGAACAATGCTACAGTACCTTACAAGATATGTAGTAGCTATAACCCCTAGGATTAACAGTTAATAACCAAGTATTATATGGATTTTGCACAACTGTCAGCTCCTTCACTATGACGAACTCCTACTATATGATCATACTTATAAGAAAATGCATTTTAATAACTTTCATATATGTAATTCACAATTATCCCGCATATTCATTAATTTTCTTGCTCAACAAGCATAAGAAATCATCATATCTCAATCTTATCTCATGTATCAATTTTCATATCACCATATAAATCATATTAGTATTATTTAAAAACTCAATATGTTCATATACAATTCATCACCATGTATAATCTTTAATTTATAATTAAGAGTATGCATATCATCATCAACCCTCAATTTCATTACTCAAATCATGTCACATGATCCCATGAAAGCATAAATTAATATTAATATCTCACATGACAAGCAATCTTTCATATTCATTTTTTTCTCCACATATGACCATCACAATCAAATTCTTTACATGTGTCACAATTAACTTTGTCACAAATCATAGGATCTCAACAAGGCCACATATGCGTTACAAAAAAAATTTCAAGATTTAGATCTACATACATGCATACATATATATTTATTTATTTGTTTTTACAAACATAAATAATTAATTAACACATAACTGTATAAAATAGATTTTTCCTGGTTATGTCAACTCTTGGGAAGTCAAATATTACCCTTTAAATTACAACACTTTTAAAGCTTTTTAAAGTTTGATTGGTGCTAAATAATAATTAATCTATAGTTAACAAAATTACAGTGTGTCAATAATATTATTAAAATAATTTTCACTCATATTTCAACAATTAAGTATTTTTTTTCCAAGACCTTAGTCTTAGCATCTTGAATTTTAAAATCTAATTTCATATATTTAAATCTATCCACTTGATTCAATAGCTTCCTACATTATAGTTTCATCAAAGTTTTGGCTAAAATCATCCTTCAAATAATTTTTTAATATCAAAATTTTATTTTTATTTCAAAAATTCGCATATAAAAATATTTTAAAAATTACAACCATAATCTCAAGCCTAGAATTATCATTCTGTAGCCATAATAATATATTTTTTATCTTAAATAATTATCTAAACATCAATAAATTAAATTATATTTTTAGATTTAACCAAAAATTTACCTATAGAGGTCTAGAGTTTAACTCAAAAATCTTAAATTCAAATTTTATCAATAAAATAATACTCTAGAATATTTATTATACTATCAATAACCTTAACAACTACATTTATTCACCAAAAATTCATCTCTCTTTCAAACCCTAAATTTTTATTAATTTCAAAATCAAAAATAAATAGAAAATATGACTAAAAAATATTTAGATTACTTGTATAATTTTAAAATATTTAAAATCTCATCTAAAATATTTTATTATGGCCTTATCTTCTAATTTAGCTCCCACCGCTAGCAAACTTGCTCATTCATGGGTGTGTGTTGCTTTTAAAAAAAAGCAGTGGGTTCCACATGCCTTTCTTCCATCACACACAAACATCCCCCCCATACACATAAAGAAGGAATAAGGGTCAAGCTTGAAGGGTAACTCATTTAAACCTATTTTTATAAAAATTTGGACTTCAAAATTAATATTTTTTAAGAAAATTGGGCTTTTAAGCCTGACTTTGGTAAGTCCTAAAAAATAGGCTTCAAAAATGATATTTTTTTAAGAAAATTGAGCTTTTATGCTCGACCTTGATAAGCCAAAAAAAAAAAAAAAAAGCTCGAGCTAGGTGGCCCTTTTAGGCTCATTTTTTCCCCCTTAAAAATATAATATTTTTAATTTTTAAATTAAATTTAAACTTTAAAATATATGTTTATACTTTAAAATTAAAATTTTTATTATTTATTTTTAATTTTTAAACATTATAATTTTTATTTTTTAAAAATATATGAAATAGTATAATTAAAAATTTTAATTTTTAAAAAATCTAAAAAATAAAAAATAATAATAAGTACTTACGGGCCTAGCCCTAAACCTTTTATATAAGGGCCGAGCTTTAAAAAAATATTTTAAAAAAATTAGATTTAAAAGCCCGAGCCCTTAAGGCCTGGGCTCATATAGATCGAGTTCACTCGTTTCCCAACTCTACACACGTCCATCTCCCATTTTCTTTTCTTCTTTTTGTTTTTATATAATAATAATTATTTTTATTATTTTTATTTTCTAAAAAAATAATAATTTAGTATTTGAATTTTATTCTAAATTAAATTCAATAATAATTTTCTAACTAAAATTATTTATCTCTAAATATTTCTCAATAATTATCAATTTATCCTTAATTAATCTTGAATTAAATTTTAAGATGTGACGATCCAAGAGTAAATAGTAATTATTAAAAAGAAGGGGTTCCTCATTACAAATGAATATTATGAGATTATGAGAAAATATCAAAAGTTGCCACCCATACTTCAAAGTTAATATAAGGAAAATCCAAGCCATTTAGAGAGAAAGAAGGGCGTGACATTGGACCATAAAAGGGGAAGGAATTAACTAACCATTTTCAATTGGACACAAATTAACCAAGCCAAAAATTGGAAGTTTGGGAAAAATATATCAAGGGTGGAGAATTATGGATTCCAAATATTAACAAACTTGGCTTAAACCTCCACTTTAATCAACACTTAATATTCATCTTCCTTATTCATTTTGGTTAAAAATTATCTCACCCTTACAATCACATTGGGCTGAAAATTTAATGGGAAGATAAGAGAACATATGACACAAAATTATTGCTGGGAATAATTATAGTTAGTGGGACACTTGGCATTGCTTACGTTAAATAAAATATTAGATGTTAAACTTTTATTGGACCCCAAGATGACCGACTTCCACTCGGCAAGTTTGAACCCCATCTATCTGAATATTCTTATCATTTTTGGGTATTTGATAGCCAGAAACCGGAGGAGGAAAGGGAGAGATGAGAGAAAGATCCAGGGAATGAAAATGGAGAGCATGCATGAGCCCTTCGATTCTACCATCGCTTTCTTCCCTTAAATCTCCTCTAATCCTAGTAGTTCCTCTTAGAAAAGTGTTCATCCTTTCAAGTGCTACACCTCCACGGTTCTGACACACTATCACTTTTGTCATCATATCATATGTTTTCCATTGGTCACTCATTTTGATGTCACTTGCCTCTCACTGCTCTTACATGGTGGAGTCTAGATAGCACATAAGTTCGTTCTACAGCCTCATTCAAACGTATGTACTTTGAGAAGGGGGTGGATGAATTTTGTGAAACTCCTCTCTGACCTCACGTATCTCTTCTCCCTGGCCATAGTCGGTGATTCTGGAGTTCCTTCTTCTACAGCTTCTATTCCTTCTGCTACTCTATTTGGCTTTCCCTTCTCTTTATGTTTCTTGTTCTTATTATCTCATATTCTGAAATTTTCACTTAATCCTGTTGACATTATGTATTTAGGCTTGGAATTTCCCTTAAACAGAGATTAGTTGTGTTTTTGTCATATGAGTAATATTTGAGTCATTGACATCAAACTAACCATATGCATTTTTAGAATTTTAATTATCTCACCAAAATTAAAAACTAGTAAATTATTAATTTTATTTAAAAATAATTTTTAAATTTTATTTTTATGTAAATAATTTTTAAAATTTATATTATATTTTCTAGCATAAATAATAAATTGAAGTAAAAATAATATAAAAAAATCATCAAATTGCCTTATTATAGGTTCAATTCTTTAAGTTATATTCGTTTAAAAATACTAGCAACTTTTTAATATTATTTTTATTTAAATTTATTAACCCAGAAAATGAAATGTAAATATGAAATTTTTTATTTAAATATAAATAAAATTAAAATTTATTTTATTTTACAATGCAATTTTTTTTTATTTTTTTTAGAAGTGGTTAAAAGTGCCCGATGCATATCATAGCGAGGAGAGGACATCGTGGATTTTCACACCGAAGATTGAGCCAAGTACATCGGAATCACCGAATATGCTCTGGAATTTGCTTTCCACACGTTGCTTAACGGGAATATCTTTTTTTTTTTTTTTTTGACCAGTGCTTAAAGGGAATATCAGTTGGGGAAACTGACATCGTGAACTATGATAGTGAAAAAATTGAATAAAAATAATTAAATTCCTTATTTTGGTCATATTTATGTGACTCGATTATTTTCATGTTTATTTCTATTCTTATTAAATACTGAAAATTATTAAATGCTTTGTTATTTTACTTTTAAAGTATATATTTAACATAGTAAAGTTGGAATCTTGTTCAGAGACAGGATTAATAAATTCTAAATTTTTATTGATTCTAATAAAATATATTAAATATAAGTTATAAATAGTATTAGCGGGAGTACATATTGACATTCTAAAACTAGTACTATTTCCACATCTTAAATTATAAGATATTTAAAAATATTTTGATAACTTACAATATGAGATAATTGGACAAAAATAAAATTTCATTAATTATAGTTGTTTTAACATTACCCTTCTTTTTCTTATTATATTAGTTAAAGCATACTTTTAATCCTCTAATTTTATATAAGGTTTTAATTTAATCTTTTAATTTTGTAAAGTAATTTTTTAGTCCTCTAATACTAACATTGTTAGTTTCACATGATTTTTTTTGTATCAATTATTATTATTTAAAAAAAACTAAACTTAATACTCCCTTCATTAAAAAATATAAGATATTTTTAATTAAATTTTACCCTTAATAAAGTAGTTACCTATTTTCAAACTAACTTTGTCGTTTCATATTTATTCATATTAAATACTCTACAATAAATATAAAGTTATTATCAATATGAGCACTTTTAAAAATAAGGTAATTATTACACCTTAAAAGATTAAAATTTTTTTATATTTTTAAATATTAAATTTTTCAAAAAATATCTTACATTTTTGAGCGGAGGGAGTATATCAAATTTTGAAAATATTTTGTTTATATTTGAAAGTTTAATATAAAAATTTGTTAGGATAAAACTAATAGTATTAGGGTTAAAGGATTAAAAAGATAATTTATAAAATTAAGAGATTAAAATAAAATATTTTATAAAGTTACAGGACTAAATGTATACTTTAACTTATTATATTTTTTATTTTTATTTAATGTTTTACAAATGTGATTATATTAAATGAAGGATACTGATAAATAGTAATTTTATATATTTTTATCCTTTTAATTTAAATTTTTAAATACTTATTTGAGATTAATTGAGTTTAATTAGATATTATTTAATTTTATTAGCCAATATTCAGTTTTGAAATCTTTAATTTTAAAATATAAATAATATCTTTAATATTTTTGTACAAGTGCTATTTAATTTAATTTTATTTGTACAGATTTTTTAGATTTAATTTGAAAAATATCAATAAAAAATATTTTAGATAAGAAGAATATAGGCAAGCTTGGAGATCAAATTAAAAATTAAATCTTTAAAATTTTATTTAAATTTATTTTGAGTTATCTATTTAATTAGGGTTATTTAGAATAACTTTATCATTTTGTTAAATTATTAATAGTCTTGCTTTAGTGGCATGTACGGCAACTTCTCATCCTTTTTATTTATAAAAGCACTCACAAGAGACGAAAAGAGGGGGATAAAAATCATGACTTTTTGATGGAGAGAGAAAAAAGGGGAACAATGATCGCAGTTCATCTTTTTTCTCAATTCCTCCAGTGATTGCTTGTGAATTTTTCATCTCATATTTCTTGATTTTTAGTTTTATAAATAGCTAATTTTTTTAATATGATCAATCACAAACTATGATCCTAAATTTTAATTAGAGTCTTTGATATTCAGAAAAAATTTTATTCTAATTTTATTTCAATTTGGTCTTCTTCTCTTTACCTCTGCATTTTATGTTTTAATTGTTATTACTGATTAGAATAGCTTTATTGTATAATTTTTGGGTTATAAATTTTATCTGAGGTATTACTTACTATAATCGATTGATATAGCAACTTAAGAATAATTTGGCCAAACTTGAGTGATTACTCATGTTTGTTTTTAGTGTGGCTATAAAATAATTGTTAGGTCGTAGGTTAAGAGAGATATCAATTAATCTATAACTTAATTTCATATTTAATTCTTAAATGATAATTTGAGAAATATATAATGAAACCATAATAATAAAGTTAAATAAAATTAATTTCATTTATAGATGAGGAAGATTAAGTTCAAGTGATTAGGTTGTGATTGATTGCGATGCTTGTTTTTGATAATTATTTTAGTTGAATTTTCTTTATTTATCTAATTTTAATTTATTTTTTTAATTAATTTCATTATAAAAAATCCTCCATTATTTACCTTTTCATAATTATAATTTAAATAGTTACTTTATTAACTCTTACGGAGACGATCTAGATTGTACTTTACTGTAAATCTAATTTTTATTAATTTTGGTGCTACAGTAGTGTTTGATATTTTTAGCAATTTATATTTATATTATAAAAAATAAGATTGTAAATGATATTCAATGAGGTTTATTGATATACATAACTTTATCTAAAAATATCTTATAAATTAAGACAAGAGAATGCTATTTTTTGTGGACAATAAATGTATTATCTTTTTTTCAAAAAGAATCTCATATTTCGAAACAATAAAATAAAAGCTTTTAAAATGATATTTAGAAATGGATGGTGTATAAGAATTTTGATGCACAAATCCTAGCTAGTTATATTAAATTAAGATTGAAATGCATAAAACTTTTTTAAATTTTAGAATAATTATATATAATCTCTCTCAATTTTTAATGTTTAAAATTAACATTCTAAACTTTACTTTTATTTTCAAAACTCCTATAATTAATTAACTATTATTTTATTAATATAGTTATTGTCATATCATGTTAATACAATCATATGGCACATAACATAAAAAAATATTTTTATTATTTTTAATACAATTTAAGGAGGGTCAAATTGTCATTTCCACTTTTAATACACATGAAAATGCTCTCTAGTTGAGTGGCATTGGTTTCATTGTTCACAGATAATATAATTTAAAATAAAATTTATAGTTTTATTATTTTTTATCAACAAAAACAACATTTTATATTAAACAAATTAAAAGAAAAATATCTAAAAGATGTTATTGATAAGAGTCATATAAATTTTGTTATCTATTTTTTTTCTTTTCTTCATACTTTTATTTGTTTGTAGCTGTTATTTTCTCTTTTGAATGTAGTTTTCAGTACTTATTTAAATAAAAAAAATGTTATTGGTGTATTACAAATGGAATTTGTGTAGCTTTAAAGTAAGATATTTTTTTTTTGTTATTGTTGTTTTGTACCAATTTTGTTAAAAACAACTTGTAAAATATCATAGCTTTCTTATATTAAAGGATAAATTTTTATTAATGATAGATGTTAGAGTTTTTCTTTTCATTTGTTTAATATAATATGTTATTTTAATTGAAAAGGAATGATACAATTACAATTTTTCCCTCCTTAAATTGTGTTAAAAATAATAAAAATATTTTTTATGTCATGTGCAATGTATATTGTATTAATTTGACATGTCAATAATTATGTTAATAAAATAATATTTAATTGATTGTAGGGGGTTCTAAAAATTAAAATTAAAAATTAGAAGGGTTAATTTTAAACATTTAAAAGTAAGGAGGTTATATGTAATTGTGCTAAAGTTTATAGAATTTTATACATTTTAGTCTTAAATTAAATAGTACAAGCCATTTTTTGTTTAGAGTAAAATAAAGCTATATCCTTTTGTTTTTGTTAAAATTAAAGAGATCTCCTTTCTGTTTTCAAAATCTATACTTTAGTCTTATTTTTAATACCTTCAAGAATAATTCATTAAAGATTTCAAAATACTTATTTTTTATTTCTAGTTGTGTTGAAATTTTTAAAATTATTAATTTATCCTTATAATCTAATTTTCTACACTCTCTCTCAATTTAAAAAAATTTAAATAATTAAGTATGTCTATATTTAAATAAATAATTTAAAATTTTTGTATTAAAATTAATAAAATTTACAATTATAAAAAAATAAGTTATATTGAGTAATTCATCATATTAAGTTTTTTATTTCATTAAGGTATTTTAAACTTTGTGTTTAAAATATTATTTTAACCAATTTATGTATTTAATTTTTTTAAAAAATTATTAAATAAATATTTTTACATAACAAAGAAAAATTAAAAAGTGAAAATAATATATACCTTAATTTTTCTGGGTAATATATTTGAAATTTTTTTAGATAAAATTTATATTTTAAAAAAATATTTTGGTCTAACATATACAACTGTTGGGTAGATGGAAATCAAATTTTTAAAATAAAGGAAATGTTTGTAGTTTATAATTATTCATACTAGAAGAGTTTTACATAGATTTTAAAAATAGAAAGAAGATATCTATAATTAAGAATAAATAGAGATGAAGATGAAGCATTTTACCCTTTTGTTTAATGCAAACCTACAGAAAGAAAGAAATAGTAAGACAAAACTATTTTTTTTTTATGGGCAAAACAACAACCAAAATACAAAGAGTCCACAAATACGATAACTAAAAAACAAAGGAAATGGAGGGAAAAAAACAAACAAAACAAAATTATACAAGCTGAAAACTTACAGACCTAAACAAATGAAAAAAAAAAAAAACAAAAGAAACACCAATATCATGTGAGACAAGAGCATAAAAACCAACAGGTCGAGAAAAATTTATCAGATCTTGGAGAAAACTTTTGTTGGTAGATAAATTTCTTTTGTTGTTACAAAATAGGGTTGGTAATTTGAGTTAAACTTAAATATCATTTTGTTTGAAATAAAGTTAAATATTAAATGTGGGCATTGTTTTCAGTTTGAATTTGAACCTTGGTTCAAACTGTTGTAAGGGAACTAATCTTTTTAGTTAGACCCAACCCTCATTCACTACTAAAAAAATATGAATTAATGAGAAAATTTAGTGAGGGATTGTTTATTCTTCTTTAAAATGCCAAATTAGTGAAAAAATTTGAGAGATGTTGATTTCATAGCTAGATTTAAAATTAGTAAGAAAAATAGTAAGGGAATGTCAATGCCTCTTTAAAATAAGATAATTAATAAGAAAAATAGTGAGAAACTATTAATTCCTTTCTAAAATAAAATAATTAACAAGAAAAATAGCAAGGGACTGTCATCCCCCTCTAAAATTAGATAATTAGTAAGGGATTCTATCCCTAGCTAATTATTGATAAAAATTGACTTTTAAAAATGACTTTTAATTAATTATATATTCAATCATTTTCATTTTAAAAATAAAAATAAATTTTAAAAGTTAAATAAAATATTCATAATAAAATTATTTAATAGTTTCTTTATTTTAAGTTTATTTTCGTAACAAAAAATATTTTTATTAAAAAATTTTATATAAAGAGTCACATAAATACAAATATAAATATTTTTAACATATTAATAATTGAAAATAAAATATAATATGCATGTGTATTTTTATAATATATTATTTTACATATTGTGTAGTTAAATAATTTATATTTAATTTTTTATATAATGATTACAGATGCATTTAGTTCAGCTAGCAACAAAGATGAACATAAGGCTTAGGAAAGGTAGGAGATCAAGGGTTCAAGTCTTGATCTTAGCATAAATATAATCAATATGTGATATTGCAGTAAGCAAGTGATGTGGTATGAGGTGAAGGATAACATAACATAAATTGTCACACACATGATGAGTAATAAGGCATAGGATGCTTTGGTGACATAGCATGAGCTGACCCATATGTGGCTAGTGATGAGGCATTGATGATGTGACATGAGGTGGCCATTTTTAAATACAAGTATGTTTAGCGAAGGCACCAATGATGTGACATTAGGTAGCCATTTTTAAATATAGGCATGTTTAGCAAGGAATCAAATCCCTTATTAAATTCAATGAGGGAATGTATTTCATTGCTAAATTTAGTAAGGCTGTTTTTTGCAACGAAATTAGTAAGGGATAAAATCCCTCACTAAATTGAATTTTTCTTGTAGTGATTGCTTAACAAACCATTTGAACAAGTCTAAAAAATTCTATAACCTAGTTTGAGAAGACCATATTTTTTTTGGGGGAGAATTACATGCAAGGACTACTGAAAAAAAATTATTCATAGACAATGATCAATATAAAATAGATTGTTGCTAAAATAAAAATGTGACTTATTTTTTTTAATAGGACTTATTGTTAGTCCTTGTTTGTAAACAATATCCTTGAGTAGTCCTTAGATGTGACTCTCCCTTTTTTTTATATTAAGGTTAAGGGTTATTTTTCACCTAACTTTACCTAAAGGGTTTGTAAGTATCATAAACTCAACTATGGGTTAATAATTTTCCTCAACATTAGAAATTCTCTATCTCAATATCCTTGCTGATATTCTCTCATTATGTGAGTCCCCCATTTAAATTTTTTTAATTTTTTTATTATAAAATATTGCATAGTGGTTTATAATTAAAATATTAAAAAATTCAAAACATGGGACCCACATAATGGGAGAAGAGATGAGTTAATGTCGGAGGTATTGAGGTAGCAAATTTCTAACATTGAGGGAAATAATTGACCTATAATTGAATTTAGGAAGCTTATAGATCTTTTGAATAAAGTTTGGAAGTAAAAATGACTCTAAACCCTTCTTATTAGAATTGGGCCTTTTGGGCTAGTCCAACTATATGCATATTTAAAAAAACAAAATGGTGGCAAGGGGTGGGTGGAGGATTAGGAGCTATGGGAGGAAAGAGAAAAGAAAAAAAAGAGAATGAATATAGTTGTGAAATGTGCTTATATTTGATACTCCACTTAGGAATAAGATTACCTTGCATAAAAAGATTTGTGGATAACACAAAAAAGATATGTAAATATGTTATTGGACATGAATTAAAACTCATCTTTTATTTAAAAAACAATTTTTTGAGAAAATATATTAATTTATAAAATCAATAAGAATAATTAATAAAATTGAAATGAATATGATATTACCTACTATTGATAATAGGAGAATAAATTGACCTATTAGCCAAAAAATCTTGTGTCTAAAAAATATGAATCAAATTTTTAAAAATTTAAAAATATGGTCGATTCACATTGATATACAGTAAATTTATTATTGATATGTAAGTGATTTATTATTAAAATTTTTAAAATTTATAAAAATTTTATCATTAATATTCAATGATATATCATTGAAAATATAATAAACCGACTATAATATAAAATATAATAAATATTAGACAGTTTGCTTAGTTTGGTTCTATGATATGAGCTATGTATGCAAAAGCTCTAAAATAGGAATAGAGCTTTTTTGGAATCAAAATCCCAAGTAAGAAAAATTTCCAATTTAGTGTACATGATTTATTATATTTTTGATAATAATTATATTTTTCTTTTTTTGGCATAAAAATATGATTAATGAATAATAATTATATTTTGCTTGGCATTTGGTAGTATCAATATATATATATATATATATATATATAAATTATACTAGTTTGAATTTCTTTTAACTGCAATTATATTTTTAGTATGTTTTATAATTTTTTAATAAACATGTATAGATCTCTTGAAAGTATCGTATATTATATTTTTTAAAAAATAAATATATTTTTGATAGATCACGCATTGTATATATATGTGCATTGTGTGTGTGTGTATAATAATTATTCAAACCATTAAACACTACCTGCGATTATTTCAAGTGGTGAAGGGAAGGATAATACATGTATTTTTCTCAACCTTCGCTAGTTTGTGAGATTCATAATGGCGAGGGTATTGCTGTTGTTGGTGAGTTTTAGTGTACTCAACGATACCCACTGTATCATCGTGAGAATTCTACTTTTCCTCTATTTCAAGCATCTGCTTTAGAGCCACCAGCGACACCAACTATCGTTGAGCAAAGATTGTTTCTATTTGTTTTGAGTTTGAGCGTATTGAGTGTCAATGTCTTTTGCTAGAGTTTAAATACCCTGGGTGTGTGTGATTTCGTTGGCTGCACAGAGTTATGAAGGTTGGTCAGAGTAGTAAGGGGAAAATATATATATATATATATATAAAGAAGTTATACGGGTTTTAAAGGAGAATAAGAAGAAAGAAGGGGGTGAAGGAGGCTGTCTTATCGAAAGACTGGAGACAGATAAAAATCTTAATAATGGTGTTATTATTTCAATGATTAGGAAAGGTTGGGGGATGGATAAGGAAGTGGGAATCTATGATATGGGTCAGAAAGCTTTTGCATTTAGGTTTTGAAGGGTAGAGGATTATAACAAAGTACATAAAGGGAGACTGTATACAGGGTTTTCTACTGAATCGTCAGTGTTGGGATGATTATATGATCTATGATGAGGTCAATTGGTCCATGTGTCCTTTTTGGGTGTAGTTTCATGGCCTACCTCATGGTGCATTCGATAATGAAAATGCTAAGGCAGTAGGGAAGGAAGGAGAAGTTGTTATGTTTGAGAGTCCAATGATTGAAGGCAAACTCACTTGAACCTTTTATTCGAACAAGGGTTTTAGTTAACTTGGAACATGCACTGGTTACAGGATTCTGGATACCTCATCCTCATTAGAAGCTTGTTCAAGGTTAAATATGAAAGATTACAACATTTCTGTTATCAGTGCGGTTGGGTTATAATAGTAAGCACTATAAATTCTATCAAATGTGAATGATGAAGCAACGAAGGAGGAGGAGAAGTTTAGTAGTTGGCTTAGAGCTTCGCAAGTGAAAATGATAGAAAACAGTATTGTATGTTGCAAACAAGACTGGTTTGAGAACTCCATTTCCAACAGTGGTTGAGAAACTTTTGATAACAATCAAGGGAGTAAGGAGAAGCCAAAGAATCAAAATGCATTTGGAAAGTGCATTAGTGAAGGTGATAATACTGAATCTGGCGAGAACGGGGGTACTCAAGGTAACATCCTCAATTTAAAACTGGATTATTTAAACTCGATTAGATTAATTATGTATATTAGTGAGGTGTGTGGCCAGAGAAGCTTAATGGGCGTGTTTAATTGTGATTTCCAACCCTAAATGCAGGTCCGAAGGAGAATTAGGTCACCCAGAAATGAGAAGAGGAAGAAATCTGAAGTAGAAGGTTTTATGCCACGCGCCACGGCTCGTGGATTAGGCCACCACGGCACAAGCATGTTGACACGCCTAGGGAAGCTCTCTCTGTGCCATGAACAGCGGTGCATAATCACTTTTCTACTGAAATGCAGTCACAAAATGAAATAAAAGAAGAGAGAAAAATAGATATAGACAAAGGAGGGACGAAAATGCTCTGCTAGGGCTTGAAAAATTTGACTATTGAGAGTGTTTTGAAGCTCATAAACATCAAAGGTAAGCTTTCTACATCTAAATCCTCCTTCCTTTTTTCATTTTCTTAGTGTTAGACGTTAAGGTTTGGTTGATAATGATAATTTTCAATCTATACAAGCCATATGTCTAAATCCATTGACTTAAAAATAGAGTTAATAAGAGTAGATTGAGCTAATAAAACTTGAAATTTATGGAGTTATGATGATTGGTGGTTGAAGAGCATTAAATATCCAAAAATTCCCCATAAATGTGTTAGTTGGGACAATGTGGCTTCATTAATGGTCATTAAAGAGCTTAATAATGTTAATAAGGGTTAAAAGAAGCTAGAAAACCTTATAGGTATTTTAATACAAGTAGACAATGAATCTTGAGTATGAAAAAGTGTTGAGTTCCTAGTGAAAATTAGTTCGAAGGTGAATATTGATGAATTTCATTGTGATTGATTGTAAAGTAATCATTTTGACACCATTCAAGTTCTTTGGAAGCTTTAGGAGTAAGTATTTGAGGGATGAAACTTTTGACCTCTTAAAAGTTTGAGATAACTAAGGAAATTCTATCTTGTATTTTTGTGTGTTAATTAGTTTATTGATTAATATTTCATAATTGAATTGTGTGAAATTAATTAAAATGCAAATGTGGCTTGTTTTATTTGAAGAGCCCACTATGAAGTAGTAATTTAATGTAGTTCAATGATTTTAAAATTTTGGAGTTTAATGATTGTTAATGTGTGAGGTACAATGATTATAAAAACATGGAGTTCAATGACTTGTTTAATTGGGAGTTCAATTATGTGAATTGTGAGTTAAATGATTAAATTTGAGTTTAATGATACAATTTGATGATAAAGTTCAATGAATTTGAGAAATGTGAGTATAATGACTTGATATGTGTATGGTATAATGAAATCAAAATTGTAAAGTTCAATGAAAACGTGAGGTTGAGGAGTTTAATAAATTTGTGAATGAAAAGTTCAATGAAATAGATAAGTAAAGTTCAATGAATTAATTAGATGTGTATTATATGATTGTCCTACTTATGATTGGGTTCAATGATGAGTAAAATTTGCTTGTGCATCACATGATTATGGGACGTAGAAGTTCGCCTAAGAAGAGGAGTAGAGAATTAAATCTACATGGTAAAGTTTTCATCTGAGTTGATGGCTTTCTTGGATTGTTTATATTTATATTGTCCCATTTGTCCAACAAGGGACTGTCTCACTGATTCAATGAAGGACTCGAACCTAGCTAGCTATCCACTGGTTCAATGAGGAAACTAGTTTAGAGAGAATAATACCCCATAGTGTGAGAAAATAGGAGAAACGTAATCATGTTTTACAAGTGAGTTGGGTAAATCTTGACCTCATAATTCCCTCATAAGTGTTTATGTTAGAGAAGTCCTAGAGTATAGACTACCTAGTGTACTATAACCCATGGTTTCATGTTAGAGGAATAGGAGGATAAAAGGGAGATGTGATCGTGCATATAATGAAAAAGGGTAGAAGGTAATATGTATTGTGACCCTAATGTTGATAAATATGAGTATAACTTGGTTTCATAAGAAATTATGTTGATAGACTATGGGTTTAGTTATTATGAAGTGGTGTTATCAAATCATGATCCTTTGAGTATGTGCAAATATGCTTGAAAATGTGGATTTTATGTCCTAAAGAATGATTTGTGATTTGAAATCTTATTGTAATTAGCCATTTACATTTAAATTAATTGACATGCATTAGTATGAGTTAGTTAGACCTTAGTTATTGAGTAGTTGTACTCACCTTATTATTTTCAATATTACAAGAAATAGCTTAAGAAGATCAGAAAGAGGAAAACAACTCTAGACATAGGACTGCGATTCAATTAGTAGGCCTTTTTATTTTGAGTCTTTATGTGTATATGATAATTGAAATTGCCAACTACAAATAGTCCATTTTGGTTCTTACTTGCATGATATGTTTTGTGAGTTGTAAGTGTATTTTGGATCCTGGAGAGTGAGTTTATGAAATGTGATATTTGTTATAAGACTAAAATACTAATGCAAGTAAAAGTTTGGCATATTGTGTGGTGTTTATGAAATATTTGATGAAGTAGATGATTGAACTCCCCCTCTATGTTTTTTTAATTAAGGGGTTGAGTAGTAAAATTGTGAATTATAATTGTTTGATATGATGTGGTGCTTTGCACAGGTTAGTTTTGGTTTATTGTAAGTGGTTTAAGTGGTGTTTATGACTCTCAGCTTTTGGTAAATGAATTGGACATTTAATTTTGTAAAAATTGTTGAAAAGTGTAAGTTTTGAAAAGAGTGTCCAAATTTTGAATGTGTAATAATTTGGTAATGAAACCAAAGCCATTATTTAGAGCTCAAAAAGAACTTTCTATAGACACTTAATTTGCGTCAATCAAATATTGGACGGAGGAATGAGACACTTTAAAAGTTATCCTAAAAGCTGTTAAATTGACATCAGAAGTCATGGAACGTGCCATTAGCCACGGCACTTGTTCAATGAGCCATGACACACGCCCCAATTTTTACACAATAACTTTGTTTTTTGATTCTTTTGTGAATGCACTAATTTTTGAAATTATCCCTTGTTTCTATATAACTGTGAACTCTAATTTGTTTCTTTAAAGATTATTGTGAATGGTTTTAGTTTTGAAAACTTGAAATCCAAATGTACTATTTATTCATAAACTTGGTAAACTTATTTTTACCTTAATCCAATCTCTTAATTAATTGAGATTTGGAGTTAATCATGATTAGAGAAGGAAGATATTACACTCAATCTGATAATGAGTCATGCAGGGAAAAAACGCTTTAAAGAGGTAACTGAAATTGATAAGGTGGCAGTGAAGATTTCTTTTGCAAAAGATAACACAGAAGAATTAGTGCAGGAAGTGAATGAGCTTATGTAGAAAGGGGAGAAGGCTGACTAGCAATCATAATAGGGTTGAATCTAGCTCTTCAGTTTATTATATTGGATCTTATTCCCTAGTTCACAAAGGCCCCACCAAGCCATTATGTTGAAGCACCAGAGGAAGAGGAAGGCAATGAGAAAGCAGTAATACCTATAGTGGGTTTATCGTTAGTTTCACAAATCACTCTTAGGCTTAATAGAATTGCTCTTTAAAGGCCCATTCTTGAAGACCTCAGATCCATTTTCCCTAAACGATGTTGTCGGTTGTTCATTGAAGATCAAGGAGAATTGAGTAATGCTCTATCGGTGGCTCCTTCTACTCTAAGTCATTACACAAATTGAAGAATAGTCAAGCGACATATTTGAAGTGGTCGAGGACATTCAAACTCGACTTCAAGAAGGTAAAACTCCGCAACGCCATAAACTAATCTAGTACAAGCCTCTTTACAGTCTCAAGATGATGGATTTAAAGGTTGTTCTAATAGGGTGCATGCTATCTCCAATTCTAGTAATGCCAGTGGTAGGTATGAATCCGCTGCCAATTCACAATGAAAATTTTATCCTAGAACTGTTAGGGGTTAGGTGTTCACCTAACAGTTAATAAGCTTAAGGAGGAATGTAGGAAGAATAGACCCTAGATTCTTTTCTTATGGGAACAAAATAGAAGCATCGTTGTGTTAGCAAGATTAAAAGGAAGATTGACTTTGATGAAGGATGGGTAGTTGATCTTGTGGGTAGGAGTGGATGCTTGGCTATTTGGTAAAATAAGGATGTTGTTGTGAATATTTTGTCTTCCTCCTTGAATGTAATCCACATGAGTGTGTCTTTAACCCTACATGAGACTCCCTCGTGTATCACATTCATTATGGTCTATCTTTAAAGCGTGATCGTTTGTTGGTGTAGAAGCAAGTCACCGCTATTGCCTAGAGAATGATTGACCCCTGGTTATGTTTGGGAGACTTCAATGATGTTGTCTCAATGAGGGAGAAAGAAAGGGGGAGACTAAGGGCTTTACGTAAGACGCTAAACTTTGAACTCTTTATTTTTTATTGTTCTCTCTCTAATCTTGGATTCAATGGTTCTCCATTCACATCGTGTAATGGTAGAAAAAATTTAGATACTATTAGAGAGCAGATTGAACAGGCTATAGGCAACGTTGAGTATTGTGAATGCTTCTCCAAGACCTAGGTCTTCCACATTGATCTAGTAGGTTTAGACTACAATCTCATTCTGGTGGATCTACATTTCAACTCTAGTAAAACTCCCAGGTCCTTTAAATTTAAAGAGTTTTGGCCCATTCACTTTGGGGATGAACACAATCAAAGTTCGATTAATCTCCTCAATCAGCATAGGATCTCTCCAAAGGTTTTGAATATAATCACAAATACTATTACTGATAATATCCCAGTTCTTTTGATAAAAGATGGCTTGGTAACCATCTTTCCCTGGACTTTTGAAACCATTCATAGAAAAGAAGGCTCTCTCGATTTCTTCCATAGGCAGATCCCTTCCTACTCGATTTAACCTTTCATGGTTCACTCTGGCCCATCTTTATGAGGTTTGGATCCAAATCCTATTTCCCCAATCTTCAAGAAAGAGCTCCTCATAAAAGTTAAAAAACATCTTGCGTATGTCCTCATCCAGTTACCCTGCTCATTTTTCAGCATAGCAATTCTATTATATTCGAATAAGCGTTTTGGTATGATAATATTTTGTGTTTCTGTCCCCCTAAGTTATCCAATCCGATCTTGATTTCTGGATCCAAAGAATCTCTTCGTCAAAAGCGTTTCGGCAGTTGAATTTAATGATAAGAATTTTGCTGTGGTTGTGGTTGTTCTTATTTTGATAATTTCGTATCCAAATTGGACACGCTCTCAAATTTTGGAGGGTATTTTTGGTCTTACAATCCTGTCCTTGTTTCTCATTGTCTTGGATAAGGATTCAGATTATATAGGTGGAGAAATAATACCGTCCCCGCATTTGTTTTTTTTTTTTCATCATTTTGTTTCATTTGTATTTTGAATATATAGTACTTCGTTTGTATCAATTTATAAAATATTTTTTTAAAAAAATTATACGCACTATTGATACACTTTACTACTTAAGTTTTTGAAAATATAAATATAAACTCCTAAAAATTTTATTCATTTAATTAACACTTCATTTATAAATGAATATTAAAGAGAGGGAATATGATGTAAAATATAATATTAAAAAAAATAAAATTTTACTTTTATTAAAGTGTTTTATAATTTTAGATGGAGGTAATAGATGTTAATATATTAATCTTATTATCGGTCTTTGTCTGTGTTTTTGTTTCTGTTCAATGAAAATTGGAATGCATATCTTCTGACAAAATGAGCCATGTGGCGTTAATTAGTCTGGTTAACTGAACCAAGCGGGGAAAAAGTTACAAACATGAACTTCTAGCTAGGGGATGGATGAATGGGTTGCTTCGTGACCTGGACTTGAAAGGGTAGCTTGTATTTTCAAATTTTATTTAAAAAATATTGTTAATTTAAACAATGATTAATTCTCATTAAATATGTATGCACAATTATGAATGCACCCAACAAAATTTGGTCTTAAAGAGGAAGGAATTTCTAAATTGAGAAAACAAGAACTTCATTTCAAATTCTATTTTCAACCTGAGAATTTTGAAGTGAGCACTATAAATTAAACAATCTTTAAAGCATAAGTGCCTGTAAGATTTTTTTTTTTTCCTTAGAAAAAGTAGATAGTCTATATATATAGCTATGCCCTGTGACTTAAGTTTTTTTTTAATTCTGAGAGTAATATATATATATATATATATATTTAAGGAGAAAAGAGGCTAATGAAATTTTTGGTCTCTTAAATTTAATTTTAATTATTGATTTGATTTTTGAAATTTAATCTTTGCCAATAAAGTTTCTAAAATTTCATAATCATATACAACGGGTGCTTAAGGTTTGAAGGGAAAATGAAATTAATCACATCCATTATTACAAGCAAGATTTTATTTTAACTAATTAAGCTTATTTTTCATTGATGTAAAAAGCTATTTTACATTCTACATATATCATCCCCAACAGATTGATCCAAAAATTCCAAATCCACATGCGAACATAAGCCTATGAAAGTTAGCTGCCAACCAGTCATACACATGCGGATAATAATGAACCATCTTTTCTTCTCTTCCTCCGACTTCCGAAGTATTAGATAATATGATCAATCCTATTCATTCCAGTTTGAAAGACAGCACAGCAAGCTGATCATCATCATCCACAAGTAACAAAAATGAGCTGCACTGATTCTCCTATACACGTTTATCTCGTCTCCTTCTCCGGCCAAGGTCATGTCAACCCTCTTCTCAGGCTCGGAAAGCGCTTAGCCTCAAAGGGCTTGCTCGTCTCGTTCTGCACCCCAGAAAGCTGGGCCAAACAGATGAGGCAAGCCGGTAGCATCTCCGACGAGCCCGTCCCCATCGGGGACGGCTTCATACAGTTCGAGTCCCTCCACGATGGCTGGCCCGACCATGACCCTAGACGTCAAGACCTCGACCAGTATCTCTCTCAGCTTGAGCGCGTCGGCAAGGAGCTTCTTCCTCGAATGATCAAACACCACACAGATCAAAACAGACCGGTGTCTTGTCTTATCAATAACCCCTTCATCCCTTGGGTCACAGACGTTGCAGAAACCCTAGGCCTCCCTTCTGCTATGCTGTGGGTTCAATCCTGTGCTTGTTTCTCCGCTTACTACCATTACTACAACAAATCAGTCCCTTTCCCTTCGGAAGCCGAGCCCGAAATCAGCGTTCAGCTACCTTTTATGCCCTTGTTAAGGTACGATGAGGTTCCTAGCTTCTTGTACCCAACAACTCCGTACCCGTTCCTGAGGAGAGCTATCATGGGACAGTTTAGGAACCTGGAAAAATCCTTCTGTGTCCTCATGGACGGGTTTGAGGAACTCGAGCACGAGAATGTTCAGTACATGTCCAAGATTTGCCCTATCATGACCGTCGGGCCTTTGTTCAAGAACCCCAGAGCACCAATCGACACGGTTCGAGGAGACCAATTGAAGGCCGATGACTGTGTCGACTGGCTCAACTCAAAACCTCCGTCGTCCGTGGTGTACATTTCGTTTGGCACGGTTGTGTACTTGAAGCAAGAACAAGTGGACGAGATTGCTCACGGCCTTTTGGGCTCTGGGCTTTCGTTTCTCTGGGTCATGAAGCCTCCTCACAAAGACTCTGGACTTAGGCCTCATGAGCTTCCGGATGGGTTTCTCCAGAAAGTTGGGGATGGAGGGAAAGTGGTAAGGTGGAGCCCACAAGAGCAAGTTTTGGCCCACCCATCAGTGGCTTGTTTTGTGAGTCACTGTGGTTGGAACTCATCAATGGAAGCTATTGCCTCTGGGATACCTATAGTGGCGTTTCCACAGTGGGGTGACCAAGTGACTAATGCTAAGTACATAGTCGATGTGTTCGGAGTTGGGGTTAGAATGGGTAGGGGTGAGGCTGCGAATGAGCTGATCGGAAGGGATGAAGTTAAGAGGTGTTTGCTGGAGGGGACGGTGGGCCCCAAGGCGGTGGAGATGAAGCAGAACGTGCTCAGGTTGAAGAAGGCGGCGGAGGATGCCGTGGCAGAAGGTGGCTCCTCTGATCGGAATCTCCAAGCCTTTGTAGATGAAGTAAGGAAGAGAAGCATAGAAATCGAGGACAAGGTTCCCTGAGTCGGAATTTGAAGCCAGATATTGGCTGTTAATGAGAGAATCTATATTAAATGAAAAAAAAAAATCAAGAAAAGGGAAAAATAATTTAGAATACTTATTTATTGTTAGATCTTATTTATTATCTTGTTTCTCACGTACGTATGTACGTGTGTGTATCAAAAAATACATATTTCCTCTGTTTAAACCAAATTTGGCAAATTAATAAATGTTTGCTTTTTAGTAAAAATTTTATTAAATCATAATAATTTTTTAATTTTACACTAATAATATCAATTAATATTATTGTGATGGTGGATAAAGCATATAATTAATATCTCTTTTCTTTTTTTCAAAACATGGGCAAAATTGTTTAATTACTCAAAAATATCATGACACTCCTTAAATTTAAAGATAAAATAAGCTTTTAAAAAATATCTTATATGTAGATACAAAGAGAGTATGAACCTTTTGGTTCTAAGTGTAAGATACTAATTCTAGAAACAATTTCTGTAATATAAAATGTAGGACATCCTCTAATACTTAAATAATCTTTTTTCAATTTATCATTTCTTGATTAATGTTAGATGAATTATATGTTATTTTAGATATTTAAAGATTAGGCATGAATTGTAACATTATTTAATGTTAAGGGTAAACATATAAATATACCTAATATTTTAATAATTATTCTTAGAAAATTAGATTTTTTAAAATGTGTAAAGTAGTTGAAAGTATCCTACAATAAAAATTAAGAGTATATTAATAGACAAATTTAATATGCAGGAAAACCAGGTGCATGAAAAGATATTAATTGTGAAGTGTTTGAAAGAGAAACTGAAAAAGAGATGCCGAATGAATGAATAAATAAATAAATAAATAAAATAAGGAGAAGATCAATAATTGAATAAAGAAAAAGAATTCATATATACCACACATTTGACATCTAGCCAGAACAATTAGGTCCGTATTGGCCAAAAAAAAATTTGGCCCGAATCGCCATATTCATGCAAAGTTCCAGGACAAAGTCTTTTTCATAATTTGTAATGCGCCTCACAATCATGCTCTGGTTTACTTCGGGCCGTTTGTGTCTTGTCAATCATGATGGAAAATAGAAAAATAATTTGCATAATAATTCAAAAGTTAATCCCAAATGGAAGTACATGCCCATACCGCCATGAAGAATTTTCGAAGGGAAAATCATTTTCAAGGCGGCTTTTGGGATTCCAATTAATAAAAAGTTTTTGAAATATACAAAATACTTTTAACTCTTAAATTTATTATTTTAAATATATTTTATGTTAAATTATCAAAATATTCTTGCTTTACTTTTCCTTTAAAAAAAGTTACCTATCACTGGTCGTCGCCCTAGTCGACCACCACTTGTTAGAGCTTTGAGTAGTTCTCGTCGTTGGTGGGGCAGCCGCATGTGTAATATTTTAAAAAATTTGTCTCTAATTAATTGAATTAAATGATGTTAATAAAATAAATTAATGTGATTTGTGATTATAGCTAATTGATATTTTGAATTGTGGTTTTAGTCATAATATTGAGTCTAAAATGTCACAGTGCACGAACCCAATTTTTTTGTATCATACCTGTGTTGCGTGTGATAGAGATAGATGATATGATAATTAGGAGATAAAAATGTAATTTACACCAAATCATCTTTTGCCTATAAGTTGATCCACAAATAACTGGATATTTTAAATATATTTTATGTTAAATTATCAAAATATTCTTGCTTTACTTTTCCTTTAAAAAAAGTTACCTATCACTGGTCGTCGCCCTAGTCAACCACCACTTGTTAGAGCTTTGAATAGTTCTCGTCATTGGTGGGGCAGCCGCATGTGTAATATTTTAAAAAATTTGTCTCTAATTAATTGAATTAAATGATGTTAATAAAATAAATTAATGTGATTTGTGATTATAGCTAATTGATATTTTGAGTTGTGGTTTTAGCCATAATATTGAGTCTAAAATGAAGTTTAAGCTACCCAAATCTTAAAATGAGAGAAAAATAAGAAAAAATAACTTTATACCATATATCGTGAACAAGATGTCACAGTGCACGAACCCAATTTTTTTGTATCATACCTGTGTTGCGTGTGATAGAGATAGATGATATGATAATTAGGAGATAAAAAATGTAATTTACACCAAATCATCTTTTGCCTATAAGTTGATCCACAAATAACTGGATATTCCGGTCGGACGAGCCACCATCCGCCACCGCCTCCCTGGCGGCCAGCTTAAGCATCTCCGCATTCTTCCTAATCTCCTCCGATCTGGACCCTCCAACGATCTCTTCAATAGCTCTTTCCACTTCCTGGGACCCAACAAATCCATCGCCGTCCTGTTCAAGTCGTATTCCCGTCCGGAAAACATCGGAAATAAGCTTGGCATTGGTGGGTTGGTCCGACCACTGAGGATAAGCGATCAGGGGAGTGCCTGCAGTTATGGCTTCCAACACAGAGTTCCATCCACAGTGAGTCAAGAAGCAAGCCGTGGCCGGATGAACCAGGACCTTAGTTTGAGGACACCATGACACGACGAGGCCTTGCTCTCTGGTTTCTTCCAGAAAGTCCAGAGGGATCCCTCCTCCTCCGTCTGCGACTATCGATTTTTCTAAAGTTTTCATGACCCACAGAAAATGACGTTTCGTTCTCTTTAAAGCAACTGTTATGCTCTCTATTTGTTTTGCAGAAGGCACCATGATGCTCCCGAATGAGATGTATATCACTGAACCTGGAGCTCTATTGTTTAGCCACTTCATGCATGAATCATCCGGCTTCCACATCTCAATACCAACGTCTTGCTTTTGGTCTGTAAATTGATGTATAAACGCTAATTCATGCAAACCAATCTTCCGTTTGTACTTTTCATTATATTTAATCCAATTTTCCGTTTTTTTTTCCACTTGCTTATAAGTTATAAACAACGACTAAAATTTAAAAAATAATTAATTACTTTCTTAAGATAAAAATATAACTTTTACAGTTTTACTTATATCCAAGAAGAAAGTGAATATATATAAAGAAGTTAGTAGATTGAGAATCAAATAAGGAAAAATGACAATGATGTCCTTTTAATTCAACTTAGCTCCCAAATGTTAAACTTTAGGAATTTACAACTCAATTTTTTAATTTGATATTTTATTATGATAAATTTATAACTTATAGTTTAAATTTTAATAGAAAAACCCTGTTAAATATTCTTTATTAAAATTTGAAATATAAGTTACAAATTCTTTATAACGAAATTGTAAAATTGAGAGAATAAATAATAAATTCTTAAAATTTAATACTTGAAATCTAAGTTAAATTAATTAATCCTTTTGAAATCTCTTTGTCACTATCCTATTAAATAATTCAACTCCACATCTAACTCATATATTTATTACTCTTTCCATCTTAAATTATAAGATATTTTTGAAAACAAAATGAGCATTTTAAAATATAACATATTTTAATAAAAATAAAGTTTTATTAATAAAAATATAAGACATTTCAATTATGCTTTTCCAGCATTACATTCCCATACTTTCTCCCTTTGGAACGTTAAATAAAGAGTGTTTTTGAAAGTTTAGATTTTTCTTTCAACAAAAATAAGATTATAAAATATATTTAATAATTTCTATTGATACATATGATTTTGTGTAGAAGTATTTTATAAATAAGAAGGAAAGGCATATTAGGAATAAGAACCAAATCTAAAAGATAAAATGATAATAAAATTCTTTTAAATTATATAAATAACAATTTGATTTATCAAAATGATATAATTACATTAAAGTCTTTAAAAATTTTTCTATCATTAATGAATTAATTTAAATAATAAAATTACCCTTAATTCATTATATTGCTAAAGTATAGTAAATAACAAGTATCAATCATAAATTTTGTTTAAATAGTTATAACTTTTCCTTTTACAATCGTAAGAATATAACAAAAAATTATAAGTTCGTATTTCAAATTTTTGATATTCCTAAAGTGTAGTAAATAATTAGTGTCAATTATAAGCTTTATTTAAATAATTATAAATTTTTTTCTTAAAATTACAAAAATGCAACAAAAAATCACAAGTTATGCTGCTAAAATCCAAATTTATAATTTTCTATTGCATTCTTACAATTTTAAAAAGAAAAATTATGATTATTTAAATAAAACTTATGATTGAAACTTATTATTTTTTACACTTTAGGAATATCATGAATTTAAAATGTGAACTTGTAATTTTCTGTTACATTCTTGCAATTTTAAAAGAAAAGTTATAATTATTTAAATAAAATTTATAATTGATATTTGTTATTTGTTATATTTCAACAATATAATGAACCAAGCACAATTTAATTATTTATATTAATTTATTAATGACAGAAAAAATTTAAAAGATTGTTGTGTAATTATGTTATTTTGAGAAAATAATTTATTGTTTATATAATTAGGAGAGGCTTTAATGTTATTTCCCAATCTAAAGTGTCACGGATCACGGGGGGCAAAATGTTCTTACCGTGTTCATCTTCACTGAGCAATGATGGAGGGACAAGTGGACCCACTGGTAGAATTGGACACAGATCAGCCATGGAATCTTTGGCGTCCTTCTCGAGTTCATAGAACGAATTTGCCAAGACCCATTTGAACTTCTTCACGTTCCGAAACATCTCCGATAGCACCTTCGGCATGCTTCCGAAAGGGTTCGTCGGAAGAACAAAAGACGGAAGGTCCTGATGCCGCAGCAATGGAAAACCCGGCAGCTCCACCACCTTCTCAGGCTCCGTCGCCGTCGGAAACTGGTTCAGTTCATTGTAGAAACGATAGTAAATGACATAGACGGCGCAAGGCTGTATCCAGACGCAAGCACAAGGGATTCCAGCCTCCTCGGCCACGTCAGCAACCCACGGGACAAACGGATTGTTGATAACACACGCGAGCTTTTTAGGACCAGCAACGAAGTGGTTCTTGATAAGGTTGGACAGACTTGTTGGTCCAACTATTTGGATCTTCTCCATGTATTGATCTAGATTTGTGTTCTTGCGGTCCTCTTGGTTAAACCCGTCGGAGAAGAATAGCACTTGGATTCCGTTGATGGTTATGGAGTCGGGAACTGCGGCGGAAGAGAAGCGAAATACGGGTGGTAGACAACTTCGGTGGTGGCGAGGGTGACGTGGAGGCCTTTGGAAAGGAGGCTATGGCCGAGTCGGAGTAAGGGGTTGATGTGACTCTGGGCTGAGAAAGCCACCATGAGCACATGAAGCTCTTGGTGGTCTTCCTTTGAGGCCGCCATGGATCAGGTGTGTGAAAGGAGAAAGGGGATTAGACTTGAAGACTTGTTGAGTAGCAGCCTCAAAGTCGCCAAAATAAAATAGTCCATGGAGGGATTAGGGTTGAAAAGTAAATATATTCCAAAAAGTTTTTTTACAAATATTGAAAAATAAAAATAATGTTTAATCATGTATTTTTTATTCAGGTAAAAAAAAACATCATGTATTTTTTTTAATATTAATTATATATAAAACAGAGAATAACAGGATAAATATCCCAAAATAGCCTTGTGACAAAAACGATCACGATACATTCCTCTGAAATCCTGAGATATTTTTCTGACTTAAAATTGTAGGGACTTGCGACAAATTTTCATGAGTTAAAATTGAATTGTTTATTTTTCCCAATGAAACTTCTAAATTTCATAATTCAATTACACAAGAACCTGGAAATGAAATTTTAAGTAGTTTAACAATGAGATCATTACATATAAGTATATCTCAAATTTGAGGTCCTCGTACGTATCGTGTCTCATTTTGCCTGTTTCATCATTCGCCATGCATTTTGGTCAAAAAAAAAAAAAATCATTCGCCATGCATGTCAATGTCTGATCATGACGTGACAGGGCCAGGGGAAAACATTTACAGCAAACCGATGTCACATGGAGAAGACTCGCCCTGCACATGTGCGTGGATGTACTTGTATGCACGTCACTTTTATGTAATGAAACCATTTTGCATGAAAATATGGATTGTTAATAATTTTTCTTCAATTTAAGCATTTCATAATTAAATTTTTCTTCAATTTAAACATTTTTATAATGTCGCAAGATTATTTGCAAATAAGTTTTTTATATGGGGTGTATTTATAATTTTTTCTTCTTTTTCATTGCATGATAATTGAAAGAAAAATTTTAATCTAGACTTCATTAACCAAATATAATGAAAAAAAAAGAACCCCTTAAAGTCTTAAATTTCACTGAAAACTAAAAGGAATGAAATAAAATAAAAATAAAAATAAAAATTACCTCATTGTCCTTAGTGGCTTAATCTTGTTAATTAAAAGACACTTGCAATTTCTCTATATTGAAATAATTAATTTTTCTACCATATTTGTTTGTGCACATAGTTTCATTTGATTTTATTTTTAGTATTGTTATCATAGTAAAAAGAGTTACAAATTTGTCATGCTATAATTGTTCATTGCTTATACCGGAATGGTTATTTTTCTTACAGAAGTTGTTTGTGTGCAAAACTTTACTTAGTTTTGTTTTTAATGCTGTTATCATGATAAAAAATAGTTACAACTCTTTTATATTAAAGTTGTTCATTTTTCATATTTAAGTAGTTAATTTTTTTATAGGAGTTGTTTGTAAGTATAAATTCACTTATTTTTATTCAAACTACTATTATCATAGTAAATAAAATTATAGATTTTTAATAATGAAGTTGTTTATTTTTCATACTGAAGTAATTAATTTTTTTATTGGAGTTGTTTATGGCATAGCTTAACTAAATTTTTCTACAAAATCAGAGGATCAATTTTATTATTTTTCTCAACATTTTAATTTCATTTCACTACTCTTGATAAAATTTCAAACTTTTAGAGGCTCTCTTTTTTATTATGTTTAGTCAAGAGGTCTAAATTGAAATTTCCACTAATTGAAATATCAAATAAATACCATGTTTTTAGTTAATAAATAATGTTATCTAAATGCCTTTCTGGCACTAATGGTCTGATACTTGACATGGCTAATTATAGAGGGGTTGATGACGCGACGGGAATTGCCGACCTCCAATTCGGAATTGAATACCCTCGTTTGCCCTTCCTAGAGGACATTTGGTATTGTTAGGTTTTTTTTTCTTTTTATCAAAAGTTGGTTGTTAAAAATTTATTTGACAAAAATCAGTATAATAACAATCAATTATTGCAGTGAAATTTATGTTTGAATATATGTTTTAAAAATTAGTTTCAAAAATTAAAATTTATTTGAACTATATAAAATAAAAAGTTCTTGTAAATGTACAATTATAAAAAAAAGATATTGATTTTTATTATTTATAATTTTTGTTACACAAATGCTTCATATTAAAAATGTTTGAGAAATGCATGTGATAAAAATTTTAAATAACACAAATTTTTATATATATTAAACAATAAGAATAAAAAATATAAAGTTTAATATGTTGGACAAAAATTACATAAATTAGTGCCAAATGACAGTTTAAAGCTTGCCTAATAAATGTTGCTTTCTTTGTATGTAAAAATCCGCTCACGTGCAATTTATTTATGTGTAAAAATCAAGGATAGCATGGTGATATAAAAAATTAGGAAGATCCTAATGTTGCTTTCAAAAAATCCACATTCAAGAGCTTTTAAGATGCTCACATTTAATATTCAATGGTATCTCAAGCAGGATTGCCTCTAAAAAATACATACTGTGAGAAAAAAAAAAAAGGGAAGAAGAAGTTGACTTAGAGTCAAATTAAATACTTAAACCACTTTCCACTTCGAAAGTACAAAAGCACTTTTTCATTTTTTATTTCTTGTAAAGTGGAAAGGGGAAAAACAAATGTGCGCTAAAATTTTATTATTATTTTTAGTAATTTACAAGGAGAACGAAAATGTAGTACCCCCTTCATTCAAAAATATAAAATATTTTTTATGAGATAAAATATTAAGAAACATAAAAAATTTTTAGTGAATTTTTTTACTTTAATAAACGAGAAATAAAGTGTAACTTAAAAGATAATTAATTGACTAATTAGGGATAATTAAGTTAAAAATGCCTTATAGTATTAAAAATAACCTGCAAGTTTCAATTTAAATAATTACCAACAATAAATTTAAAATCTAAATAGAATTCCCATCTAATAATTGAAATTCTTACTTACAATTTTCTAAATTAATATTTGTAACTCATTTTTAAAAATATTTTGCAAGGACCTAACTGCTATTAATTTCTTATTTTGGGACTTTATTTTCATTTTTCCTAATTTATATACTCCCTTTTAAAAAAAAAATCTATTCACTTTTTAGATATTTTTTATTAATTATTTTAAACTTTTAAGATGATATCTATTGATTACTTTTTTTAAATTATATCTTTATTTTTAATATATGTAATTAAGGAGTAAAAGGGAGATAATTAGAAAGAAAATAGATAAAATAAATTAAGGGTACCTACGTTAGAAAACTTAAAAAGAATTCTAACATCGATTGTATTTTTTAATTTATATGTTATAATCCTAAACAACAGGAAAAAAAAAGAAGTGGATTGAATAAATACTCTAACTAAAACATAAAAAGCGGGAAATTAATCAACGAAAATCTAGCAAGCAGTATTTTCATAATAATTACATTTATATATCTTAATTTTAGTAATCGCTTGGTTCAATTTTCTAATTAAACTTCCCAAAAGTTTATAATCGATTGCTTATTTCGCTTTTTGTTAAAAAAAAAGATTAATCACTTATTTCGCTTTTATAATTCTTGAGAAGCTTGCCTAATTTTTAAATAAATATAATATCTTTTAAAACTAAATCCCTTAATTTATTTGTACATCCCTGCAGTAACCTCCAACATTTATAAAAACAAACAATTGCACTTTTAAAGAGAGAAGACACTGGCAGTATAACAAGCCCAATTTATATCAAAACTCAGCCCAATAAGTAAAGAAGATTACTTAATTGAACCGAAGCCTGCGGTTGACATAGTGACTATTTGGTTAAAAAAAAAAAAAAGAACTTGGTGGGTTGGAATCCCAGTGTCCATTAGTTTTAATATGATGGAAGGAACTGGAGCACAAGTGAAAATTAAAGAGCTGCCTTACAATTTAAAGAAATATGCCAGAGTTAGTCTCTGAAACAATTTCAACGAACTGTTAAGCGAACTCAGACCTAGAAAAGTTTGGGACTGTTTGTTTAAAACTTTTGGACTCTCCAAAGTTTTTTTGGGAAACCATGTGAAGGAGGTAGCTAGCCCAGGCCAACGCGTTTAAGTCCATAGCAACATTGTTCCATATTTGATTATAATGGAGATTTGGTATAATATAAAATATAAAGTAACATATTGAGTAGTATGGGATGTTTAATATTATTTAAGTGGGTTGGTTCTTGCATTGATATAGGGTTTCCCATCCTAATTAAATACCTGCCAAATTATTAGGAAGAGGATGATATTGCATTATACGTAGATGACATGGGATGTTTTAACCATTGGTGTGATCAGTATCTTCTCATTGCAGATGTTCAGTAAAGGGTCAGAGCTAATCAGCATTTGGGCTAACTAATCGATTCTGTATCTTCGTCACTAGCAATTATAACTTTAATTTTGACCTACTGGTAAGCCTTCAATATGCTACATTAACTAGTTTGTTCACAGACTATACACGCTACTCTTGAACAAATTGATAAATGTCATTCCCTATTTTCTTGCAAAAGAAGAAGAATCTACGTACTTGAGCATGAATTCTGACAATGATAGCATGTCCGTCGGTGAAAATTCTAAAATTCTTGTGAGCTGTAGAAGAGGGAAGCAAACTGATCTTTACTGTACTGAAATCTTTATATCAGAAAACATAGTACTGTTCTTGAAATACTAAATAAGCCGTATAAGGAAGAAAAAACTTCCGACTTAGCCACAATAAACTCTCACATGAATAATTAGGAAGAATTTTATAGCCACCACTTAGTGCCTATTTGGTTAGGCTTTAAAATTGATTTTTGTGTCTGAAATTGATTTTTAAAATGAAATTATCCAAACGACTGAAAAAGAACAAAAATCAATTCTGACATATTAAGTGCGTAAGCTGATGGAATCAGCTTTTGCTAAAAGTTTATCAAAAAATGTTGAAAAAAATTATAAAAGAAGGCCCAAGAAAAAATTACAAATCAGGCACATAATTTAATAAACATAAAATTAAACTCTCTTCTTTTCTCTCTTTTTCTTCCTTAATAAAATTCAAATTTTGTATCCTCAAAAAATTAATGTTTGATATTCAAGAATTAAATTATATAATAATTTATATAGTTAAAATTAATTCTGATTAAATTATTCAAATATTTTTAATTCTGTTAAAATTAATTTTAGAAAAACAGTATCAAAACAGATTGCGTTATAACATAATTAATTATGATTAAAATCTATCACTTAATCAATTATTTTTATAATCTATTATAACAAACTGAAATTCAAACGGGCACTTATATTACAACCCTTATTCCAACTCTGAAACACAAAAGGAAAGAATTAGTTATGAGTGCCAAAAAAAAAGTGCCTTAGTAATAATAGCCTTTTTAAGAGAATCAAAAGAGTTTTGAGTGCTATACACCACAAAAAGGAATCATTTGTAATAAAATCTATATATTGTATCACCAGATTCATAAAATCTAATTAATGTAATTTTTTGTTGTGTAGGGGCCAAAACTGAAATTTTATCTAAAAGTAGGGGCGCAAAAATTAATTTCAACGTTTTTCTCATAAAGAAAATTTCATCCATCTACAAAACAAATTTTGAAGCTTGGGGCTTTTTTTTTTTGGGGAGGGGGGGCCCTGCTTGCCCCGCTGTAACTCGTCATTGGTTGCAGTGTTATAAGTAGATCTTGAAAAATAGTAATGGTAGATTTTTTTTTTTTTAAATGAAGATATACATAAACTAAATGTACAACTTGATTAACGAATCCAATCTTTCATTATCAAAGGAAAAAATGACTATGCCATGTTGGTCCAATAAAAGCATAATAAAAACCTAAAGGAGGACTTCATTATTTATTAAGGTACACCACACGTGTGTACCGTACGTGTATTTCATTCGTATCAGCATACATAGAATATCAACTATATGTCACATACTTTATTCGAAGGGGCCAGGATACAAACATATACAAGATCTCGACCCAAAATGACCTGAAACAACACTGATCATACTCAAACAATGATTAGAAGAACATAACTAGACAAATTAAAGAACTATATGTTTTGGTGATTTTATCATAGGACACTACAATAGAAGACTCTGAACTGAACGCTCCTCACAGACTATCCAAACTTTTTATTTCGATCACGCCTAATGGCTTTATTTAGGATAAACGTACAGAAAGAGAAATCTCTTTCCTCATATATATGTGTGTGCCCTTCCTAATTAATGCCCTGCTCCACCATGGCTAGGCCCAGAGTTATCAGGCACTGTCTGAGGCGAGAAAACGTTCTTATCATTTGAGCTTAGAATTGAGCTCCTCAACACCTTGTGTGGTGACCCTAGAAAGAGACCCACTGACTCTTCCTTAGCATCATCATAAAGTGGTCGTGGGATTATCCCATGCCTGGTGCTCAACCTACAAAAGAGAATGAGACAAGAAAAAAGACAAAAGATTGGAGCCTTCCAGCCATAACTGCTGGCTAAAAAGAGAGTGTGTGTATTAATAAATGGGTTTATTTATATTGAAGACTAAAGTTGAAAGGTTTTTCTAGTATTGCATGAGTACGTGAGAAAAGGAGACGCAAGCTGCACTTCCATTTATAGTGTGGTTTAGAGATCAGAATCAGAGTAAGTATTGTGTTGTACTGTTCATTGTCCACAAAAGTGATAGTAGGCCACAATCAACATGAAAAATTAGGTTTAGTAGTGGAAAATTGCCCGCTGGTATATATCTTGAAGTTTTACTTCAGAAAATGGTACTATAATACGTTCAACACGATGTATGGGATTAAGTTTGATCACTTGCGAGCTAGAATGAACTATATAGTTCAATACCACACGGGACCTACTGTAGCCAATAAGTGGCTTGAGTGTTGGAATAAATAGTCAGCAAGAAATATTTGTGCAGAAGATCTTAATGTGATCAGAATTCAGCATCGTGTTCTTTTCAGGTCAAAAATTAGTTTGTGATCTCAATCAACTTTAAGTTTGTCACGGTGAAATTACTTTATCAAGTATTGTAGCTATTGATCAAAATGTGATTTCAATTTCATAATTAATTAGTAATTAGTAAATATATAAAGAATGGTAATATTATGTTTTTGAAATAATCTTTGTTAATCCTTTTTTCTTGCCATCGTGTTTTTAATCAAACAAAATTATTTTTTTCAGTAGGAATCAAACACAATTATTATTAAATATTTTCCTATACAATCACGTCAACAAATCTATAATTTACAAAAATAATTTTTTTGGTACATATATAGGAGGGTTTGAATTATATTGATAGTCTATTCATAATTGATAATTGACTCCATTCCATTACTATTGTTAGCCTAAGTGGCTAAATTACAAAATGTTATTTTATAACTAAAATTGGTATTGGATATAATTAAGAAATATAGTATTGTGGAGACATCGTAATATTATATATGAATCATATATAAAAAAGGATTTAAAGTGTTATGGCTTTGACAAAAAAAGATGAAAAAAAGAAATAGCAGCTTTCGACGCCTCAGTTACAAATAAAAATATGGCGCAGCAAAAAAGATGAATTAATTAATTAGTTGAGCATAAACTTAAGTAATCAAAGCAGGGAAGTGGAAAGTTAGAAATCAATTAATAGCAAAAGAAAAGTTGGGCGAACACAAAAATATGGACGACAATAGAAAAGAAAAAGTCTGAATTTAGGCCAACCAAGATACCCCCTCCATATCACAATATAAAATATTTTTTAAAAACTTACTTGATTCAAAATATAAAATATTAGGTAATTTTTATAATTTTTTTTCATCTATACCCCTGCTTTATTTATTATTATTTTTTTAAAAATGATGCATTGAAATTTTAATTATCATTATTAAAGCACTTATATAATATATTTAATGGGAGTAAGATTAGAAAGATGTAATTTTTTAAAAAAATTAAAATTTCAACTAATATTTTTAAAAAATATAAATTAATTACCAACACTCTATATTTTGATACAGAAGGAGTAGTTTAATTTCACAAGCATCTGGCATCTTGCGTTTGGATTTCAATTGAAAAAATTGATTATAGAAAAAATTAATTATTAAAATGTGATGATGTTTGGATAAATTTTTAGAAATTGATTTTAATAAATTGAAAATATTTGGATAATTTCTTGAGAGTCAATTTTGAATGTACAAATAAATAATATAAAGTAAAGGAGCTAAATAGAGTTTTGCAAATGGAAAAAATTTCAGCTTTTTCAAAATGAAGTTTTGCAAAGATAAATTTTTATAAAACCATGATTTTAGTTGCAAAATTAATTCCTAATAAGTATCCAAACAGGCCCAAGGTCAATGACACTAAGGTGATATATATGTATAGTTTCATGCATGCAAGTAATGGATGAGTGAAATGAATGACCCTCATATAAATCCTCTGAAATTAATGAGGTTGGGGAATTTACATGAAGTATTTTTGCTCATTTTATTATTTTTTATAAAATATAAAATATAAAATATCCTCTCTTTTTTAAAATGAAAAAACTTCACATAAATTCGTCAATCTCAACTTTAAATAATTTAAATTCCATATGTATAAACCACACGTGGTTTTCAACTTTAGTTTCGCCTCAACATATTGGCCGGCTGCGTAGATATTTTCTAAAATCTTGCAGGGGTAGGTTATCTGATAAAAGTTTAAGAAGTATGGGATTTTTCAAAGACACCCAACCATAAGCTCTAAACTTATTTGCGTATAAAGATTTAATTTTTTATTTTGTAAAAAACATATAGTGGATAATTAAAGAAATTTATGTAGTTTCTAACTATATAGTATTGGGAGAATTACATTGAAATTTCACACAAAAAAATTAATTACTGTAAAGTTCATTAATAATTGAACTAAACTGCATTAACAAATGATCATGGTTGTAATTCTCCCTATAGTATTATTTAAAATTTCAAATAGGTGTTTCTTTCTTGTTTCTCTAACCAATATCTCCTATATATTATTTACAAATAGGTAATTCTCCCTATAATATTAGTTAAAGAAATTTACGTAGTTTCTAAGCATATAGTACTGAGAGAATTACATTAAAATCCTACATAAAAAAATTAATTACTATAAAGTTTAAGAACAATTAAACTAAAATGTATTGATAACTAATCTTGGTTGTAATTCTTCTTATAGTATTATTTAAAATTTCAAATTTCTCTAACCAATATCTCCTATATATTATTTATTTATAGAACCTTTAAAAAGATGGTGATTGGTGACTTAACACGAGAGAGATATGACCTGATCAATATAATAGAGAATTTTGAGTTGAAGTTGTCTTTACGACTCTTTCAATGAGGTTCACTAATCACTAGAAGTAAGAAGAAAGTTGCCGCTTTATATATGTGGTCAACAAAGTGGCTCTAAATATAGTCAAAATAGATGATAAATAACTCCCAAACTTCTGCAACTTCGATTCTGTAGACAAACGATCAAGACGTGACATCGTGGTAAAATTTGACAATACCTATAGGTTAGACGCCTCAGCGTGTCCTGAATTTTGCATAAAACTTTTTATCAATCTAGCTTAACATAAAAATTTATTTAAAATCTTATTTAAAAGTGAGTCTTTTAAATAGACTTATATATTAATTTTAAATGTCTCTAATTTGCTTTAAAATTATTAAAATCTATATTTATATATATAATATATAATATGATTTATCAATTCTAATATCTAATAATTAAGATGACTTACCAATTATAATACAACATTAAAGTAACAATATTAAAATTAATATATAAATAAAATCTAATTGAAAATATAATTAAAAATAAAAAAGAATAAATTAATTAAAAATTAAGTAGTGAAATTGATATATACGTAATATATTACATAACATGTGTGCATGTTAAATAGGCCCTGACTTGGGCTTATTTAGTAAATAAATTAAGCTAAGTTTGAAGTAGGTCAGGCTGTAGGTTTTTGATAAGAGTTTAGCATATTTTCATCCCTATTGCTATATAATATTACCATTGATCTGTTCTAAAATACTTGTAATTGTGTAGTTTCTGAAAGAGTCTCGCTATTGCACAATTCTTAATATTAATAGAGTAATTCAGAGTTAATATATATATATATATATATATATAAGTTGTTCGCACTAAAGAGATATGGTTGAGTGGAATAAACCAGATATAAAAGAAATTGACTAAATGCTCGTGCTAAGACATATTGCAATTTTAAGCCATATGAGCAGCCACGGCACGTATATGTGTTAACTAAATACTCTGCTTTTTAGTCGAAAGGGAATGAATCTATTGATCGCTCAAGTTAAGGTCAAGATCACCCATTATATTTTCCTAGCTAGTACTTCATGCGGCAGCAATTCTATTTTGTTCTTTTGCTTTATTAACAACCCTGTGTGCAACGTCATTGTTCTTATAGTACATACTACATAAGATGTTAAGAGCCATATTGCTCCGTAGATGTAAATTTTTGAACGAGAGAGAATTAAAATATTATATTTCACATCAAGAGGATAAGAGTATTTAGTTTCATATCAGTGAATCACCCCTTATTTTTTGAGTATGCATGTAGTTGAAAGGAAAAACTAATTAAACTAGTACAACATCTTATATAAAAAAATTAAAATATTTTTTTTTTTAAGTTTTTTATAAATACTCTTAATAAAATGTATTAATTTCTTTCATATATTTTAATCTGTATAAATTTTTTAATTTGTGCAAGAATGCTAGAACTCTGTTAATACAAAAATTATTAATTTTTTTTTTGTAATCTGTCAAGGACTATTAATTAGTAAATAGTTTTTGTTTTTATATTATTAATTCTTGTTTTTTCTTTTATATTATTAATTAATAACTCATTTTTTATAATCTTGTAATAAATATTTAAAATGATCAATATTATTCAATGTCATTTTCAATCCTCATTTACAAAACCTCTCTAATTCCATCTTACTTTTGATGGAAAGCCAATGAATCATTTTGAAGAAATAGAGCAGTGATTTCAACTTTCAAGAATGGGGATGAGACTTCCATTCCACTAACCAAACAAAAAATATGCTGGAATAATTGAATAAAGATGTTTTCCATTCCTTGATGAACAGTTACAACATAATTTCGTATATGCCATATGAGGCATTATCGGTATTTGTGTTTCTTGTCTAGAGTTCTAAATTACAATGGGACTTGGTGAGCAGCCCATTTAAGCCAATTTTTATAAAATTTTAGGCTTGAAAAAATTACATTCTTAAGAAAAATTAGGTTTTGAAGTCCAACCCTAATATTCCTTGAAATAGGAGTTCAACAAGCCTGCTTTTGTTTTACTCTTAAAAAATAAAATATTTTTAATTTTTAAATTGAATTTAAACTTTAGAATATTTGTTTGTAATTTAAAATTAAATTTTTTTATTATTTATTTTTAATTTTTAAACATTATAATTTGTATTTTAAAAAAATATGAAATATTACAATTAAAAAATTTAAAATAAAAATAAAAATAAGCTTACAAGCTCGACTTTAAATCCTTTAAATAAGAGCCTGACTTCAAAAAAATAATTGATTTTTGAATAATTTAGCTCATTATGAGCTGAGCCCACCCATTTTTTGACTTTATTTTTTGCTTTTAATAATACCAAACACATTATTTTCTATTGTCTACATCTCCTCTCCAATAAGTAAAAAAAGAAATGCAGCAAATCCATTTTTGAGTCTAATTTGCATTAGGCTAATCTGTATTTGTATCCTGGATATAACAACCATAGTGGAAAATGGATAATTAAGATAATTAAAATTTATTTAAGATATTAGGATTATCCATTAAGGATGAATAAGATTTTACCCATTAATACTAGAATCTAATATTTTTTTTTATTGTTCTGCTCAATAAAAGAGGATATTATCGTCATATCAATATTTTTTAAAATTAAATTTAAGATTTAGATTTAGATTTAGATTTATTATTTTATTATTTTTAAAGATCTATAAATATAAATATGATTTACATTTGTATTCAGTTTTTGATAACTATTGAATAGAGTTTTTGAAAATTTCAGCCATTCCCTTCCTTTTTTTCTCTCTTTCTCTCCTTTCGTCTTCTCTCACAGTTGTTTGTTCACTTACAGATCACTGTATACACTGTTGAACAAATTGATGAATATCAGTCTTGACGCCCTTACAAAAGAAATGTCACCTGAGCATGAGTAATTTGAGAAAGATAGCTTGTCGATCTGTATATGGAAGTAGTGAAATTCTTATAAGGCCGTGAGAAGTACAATTTATTGGAGTTCTGAACTTTATTACTATACTGCAATACTTTATATCAGATAAAATAGTACTCTTTGTTTGTCAGGTGTTTCTATAAAACATTATGAGCTAAACTATAAAGGCTCGATCTTCTTAATTTGGTTATGTACTTGACAGAAAAGAATGATCCCTCAAGCGTCGTCTATTATAGCATGCATGCCCCTTATATTTAATGCAGATCAGGATTGCTATGAACAACCACGATTCCAACTTCTGAAGCACAAAAAAGGTTGAGAACAAGACGCGAGACCTAAAACAAGTGCCTTAGTAATGATAGCCTTTTTAAGAGAATCAAAAGTATTTTGAGTTGATCCAGACCATAAAATTCAAAGGCATCTTTGATAATACATAACACATATATGAAGACTAAGAAAGTAACCTAGAGATTTTTCAAAAGCGAAGTTAATTAGAATTGTCCTTATGTCACTCATGCTTTGAAAGCGATCAAGGCCCTAATATTCCTCTATTTTCTAGCAAGAAAAAAGCATTCATAAAAGCTTAAAACATAATTATTGATGTTGATGTACTGCTTATTTAGAGTATGACCGGAAGATGTTGCAGATGCAAGGGCCAAAATAAAAGGAGCTATTAGATATAAAACAATATGCCATAAAAAATACCACACAATTGTATTTCATTCATAACAGTATATATAGAATACAATTAGATGTTACATAAGGGTCAGGAAACAGCATAATCTCGACCCAATGACCTGAAAAACGCTGATTGATCACACCCATGCAATGATTAGAAAAAACAAGTAATTAACCAGACAGAAAACTATTTGGTGGTTTTTTTAGTACATTACAATTAATGGAAGATTTTGAAATTATTAACACTTCTTACAAACAATATATCCAAACTTTTTATTTAGATCACGCCTAATGGCTTTTATTTCAGATAAATTACAGAAAGTGAAATCTCTTTCCTTATGTGTGTGAGTGTGCATCCTAATTAATGCCCTGCTCCGCCATTGCTAGGACCAGAATTATCAAGCACTATTTGAGGCGAGAAAACATTCTTATTATTTGAGCTTAGAATCGAGCCCTTCACAACCTTGTGTGGTGACTCTGAAAAGAGACCCACTGAGTCTTCCTTAGCATCAGCAAGCCCTGGACTATCATAAAGTGGTCGTGCCATTACAACATGCATGGTGCTCAACCTGCAAAAGAGAATGAGAACCAGAAAGAAGGCAACAGATTGAAGCTTTCCAGCCATAACTGCTAGCTAGCCAGGAAAGTGTGTGTGTGTTAATATTGAGGACTGAAGTTGTAAGGCTTTTGAAATTGCACGAGTACGTGAGAAAAGCAGACGCAACATGCACATCTATTTATAGTGAGGTTTAGATCAGAGTAAGTATTGTGGTGTACCGTTCATCGTCCACAACAGTGACAATAGGCCACAATCAACATGAAAAATTAGGTTTAATAGTGGAAAATTGCTCACTATTATCTTGAAGTTTTACTTCAGAAAATGGTACTATAGTTGTTCAGCACAATGTATGGGACTAAGTTGAATCACTAGTAAGCTAGCATGGACTATAGTTAAACACCACCAAACGGGACTGTGTAGTCAATAAGGGCTTGAGAGTTGCAAACTGGCAACAAATAGTCGGCAAGAAATATATTTACTCAGAAGAGATCTGTAATATCAGGACTTAATTAGAAGTCACCATCGTGATCTTTCTGGGTCAAAGAATTAGATTTGTGATCTCCCTCAACCTTAAATTGTCACAATGAGATTGCTTTATCAAATATTATAACTATTCATCAAAATGTAATTTTAATTTCATTAACCGCATATAAATACAGAGAATAATTTGTTTAAAAAAATATCATGCTTTAAAAGCAAACACAATAGTTATTGATAAATTCATAGATTACCTGAAAAAAAAAATTAATTTAAGATATATTAATAATTAAATCAGTTAATAATTCAAAAATTACTCAATATTATGACTAAAATTAGTGTATTATAGTTAAGAAACATAGTATTATACATGGATAATTGGATATCGTGCGTAATATCATTATGTCACTTATTTATTGAAAAAAAATTATTTTGTAAATTTTTATTATATTTGTTTAAAATTTTGAACATAATTAGAATCTGAAAAAAAGTAAATTTTTTATTAGTTTCAAAAAATACTCAAAGTAACTTTTAAAATAATCTGATACTGTAGATGAGAAAGAGTATTTTTAAAAGACAGGATATGTGAAGATATAAAAAAATTTTAAAATAAAGCAAAAGTCAAAGAAGATATCATAAAATTTAAAAATAATTAACTAATAATTAATTTTTTATTATTATAACCAAACATAAAATAATAATATCTGCTTTTTATAAAGTTTCTATGAAATAAATTTCTTTTTATAAAATATTTAAAAATCACTTATTCTTAATCTTAAACAAACAGTCTCTAATTAGTTTGCCATTGAATAAATTTATCACAACAGAGAAGTGGACGTTAGAGTTAGAAATAATGTATGAAAAGGAAAAAGGAATATGGCCGACAATGCAACGAAAAAGTCTCAGGATTAAGTTGGTCAAAACAAGATATATAGTTTAATTTTCATTGGATTGGACACTCTGCAACCCCAGCCATCGAAAATAAAAAGGGGAAAAATTAGGAATTTAATTTGAAATCAGTGACAGTGAGATTAGAGTTATAGTTCATGCGTGCATGCAAGTAACTGGTGGTGACTGACATGTACATATGAATGATGAATCCCATGGATATATACAAACCATATACTCTATCCTTATTCGTTTCTGTAAGTTGAATGGAATCATACAAATTATGAATCAATGGTGGATTAAAATTATTTCACTTAATCATAGCATTAAAAATATAGAAGGATATATGCAGACCGTAATTATTTTTCTTTTGTAAAATATCTCATCTCAAGTCACGTAAAAAAACTTTTAGAAAGATAGCTTTATAATAAAAGAATGGAGAGGGTATTAATTTGAGTCCTATATATATATATATATATATATCAGTCAACTACGTACTCATTATGGATAAGTTATTTTCTGTGTCTTTGGAATATTTTGGCCCTGTGCGTTTGATACCATTGATGCTGCATCAAGCTGATCCTTTTTTTTTTTTTTTGCCAACATCATTATGCTGGTCTCATGTCATTAGTAATTAACAAGAATGAAACTAGTAATTTTGTGTGTGTGAGAGAGAGAGAGAGTGTGTGTCATGAGCTTAAACTGAAATCTTTGGATATGAAATAAACTTTTCAACTTCATATATGGTTAGGACAAGGATTTGGCGCAAAGCAACTCTATGAGCTGAGGTGGTTGAAGACTTTGATATTACATGATAATGAAAGATTATGTTCCTTGCACGCCATTCACATAATTTACCTTTGAGTGCAGATCAGAATGAATCACGCTCCATATGTATTCAAAAAAGTTAAAAAAGAGATCAAAATAAAATTTTCCATTTCCACAAGTTCTCTTGTTGACCTGGTAGAAATAAAGCTATACAGAGTGGTACATTGAACTCAACCTCTGTTGGCCAAAAGAAAAGAAAGAAAATAAAACAAATAACTCAACCTGTGGGCACTTTATCACAATATTAACAATGATGCCAAAAAAAAAGGGTAAAAACTAAAAGGCGACTAATTTTATTTGCCTATAATATTTACTATAATAAAAAGACTGAAAAATTCACTACTATAAGAGTATTTCATGTTGTTATCATGGAAGATATAGATCAAGGCAACTTAGAAAGTTAACTCATCCGTATTACTTTTTTTATGAACTACATCGCTTTTAAGAAGAAGAAACATGATTTTTGGAGAATTCAAATCACTTTAATCATACTAGTAAAAAAGGGACATGGTTTTTGAAGCAACTAAGTAATTTTTAATCATAAAAGTGACATAAAGATGAGGATAATTTTATGGAAAGGAAGGGGGAAGGTAGTTTGATGACAATTTAAAAATTTAATATTATTATTAAAATTATACAACAACATGAAGAAGAAATCTTATCCCACTAGATGAAGTTAATTACATGGATTACATATATAGTTAATAAAAACATCTTATTTGATAACTTTATTAAACGTTCTGTGTTTTTATATATCTCAATTTTTCCTTATAATACTCTGAATTATCTTTGGATATATCATTATATAAGGAGATGATGCGATCATATCATCTGAAAATGTTTGAATTAAAAATTTCCCTTTCCGTTTTAATAGCAACTTTTAAGTTATTTATAAGAGTCATTAACTTAATTAACAAGAAAAATAGGTAATTTCTTAATTTTCTTTCTGCGTAATAGTGGTCGGAGTCTTGATTCAAATAACTTTCTCCTTCACATAAATGTCGATGTCACCCTTATCACATCTTTATCCCCCTATCAATTCTTTGGGTCCATATCTTGTGTGCTTTTCTCCGCTCCACCAAAATATAAGAATATACTCTGAAATAATCAATCAAGACCCATATGGCACTCTAATTATTGGAAACCTAAATTGTACGCATATGTTAAACGTGCATGTTAGCTCTTCTTCCTGGTATGCGTAGTAAGATCGAATAATCAAGTTGAAACCTACAATACTTGAATAGTGAATTTTATATATATATATATATATATATATCCTTTGCCAAGATTAGCACGTTGGAATGTTTGACATAATCAGATGTCCGAAAGTACGCTTTATTTTCCATATCTTGGCCTTCAAAGCAAGTGCATATGTTATCCTATCATGTTAATCCGGCTGTAGCAAATGAAATATTTATTTTAATTTTCGTAAAAAGAAAGACTATACATACATTGCGTGATCTTAAGGACTATTGAAGGTTTTGTTATATTATTTAGAATTAAGTGACCAGCAGACAACTAAACTATAGGATCCCAGACTTGACATCAATGCTGACCAAACTTGTCAGACAAAAACATTAACAAAAGACAATGACAACAACCTTAAACTTGGCATTAATTAATAAACAACCAGCTGAATGAAATATTTTAGTAAAAGTGTCCTCTGATCTTCCCCATCTAACCATGGAGTTCATGGTATTTATGGTTCTTGCCTTGTCCATAATGCCTACCTCCAGGACTTGGACCTGAATTTGTAGGTTTAAATAATGCTGCAGCACCAGTATTCGCATATCCATGACCTTCCATAGCTGAGCTTGACACTGACCTCCTCACAACCTTGTCTGAATCTGATGACTCCAAAAGGATACCATTTGCCCTTTCATTATTAAGAGGCCTAGCCACCACCACTTGAAGGATACACAGCCAAAACAGGAGAGCAAGAACTAGATACGAGGCCATGGATTGGGTTCTTCTACCCATGATTGGTGTAGATACCCTTGTACTAATCAGTCTTGATGGTTTATTTTGTTTCAAGTATATGTGGGAGATTAGCTTCTTGAGATGAGAGTGGTGTATACATCTATTTATAATGTTATTCAAGCCAAGTATTTGTCTTGATGACCACGTGGGCAAAGGGAAAGTGGGCGATGTAAACTTCACGCTTCTATAGATAGTCAAATGCGTGCTCCTTTCTTGCTTCTCCGATCAATCTGCTATCTCTAGTGTAACATGAACTAATTCATATATAATGTATATAAATCGAGGGAGAGTGTGTAGCCTTGTGAAAAAAGATAAGGTGACTTAAAAGGATTGCATGCGTCAGCAGTTATATATATTCTAGACCAACATAATTATGTCGTCACTGAGGTGTAGCTAGCTAGTGACTAGTGAGAGCTGATCCGAAGGATATAGAATTTTGAGTTGAAGCTATCTTCCACGACTCTTTCATCAACAGTGACAACGATTACTCACTATAACTAGAAAGTTGGGTCGTATATATGTTCAACAAGGTGGCTCTAAATCTGGTCAAAATAGGTGACGAACTCCCAATCTGCGCTACATATAAAGACACACAATAAATACATACATATATATGTACTGTAACTTGGCTAAGGTCCGGGCCACTAAATAATTCGAAGAGAACAAAAGAAAGCGGTATTCATATATCAGGTGAAAGGTATAGATCAAGAAATCTAGATCAGTGTATAAATTGTTCACATGAAAGAGACGAATGAATGACATATGCGAAGGAAGGCCATACAATATGTCTGGTTCGTGTATGACGAACCTAAAGTAAATAATCAGGCTATATATATATATATATAGTAGCGAAGAAACATTAATATGCGAAGCCATTCATCAATTAGTTAATTATTACTATAACATGTGTTAATATGTAATTAATAGATTTGACAGGAATATTCTAGAAAATATGATAAGAAACCAAACAAATATGCATGCTCTAGAACCTCCTATTGAGTGAATTAATAAATTGTTTATGGTTCGAGTATAGATATATATAGTTAGTTTTGCTTATAACCTTTCAACGCTATTTGTATCAAGGGGGTCAATGCATTCACAAGTGGTTCCCTTTGATGCACTTTTGAGCTTTGTGCCATATATACGTTGATTAATTGGATGTGCTTCGAAGGGAATGATCATGATATATGCATATAAATACATTAAAAAAAGAAAATTAATCTAGTAACTGCATTAAGTACAGTACTATTAATATACAGTGATGTGCTTCAAGCGGAAACGCCCACATATGCTTTGTTAATTAATTCTCTAACGTCCAATGAAGAAAAAGTAAACTTCTCTGACATCATGTGAGAAGGGGAATGACAAGGACAAAGACAAAAGTGTTAAATGACCACATGTTTTAATGTTCACTAAACTATATTGTATGAAATCCTTTTAGACTCCAAAACGTTAAAATTCCATCATGAACTCTTTAAAAATTTGTGCTATAGATAGACCATCTCATATCATCGAATAGTTAGGTACTTCATTAATGAAAATGTGGGTGTGTTGTCAAAGGGATTAATGGTTGGGACAAAGAGTTTAGGGGATTTGTTTTTTTTGTGCAATGGGGGATTAATTATTTAACTCAAAGTGTAACGGAGTTATCTATCCAAAAAATAAAATAAAATTTGAGGAGATATATCATTAATGATTTATAAATATATATATCACATTATTTTGGAAATAAAATAATTGATTAAGTAACAGCGGGCTATGTGGACAAAAAAATGATGGTTCCTCTTCAAATTTTAACAATCACATATTTTATTTTACATTACAATTGAACTAAAAAATGACTCGTGCGAAGCACGGGATTGGGAAGAAAACTCTGCCCAAAAAATTACTGTTCTTACAAGACTGTAGAGTGAGTATTTCATAATTTATATGCAGAATTGTAAATTATATCCTCAATCTTCTACCCAATTGTGGATTTTCATCTTATAGTTATTATAATAAAATATTAAATAATTTTTGTACTGTAGAAAGAACAGTGATTTACTGTACATAGAACAGTAATTGCAACGGAATTTACAGAAGGTAAAATTATTGTGTCTTTTTTTCTTGAACTTGATTGAATGTATCTTGACGCTTTGGAGTAGATAATAAATACTCTCTCCATTTAAAAATATAAGATATTTTTTAAGGAGTTTGATGTTCAAAAATATAAAGTATTTTTTAGTCTTTTAATGTATAATTATTGTTTTTTTTTCAAAAGTACTTTATTAATAATAAATTTATATTTATTATAGGGTGTTTAATAGAGGTAAATATGAAAAGATAGAGTTAATTTAAAAGTAGGTAACTACTTTATTAAAAAGTGAGATTTAATCAAAAATGTCTTATATTTTTTAACAGAAGTAATAATAATTTCCTTCCCATTTAAGTATTGACCAATGAAAATATTAAAGTTACAAACTATGTCTACATATATTATACTTGTTATGCATGCGTATTACGTCACATTATTCAGATCGAAGTTCGACCTTTTATAATAAAATATTAAAATATATGGGCAAATTGACCTTGCACAAAGTTCGTTGAACTTGACAACAAACAAAGTAGCATGGGACCAAAAAAAAAAAACAAGAAGAAGAAGAAAAGACGACAACATGACGATGACCAAGAAAAGCAGCTAGCAGCAAGCAGCTATATAAAAAGAAGTACTTTTAAATCATAATATAAACTAAATCTTCTCCCTTGTGTAATTAAGCTTTAATCAATGAGGATGTCCTTCTCCAGGGGGGCTTGGACCACTGTGGTCAGCTCCCAACATTCTTGGAATACTGTCTTTCTCGTATCGAGGATCTTCCATAACTGATCTCCTCACAAACAGACCCTCTGGCCCTTCAGAAACATCTGGAAGCTTTTCTAATGTGTTAAGCGGCCTCGCCATCATCACAGGAACAAGGCACAGCTTCCACAAGAGAATAAGAAGAACTAAACATAAGGCCATGGATGGGATTCTTACGGCCATAATTGATTAGTGTATGTAAGCAAATATACACTGAGAGACTTAGTGAAGGCTTGGTTTACTTGAGAGTGCTTGAGATCTACTTTGAGAAGAGGGTGTGGTGCGTAATTGTATTTATATATGTTGGTCTTAAAGGGAGTACCTGGTCTTGATTGTTGAACAATACCAAACCATTTAGCTATGATATTCACGTGCATTATGGAACTTAGTTTTTGGTGCAGAGGGAAAGAACCTATAAAATTTAGAAGTTAAGGTTTCTAGATAGTCAAATGTTTCTTCTTTTTTTTTTTTTGTTTTTGTTTTTTTGTTTTTGTCCCCACTGTTTCTTTGCTTCTCTGATCAATCTGCTAGCTAGTAGTGTCACATGAACAAAGCCACAAATATGTCTTTAGCGTATGTGTGAAGAGACGTAAGTTACTTGTTTATGGCCAACTGATGAGGGAAGAGATTGTTGCTTATTCTTTTCGAATAAGTACTGTTTCGGTAATCGTGTTTTGGTCAAGTTTATCGAAAAGAAGAAGCATACTATTCCTTGGAGATCAAATGAAGATAATTGACAAATCTGAATTATACTGAGTTTATTTTATACGACTCTTCCAAGACAAAGTTCACCGAAAAAAAACAGAGAGAGAGAAGAACTTATGCATTTATTGGATCACGCGGATCTAAACCAAGTCAAAATAAGACATCCAAGTTCCCAAACTTGTGCAATTTGATTGTTGCCGTAGTGTAATTTTGTGGAAATTTTGAAATTGAAATATATATAATAAGCACAACGAGACACAATAAATTAACATGATCATCAGCACTACATTATGGAATATGAATTGAACTATCAGACTATATAAATTATGTAGAAAGCAGGAATTTGGTGTACTTGACTTATTTGGCTTCATTGAAATTCAAATATACATTTGGAAACCCATTCAGTGCACCGGCAAAGATTCTATATACAGAAAAGTAACTAATAAGTGGAAGGATACACATGGGTTTGAACTAATAGATCACAATCATGTCCAATAGCCATCAACTCTACCCTACCTATAAATGCATATAGCATTCCCATATACGATGAACCGTTGATCAGCCTCCTGTTTTCTATATGACATAAGCCACCAATTTTTAATTTGATCATAGTACTGTATTGTAATAATAAGACATTCAGAGGAAGAAAATGATGGAATAAATAGGTGAAAGGTCAATATCACCCATTATATTTTGTCTTGTCGGCAGCCATGGCATTTTAATTTGTTCTTTGATCTGCTTCTTGACCAACCCAATGCAATTTCACAGCATCTTTCTAAATCTTAATCAATGAAGATTATATTGTCAGCACTCTATAAATGCTCTAAGATTTAAACTAGATAATTTATTAAACACCGTACTCATCCTTAATTTCATTGTATATTATGACCGATCGTCAGCCTCCTTCATTTTTTTTTTCATATGATATGTAATTAAGCTACCTGGCGTTTTTGGTTCAGACTGTCGTGGCGAGTCTTATTGTACCAGCAGATTATGCAGTAATAAATTTTAAAGTAGGATTCAAATAGGAAAAATGACAGTTACGTCCCAAAACTTTAAATTAACATACTGTTAGATTTCTAATAAAATTTTATAAAAAAAATAACTAAAAAAAATCAACTCACATATAATTGCAGGTTGAGGAGTTTCAATTTTTATGTTTCGAAGGTAATTCTCAAGTTGTAACTAGGATTCTTGCTTATAAATGTTTGAATCGATATTTACAAAACTCATTTTTTAAAAAATTATTAAAAATTTAGGAGTTATGAATTTAAAGTTTCAAGACGTAATTGTTATTCTCCCATATAAAAATTTAGTTGTTATTATATCTCTGAATATTATAAAAGTATGATTTATATATACCTATCAAGTACAACGGTGTGAAGAAATTTAGAGATCTAAGGTGAAATTTTTAATAAAGCGTAGCATGTGTAATTGTTCCTTTTAAATACAAAAAAAAATCTATTAACATAGAGAAATATAAAGTTAAATTAAAAGTGAGATTGTAAAAAAGAGTTAGAGCAAAGTGATAGGATGTAATTTTTTTTTATAAGATGATAAAATGTAAATTAGTGCATCATAAATCTCACTACTTTTTTCAAATAAATAATAGGCTTAGCCCAGTAATTAAAGCTATATTGGAAATGATTGAAGTTTTTTTAATTGAAAAAATAATCAATACTTTTGATTTTCTTTAATCTATAATTAAATATATAACAATACAAATATTAATTACACATATGGCATATGCATACATTATGATTTTTTTTTTTTTTTTGAAGCAGAATGCGGTAGCCTCATTGGCCTTGAGACTTACACGGCCTTGGTGTCAACTGTACATCTATTTGGTGTTATGACGCATCGCACTTCTGGCTTTGGACATTAAAGCAACTACGCACCAAAGAAAGGTTCAATATTTTCGTTTTCTGCGGGCTATGTCAGGAATTTTGGAATTCTAAACAAAATTATTGATAAAAAGAATGGTTGGATTGATCTATTCGATCTATCTTATAACATGATGGATCTGATATATTTGTAATCTAAACAATTTTAGTTTTTAAAAACTTTTTTCCAACAGTAATAATATATGGAATAACTAAATATATATATATATATATATAACAATAATTACATTGTGGGGAATAACGCTATATTTCCATCATTTTGGATCCTCAGTCCCTGAGTCCCGGTTCATCTGCTAAAAAAGAAAGAAAACGAAACATGCAAGGGATATACATACATACATACATACATACATACATACATACATACATACATATATATGCACCCATGCACGCAGCCCAATCTTTTGCGCTAACTAATTAAAATACTGATGTTACAAACAGTGTATTGACATACTTTCGATATATGTTTATTGCGTTACAATATTACATTATTCAGAAGTGCAACTATGGGACGACCAACTAATTAAAATACCTCGGCCAAGAATTGACCAAAGCACAAAGTTCACCGAACCTGACAAACCAAAACAGCATGAAGAAAAAGAAAAAGAAAAAAAAAAAAGACGGACAACACAAACACAACGATACCATAATAACCAAGAAAAGTAAGCAACTATAGAGAGAACGAAGCTCAATCTTCTTCTTATGCCTGAGCTTATAATTTAATCAGTTATGTCCTGCTCCACCAGGGCTTGGACCACTATTAGCAGCTGCCAATCTTGCTAACCCATTTTTCTTAACTCTAGAACCTTCCATAGTAACTGATCTCCTCATCATAAAGATGCCTTCTGGTTCTTCAGTAATAACATCTGGACGCTTCTCCAATGTGTTAAGTGGTCTTACTGCCATCACAGGAACAAGACACATCTTCCACAAGAGAATGAGAAGAACAAAATAGAAGGCCATGGATGGGATTGATCTTCCGGCTATGATTGGTAATTAATCAAGTGAAGGCCTTTTGGTTTTGTTAAGAATGTTTGGAAACACTAGCTGGCTTGAGACGAGAGCGTGGTGTGTGTACTTCTATTTATATATGGTGTTCTTGAAGGGACGACTTTGTTGAAGAATGCCTAACCATATTTAGTCGTAATATTATTCACGTGTTAGGTTTTGGTGCAAAGGAAAATAACCTAGGCAATGTAAATGAGTTGGGGTGTTTTCATGCCTATCTCATCCGCGGTCAACCCTCACAGTTTTATCCCAATTATATAGGGATGGGTTTGTCCCATCTTGAAAAAAGGGACAAAACTTTGTGAAAGGAAACAAATATATGTTCGCGACGGGATAAGACATAGGATCAGGACATTCATCTCATCCCAAATATAATATAATATTTTTATTTTTTATTAATATTTAATACTTTATTATTTAGTTAGAGTCAAAGTTTTTTCTTTGTTTATTGATTTTATGTTCATTTTACATAACCATCTACTCACTTAAGTTATATAATTCAATAATTTTGTTATTGTTATAGCATTTTAGTTTGGACTTTAAAGGTCATTTGTGATTATTGTGCACTTGATTTTAAGTTGTGATTATTGCAATTGTATTCTTTAATTTTAAATTATAATTGTTGTAACTCAATATTAAATTTATATACTTACACTGTTTTGATTTTCGACTTAACAAGTTATATAATTTAAAAAATAATATTATTATTTAAATCTATCTTTCACACTTTATTTGTTTTATCAAGACGTCCCGATCTCGTCTCATTTTGATCTCAAATGAGACAAGATGACTTTCAAGATGAAATGTGGGATGGGATAAAAAATCAATCCCATTCATTATTTTTTTTTTGGGACATGGTTGTCCTAGTCGCTAAACACCCTAGTAGTAAAGTTATGATTCTAGATAGATTTAGGTATTAAGTTGTCCAAGCATAAATGAGCTTAAGTTGATATGAAAAGTTTTACATCAGATAAAGTTTGACTTCATAACTAATATATAATAAAAAAAAAACTCATAAATCCTTAAAATTTTGAGTTAAGATATGATGTCATTTAGCTACTTTTTGCCCATTTTTCCTCTCCTTTGTTTTCAGATAATCACTCCCCATTCCTTACATTAGGTTTGTTAATTTCGTGTTTCTCTAATCAATACACTAAAGTGTCACGTGAACAAATCCATATCATGTAAATGCGTGAAGAGACAGGAGATGCTTGTTTTGGCCAACCTCCAGGGAAAGGATCAAATACTTAGTGCATGCTTATTAATTAACTGATTTTGCTACTATAATTAAATGATCCAAATCCCCTCCAAATGCACACAAACTGGCTAGGTCGCTTTTGTGTGCATTGGACGTACTTTGCGTGTATCTAAAGGAGACAGGATCAAATTAAAAGATCTATAAGAAGAAAGAAGCCTGATCTCCGTGGCTCTTCGTATATATGAAACTTCATTTGTCAAAAGAAATGTTGAATATGAATATATATAAAAAATCCATATAGTAGTACTAAACAAAAGGCATCGCGTCAAAACAAGTTTGATATTGATGGTAAATCAAAGCACGACCTTGTCGAGAGAAATTAAATTAAGTTGATTGATCTGAAAAAGTTCTGAAGTTCTCTTGCACGACTCTTCCAAGAGAAAGCTCACTTAAAATAACAAGAACTCCTTCCTGTGCTGGGTGAAGTGGATCCATTTAAACTTGGTCAAAAGTAAGACATAGGTTCCCAAACTTGTGCAATTTGCTTGTTGTTGTAGTGGAGTTGTGTGGAAATCTCTAAAACGAAAATCGTAAGTTTGAGAAACACATTGAACTCTTAAGTCAAATAGCCTCACTACTCTAATCTGCTTGATAATGCTGCATTACACTGTATGCCTTTCCCAATATGATGAAACTCTCAAGCTAGCCTCCTTTTTTCCAATAAGAAATAGGGTTAACATGCAATTTGAACTTTAAACTATAAGTTCAGGAGCGATTTAAATTTTAAATTTTAAAAATATGCTCTCTGAACCCTAAAAAATTAAAGTTAGTGCAATTTTATCCTTACCATTAACTTTCAACAAAGGTATATTAAATTGGAGCTTAATATGTAATTTTTACCAAATGAATTTGATGAACGTTTGTTGAAAGTTAATGGTAGGGGTAAAATTGTCCCAATTTTAATTGTTTAGGATTTAGAATGCACCTCTTTTTAAAATTTAGAGTTTAAATTGCCCATTGACCTATAGTTCAAGGTTCAAATTGCATTTTAACATAAAATAACATATGCTTTTTATAAAATCCTTGCAAAATAAGGGCCCATTTGTTTAAGATTAAGTGATAAATGATTTTTAAATAGTTTATAGATTTTATAAAAGAAAATTTATTTTATAAAGATTTTATAAAAAAATATTATTTTATGTTTGGTTACAATAATAAAAAAGTGATTACCCCTCTGTTTAAAAATATAAAATATTTTTTAAAAAGTTAGATATTCAAAAATATAAAATATTTTTAGTTTTTTGAGATGTAATCATTACTTTTTTTTTCAAAAGTGTCCTTATTGATGAATGACTTTATATTTATTATAGGGTATTTAATAGGGATAAATATTAAAAGATATGGTTAGTTTGAAAGTAAGTAATCATTTTATTGGGAGTGAAATTTGATTAAAAATACCTTACATTTTTTAATAAAGAGAGTATTAATTTTTTGTTTTTAAATTTTATGATATCTTCCCTTATTCATATTTTATAAAAAATAATTTATTATTGTATTATTTTAAAATTTTATGATATTTTCACACATCCTGCCTCTTTAAAACACACTGTCTCATCTATCGCATGATAACTTCTTAAAATAATTAAATATATATCTTTTTTCAAATTTTAGTCATTTTCAAAATTTTAAATAAGCATAACAAAAACTCACAAAATAAATTTAAAAAAATTAAGTGATTTTTTCAAAGATATTATTTCTATTATTGTAACCATATACTATAAGTTCAAGATGATTTAAACCCTAAACTTTAAAAAAGTGTATTTTAAATTTTAAATAATTAAAGTTGGAATAATTTATCCTCTACCGTTAGCTTCAACAAACATTCATCAAATTGAGACCTAATGTGTAATTTTTATCAAATGAATTTGACTGATGTTTGTTAAAAATTAATGATAGGGGTAAAATTGTCTAAATTTTAATTGTTTAGAATTTAAAATTTACCTTTTTAAAATTTAAAGTTTAAATCACCTCTAAACCTATAGTTCAGGATTTAAATTATATATTAACCTTAAAAAATAAGCTACCCTTTTATTTAGGGATTGAAAGAAACATGACTTGTATATAGTATGTGAAAACCAGAATATATGTTATTAAGTTAAAGTGTATGTGACTTAAATGCAATATTTTTATTTGTCTTTGATGTGACATCTATAAAAAAGAAGGTGATAAACAATCGTTTAAAATAACTTGAATATGTATAAAGAAGATTGTAAAAAGCACTAATATAAAAAAGATAGAATAAATAATTTTAAATCTTATAAAAAAAGATAGAGAAAAAAATAAAGAGAATACTCTATAAAATAGTTCAATAAAATTTTTTAGTTAATAATATATTTAGAGGTTTGGTAGTTAATGGAGCACGATAATATCATATACAATTAATGAAGCTAACCTGACATCGTGACATGAGGCTTTTTTTTTTTTTTTTTATGTTATGACGTATTACGCTTTTGGGCTTTAATGAGCAGCTACAACTGCAAGAAGTAAGAATGGTCGTACATTTTGCTTTAGGAGCAAGAAAATGAATGTACTTGCTGAAAGGTCCAAATCACCCATTATATTTTGTCTAGTAGGCAGCAATAATATTTTGTCTTTGATCTGCTTCTCCACCAACCCCATGCCAAGTTCACTACACATCCTTATAAACCTTATTCAAGATTGTTGTCTAGAAACTAGAATTAAGATAGTTGAATTAGGTTTTAAACTTAATTTTTATTCATTTCAAAATTACGATTAATTTATACTAAAAGCTTCACATTTACAAAATATCTTTAAAATAGAGCAACCTTAAGTGAGATGGTTTCTCCCTGAAAAAGATTGAATAAGACTTGATATAGATGGCTCTATCAATAATCAAGAGGCAACTTCTTATGATGGTTTCATTTGAGATGATTAAGGTAGTTGAATCAAAGGCTTCATTAAATTTCTTGATTACCATCCCAGCACGCAGCTGAACTTATGAGAGTCCTTGAAGGACTCAATATTTGCTGGGCAAAGAAGTTTAATAGAGTTAATGTCTACTCTGATTCTACTGAAGCAATTATATTCATACACAATGAGTTTTTTTAATACTCATCCGCTTGCTGCAACTATTAACAAAATCAAAGATCTTCTTATGCGTGATTGGTCAGTCACTTTTGATCATGTTTTTAGAGAAACTAACAAATGTGCAAATTGAATAACCCATCAAGCTTTTCCCAACAACTCAACTGTTCAGATTTTTGATAGCTCACCTTCTAATTGTAGAACTTTTGTATGCTGATATAATTTAATCTATATATCTGCACAATTTTTTCATGGCCTTCTATTAAAAAAAAAAAATAGAGCAATCTTCTATTAAAAGTTATCATTTATTTTATCAAAAAAATGTTATCATTTATTTACCTTAATAAATTCTCTGAATTTTTTATAAAAATTTCGACCGGGTGCTGCAAGAATTTCTCTCCTTTAAGAATTTTTTTTAAATACCAAAAAAAATTTCGCATTGTGTTATTTTCATCCTTCCCTGCTAGGAAACCCATATAAGCGGTGTCTGTATGTATACGTAGATTCATACATCCATACGTATAATAGCCCATGAAGAAATCTATGTTTCTGAGGCCCAAAACAAATCATCAATTCAGTTCTAAAAAACAGAGTCTGAATATGACTAATTAGGCCCAAAAGGCCGAACATTCCATAACGCGAGAAGCCTGCGGTATAGAATCTGCGAGATTTAGATTCAAATTCATAGAGAAATTCAGGTATCGATTTTTTTTTTTTCCGGATGGGGCCCATGGGCCGGCCAAATTTTCCGTACGACATGTTATTAGTTTGAATAATGTTGACCACCCTTTGATATGTCAAAAAGAGAAAATTAATTGGCAGGTCTTTATAGTATATTTCAATTTTAAATTGAGTTCCTGTAGTTATTTTATTTTGATCATATCCTTTTAGTATGATCTATTAGATATATCAATTCTTAAAGGTCAAAATTGTTAATGAATGATTAACTTGTTCATAACAAAAACATTTTTTTATAAAAATTTGATTAAATATTTTTGGCCAAAAAATAAAAAATTGATTTAATGCAATATTTACATCTTCATTAATTTTTTAATGGAAATTCTATATGTATAAAAGTTATTTAAAACTAAATTTTGAGTTATGTAGAAATTTTGACATTAATCCTAACATAATCTTTTTTGTAAAAATATAAAATTTTTTAATTTTATTTTTTAAAGATAAAATTGAAGGATTTTGTATTTTATCCTTCTGGGATTAATAAACATAACATATAAAGACTCGATTGAGATAAAACAAACTTTAAAGACATAATCCAAAATTGAAAAAAATTACAAGGACTTGCAGATTAATTTTTCATCTAAAAAATATACAATAAATACGAGCAAGCCCAATTTGTTAACTCTGTCAAGAATATTATTAAAAATATTCTTAAAAATGTTTTTATTTCCACGTTACATGAATTTCAGTTAGAAAAAGGAAAGAAAAGAAGTAGCGTGAAAAAGAGGAATGGATGGGTACTGAAGAAGCGAAGAGTGAAGAATCAACAAAGGCAACACAAGCAACTCATACTTTTTTCCTTTTCTTGCTAAAGTGGCTTCAATCTCATGTAACAAGTCAGGAAAAGCGGCCCATAGCTTGGAATCCAATATTTTTTTTAATTATTTTTAGATATTTTTATTAAAAATAATCATATTCAAAACATTATCAAATATTAAATATTAACATATCTTTACAAGATTTAAACTTTATTTATCATGTTACTAGCGACTAATCATTTTTCCTTAACGCCTTAACCCAATCTCGGCTAATTTTTGACATTGTCTTTGCGAACACTGTGTTTTATTCAAGCTTTTTTTTTAAATTTAACAAAAATAAAAATAAATTCAACTAAAATATATAAAAATATAAAAAACAAAATTTAATTTTTTTTAGGATTATGTTTTAAAAAATAATCTAACAAAATTTTAAAAAAAATCTCTTGCCTAAATTTAAAGAAAAAATCTCTCCCAAATTACTCTAACTATTTAAAATATTGGGAATTAACTATTAAAAGTTAAATCTTTTTAAATTAACTTTAAAATTAGGTTAACAAAATAAAAAAATAATATAATAATAAAAAATAAATAAAAATAAAAGGGTGGGTGAAATGATATATCACCTACCCCAAAACATTGCTTTCCACGGCAAAAACAGAGTCAAACGCAGCAGAAATAGTTAGAGCACACACACACGCAGCCATAGCAACACCTGAACCAGACATGACAGAACAAGAAAGAAAGAAGGAGAAGCACTCGGTCAGACACAGAACAAGAAGGAAAGAAGCAGAGCAGCACCGTACGGCGAGACCAGAGGAGACACGACCACACAGAGATGAAGAAAGAGAGATAGAGAACCAAAGAGAAGGAAGCAAACGTAGAGAAAGAAAGCAGAAGGAGCACACACGAAACCAGTTGCAGAAGCAGAGGAAAGACGGAACAAGCTAGAGATGTAGGAGCTTTCGACACACATGCAGGAAGTGCAGCGAAAGAAAGGGAAAAGCACGAAGGGAGAAGAAGCAACCCATGACGACGTAGCAGAAGAAGAGGAAAAAGATGAAAGAACGGACGCACGCAAAGGGGACAGTGATCCGAGACTAAAGGAGAAATCGATAAATTGTCTTTCCTTCCCACTCTATATAATGCCTGAAACTGAGAGTGAAAGGGGATCGGAGGGGAGAGAGTACGTGTTTTTTGAAAGAGAGTGAAAAAAATGGAGAGGAGTTGTTCTTGCTAGGGAGAGAAACCGAGAGGATGAGGAAAAGAGCTGTTCTAATTGGAGAAAGAAGAGAGAAACCAAGAGGCAACGAGAGTGAAAAAACAGAGAGGAGGAACTGTTACTGCTGAAAACAAAGAAAAATCGAGAGGCAACGAGAACGAGTGTTTTTTGAGAATAAAGGAGACTGAGAGAGGAGGAAGAAGAGGACGAAAGAGACGCATACGATCAAAGGGAAGGAGTTTTGAAAAGAGAAGACTGAGAGCAAGGAAGAAAGAATCGAAAGAGGACCTGTGTTTTTCAGAGAGCAAAAGAGGAAGAGACATTGCATAGGTTTCATGATTTATTTGCCTTTTAATCTGGAATATTTTATAGTTGATTTTATTTTAGCTTGCATTTTATAAATATTTAGGATCAATTGCTGCTCATGAACACTGTAAAGGTTTTATATGATGTTCTTATATGGCTTGGCTATATCAATCATTCTTCTTCTGTCATAAGTTTGGATGGATTAAATGGTTAAAAATATTTGAGGTTCATGTACTTCGGTCATGAGTTTGGATGGATTAAATGGTTGAAAATATTTGAGGTTCATGTCTTATGTGAAACCTTTCAATTTAATTACCATATATGTGGCTCTAGATAGCAAAAGTGATTTGAGTTTACTCTCTTTAAAAATCAAGTATGTGCTTGTTTTGCAACCATTCAAGAATTAGGCTTTGTGATTAATCCTTTAAAAAAAATTCACTTTATATAGTTTGACAATGTTAGCTTCAATTAATGTTGCTTATGTTATTGATAACTTATGGGGAAGGCATTTTTTAAAAACTACACTTGGTTGTCTCTTAAGCTATAATTATAAAAATTACTAGGTCATTTTAACAATTGAAGTTTAAATCTGCATGAATGTGACCATGTGTGTTTAATAGACATAGCTTCAATTGTCTCGAATAAAACTAGTTGTGTAAAATCGTATGAGTCTCCATAACCAATTAAAATGATTTCATACCGTGTAAATCAATAAGATTTCGCAGGCATGAGGATCAATCTTGTACATTTTTATATGGGCTTTAATTGCCCATCATTAAATTTAACTCTCTTTTTATAACCCAAATTAATAATTTATTTAAGTCTTATGCGAGATTTCAAGAATCTTCGTAGAGATTTAAATTAATCACATCATCGTGGGAATAATAAGTCCTTGCAGATGCAGTGATTCTCAATTTCTATAATAAATAGATGTTTTTTATAAATAATCATATAATACATAATTTAAAAAATTAATTAACTAAATTAATGCATTTGAATTGTAATTACATTTACCAACTATATCTTTTAGTCATGTGAGGTTTTTGAATCTCCGTAGACTTTTAAGATAATCGTATTATCGTATGAGTCAATAAGATCTTGCGAATATAACGATTAATTTTTTAAAATACTTATAAATTATATATTAAATTAATTAAATTAAAGATGTATTTAAATTTAATTTCTTTATCATGTGACATTTTAAAATTTTTGCAGATATTTAGATAATCATATTACCATATAAACCAATAAGACTTTACAGGTATGACGATTAAAATTTTTTAAAAATATACATACATACTTAAACAAAAATTACTAACACTTAAAAATATAAATTAAATTGCTAAATTCTTTTATCGTGTGAAATTTTTGAATCTCTGTAAATATTTAAAACAATTACATTATCGTATGAATCAATAAGGCTCTGTAAGTATAGTAGTTAAAATTGAGAAAATAGTTAAAATTAAATCACTTTTTACAATTTAAAACACATCTATCAAAATTTCAAAAATTGTTTTACTTGCAAAATGGTGAATTATTTTTAATTAATTTCTTTTCAAAAAATATTTTCACCAACAAACTTTTAAAGCCGAACTACGTAGACTTTGATCCCCATCACAGCGCATGTAGGCCTCAAAGTTAGATTCTAAATCAAGTCCTCCCTTGTAAATAAATAAATATTTCTCACTTAATTCTTATCTTTTTTAAAACACATGAATATAAAAGGGATAATTAAAATAATTTTAAAATCATAATAATATAGCACAACAAACTTAGGTAATTATTCTGACGAATGGGTATTGTGGGGTGCCTGACACTTTTCCCACACTCAACCGACTCCCGAACCTATTTTCTGATTTTGTAGACCACCCTTATCCTTCATTAATCGGTTTTCCGAGATTTCTTTTAAAATCTTGGTGGCGACTCCCTGTTCAGCCGGTTTCCGCCACAAAGGCCAGGACCTCCGCTCGCGCGCCGCCTGCATTGCATTTTTCTGGGTGCGACAATTGGTGACTCCATTGGAGTATAGCTCCTCCAAATAAAATACATGTTTTATTTTTACTTGTCACTTATGTAAGTGTCTTTAGCGTACAACTGCTCCAACTTAACCGTAAATTCATCCATCCAATCTTTGCGACATTCATACCCACCAATATATGAGTTCTGAAATTATAATAAATTTGTGGCTTTTTTGTGTTAGTGACTGATTCAGGCAATTAAGACATCCCTGTGAAGCTAAACTGGAGTACTATCACATCAATCGTGATTAGAGAATTCTGAAAGTGACGCCGCATGACAAGTGATACAGACCTAAAAAAAAAAAATGCTTCCAACTCAAGTTGGAGTTCAAAAAAAAAATAAAAAATAGAGGCATAAATTAAAAGTCAAGCTAGAAACTCACTGTTTAATTCAACGAAAGTGTGCCCCCGAAAGAAACTTGGAGCATGCGTGCATATATGATGTTGATGGGTTTCAACTCAACCTCACAATTCTTTGATGCCGTCAAGGTTGAGGAAGTTAGGAAAATAAAGACTTGTATTACGACTGTGTTGTTTCGTCAATTTGTACTGTCCTGAAATTATGTTCTTGAGTGGGTTGAGCATGGCAGTATCGATTTATTTTGCTGCACAAAGCCCCAATCCTTCCTTTTCTAATTATTGAGATGGAAAATTGTTCTCTTAATATCTACTATTTATTAAGATTTATTTTGTTGAGATTATTTAAAAAAATATTTTGTATTTATTAAATATTATTATAATACTCATTAGATGTTATTAGGTTTAATTATATATTGTAAGTTTTTTACATCAATAGAGTACACTCCAATCTGCTTTATTTTTCCCTTAACTTCTCTCATAATATCATAACTTCATTAATCAAGTGTTGATTAATTGTTTGGGGCTGGAGAGGTATGGCAAAATGCTAGCCCTCTCTTTTTATTTGCTTCCAATATTTTAATGGTTCAATATGAGATTTTAGCTCATGATTCATCCATATGAGAATCGCTCGTTCCTTGCCTAGTGATTTATTATTCTAAGAATTATTCTTAAGTTTTTCATCTAGTGATTTATCTCTCCAAAAGTCACTCTCAAATTTTTAACTCAATGATTCATTTATTTGAGAATCATTTTCGAGTTCTTTTAACTGAAATAAATCTCAATAAAATAAATCTGAATAGATAATATATATTAACATAGTAAATCCCTACGTCAACACCCTTTTTTTAAGAATGGTTGTAATTAATTGTCTCCTTAGTTATGAATTAATTTTTATTTATTGGACTTGAATACGTGACATATAAGTTCCCAGACTGAATAAGAAACTAATCAGGAAAGCACACAAGCATGATTGAGAGATAAGTTATTTGGCATTGTTGGGTGAATGTCATTTTCATGAATCATTATTTGGCATTGGTTCAAACCTTGAAGGAGTGCATGCATCTTCCTTTCTTATCCTTCCTCCAAAGCAATAATATAAAAAGCCATAAAACGTGCTCTCATGGATCTCCATCCATATATATATAATTAGTTATTACATTCTTCTGAATCTTCAATATGTGCTTCTTGCTTTGATGTTCTCTCTAGATTAATTGAACAATAATGAGTAGGAACATTAGATTTAGATGTTGCTTCCTCTGCTTTGTGATATTCTTGTGCCTTAATCAAGAGATGCTTTGTGGGGTTATTGCTGCTAGGCCTCTCAAGATTGCGCAGAGGGAGAGAAACCCTCATATGACAAGGATGGGTTTGTGGACAGTGAAGGCCTCAGGGCCAAGCCGAGGAGGGAAAGGTCATAAATCTCAAGTTCGCCTCCTGCTTCAACACTCTGGTCCAAGTATTGGTATAGGACACTAGACGTGTGTGTGTGTGTGTGTGTGTGTGTGTGTGTAGTCCCATGAAATATATATAGTACTGTCTCGGATTTGATATTCATCAAATAGCTAGCTAACGACTCGTCTTTACCAATCTTGCTTCCATATATGATTAATCACTTTATGAAAATGCCAGTGTTCAGTTGGAGATCTTTCTATATCGTTATACTTATACATTGCAGTGTGTGTGTGATTAACTTATGATTACAGGGGATGTAATTAAATTCTTAAAAAGAAAACAGAAAATTAGAAAAAGTCAGGAGTTCCTTAGCTTTCAAGTCAAAATAATTATATGCCAAAAAAAGGACAGTCACAGATAATTTGAAGCACTAATTAATTAATGATAAAATTGATGGCTGGCAATAAATAACCAAAATACGAGCTTCCCAATTTGTGTCCTTAGTCAACCCAATAAAGTGATAAACAAACATCTGATGGCACATCATAAACTTTTCCAAAAACCAGGTATAATGATATTAGACAAAACATTATAGGAAGGGAAACTCATATAAGAATATTATATGAAAAGAAACATGCTCGGTATGTATACTTTTTCTTTCAATTAAATTAAAACTTTAAATTCAAAAATATACTTATTAACTAATTAAATCGCATCAACACGGTTTGTGCATATAAGTGGGTGCCTGATTAAACTGTCTTTTTATGAGCTAGTATGGGTTATACAGTGATTAATGGGAATTTAACTTTTTTCAATACTAGAATTTTTATGGCCAATTCAATACCTTCATGCTTACACATAATTCAAAAATTTTAACCAGCCATATTATTCATAAGTAAAATGATACAACGTATTTATAGATTTATAATTTATAATTTATAGTTATAATTATAATGCATTATATCCACTAAATCTATTTCAGAATCTTTGCCTTTATCCTTCTAATTCCGATCACTCTTCGACGTGGAAAAGCAGTGACACGACCCTGAGAATCCAGTCCCCAGCAACGTTACAGAGGCTTCCTAAAGCCCTCCGATCTCCTCAACCCCTCAATCGTCCTTCTCCGACACCCTCATCACCGTCTCCTTCACGACTCCACCCTTCACCCACCACATCTCCATCTCTTTCCATCCTCACCCTCCAATGCAGACTATGACGTCGACAGCTCACAGTTTGCAGCAACTCTTGCTTGCTTCTTCTTCTGGGTGCTCAGGCACTGCCTCTTCCCCCATCTTTAAGAGCCCAAGATAGTGACCAGACTCCAGTGATGAATTTGATTGTTGATGCTAATTGGTTAAATATAATGATTGTTATGTTGATATATGAATATTTGGCTCCCCTTCATATATTTATGATTAAAGGGTTGAGTATTGAAAAAGAAAAAAAGAAAGAAATATGTGTGATTGGGTGGATGTGGTATGTCACATGAGTCCGTAATAATCCATTATGTGTGATTTAAGAATTAATACAGGCTTTTGACACTTGTATTATGAAAAGAATACCCTAGTCATGCATTATTATGAAAAAGGAATAAGTTTTGAAATGGATGTACAACTGCTGGTTGAAAGATGATTAGACTATGAAATTTATGCCATTAGTTAGAGTTAGTAGAAAGCGCTTTGTAGACGCCTAAATCACTTCAATCGGACATTGGACGAAAAAATGGAACGTGTCAAAAGTTTATTTCAGGAGCTGTCATATGATAGCTCTGTGTTGTCAAATTTCGTGCAATGCTTCATGGTGTAGAGCACAAAGGCAACAAGCTAATGCATCTACAGTGAGTCGCAACGCACCTTTGCTTTTGCTACACTTTGTTATTTTCAATTATTTTGCAAATATATTGATCCATTTAAGATTTCATGCTTATGCATATTTTCCACTCTAATTTTTGAATTAATTATGATGTATTGAAGTATTTTAATTTGTAAAAACTTGAGATCTCACTCTTATAATTTTATAAATTTGATAATTTTTTTTAGAGTTAGACTCTTGATCATCTTAATTTTATAGATTAAGATAGATTAGTAAGAATAACCAAACTTGTCTACTTCAATATTTTATAATTGTAAGTGCTCCGTGCACGGTTTTTGGTTGGTTCATTGAATATGTTGCTCGCAATCAATTATTTTCCGCCATTGGTGAATTTCTTCTATTCCAAACATTTTTCCATTAAGGTTTGTTCTGTGGAGTGTTGTATTTTTTTCTCATGCCCAATTTGGGTTAATTTGATTGTTGGCGGCATGACTGGGGGGAAATGACAACTCATTTGTTGATGTCAGAAGCAATATAATTTTGATTTTCTCAGGTCCTTTGAATTGAAATCAGTGACTCGTAATTGAGATGTGGCATCTTTTTCTTTCAACTTACTCATACAATATTTGTAGCTATCCTAACACATCTACTCTTTCCAAACATCCACTAAGATTGTGTTTAGATCAAGAAAGGAAAAGTGGAGGGAAGTGAATGGAGGGGAGCAAAGGAGACGAGAGTATTTTAATATTACAGCTTAATTGAAGGGGAGGGGAGGAGAGGAAAAATATTTTTAATAATTTTTATTTAGTTTAGAAGGAGAGAGAAGAGGAAGTAATAATTAATTTACCATTATATCCCTTTATATTACTTTAAATTTTTTATTTTTTATAAAATAATTTTACACATTAATTTAAATTGCATAATTTATGGAAATGCAAGCTCATTCTATTATATTATCAATATGTGTATAAAAAAAATAAACCAATTATAATAATAAAACTTTTACAAAAAATAAAAAAAGGCCACATTTGGGGAGCTGCGTCTGAAGAGATCACAATTTGTGATATGGTTATTCAGCAGTTTCATCTTCATAAATGTTACCCAGGAGGCCAAGACGAAGAAGTGAAAAAGGCAATGTAAGTTGTGGTCACGTTAATGACCTCTCGTAAGCTTAGACAAAGAAGCATAACCCCGTTTTTAAGTTTTCTCGTAATAAAAAATGAATGAAGAAGATTAGACATAAGTCGAGTCGGACACATAGTTAATTTTCTTTTTCCTTTTTTTTTTTTACATAAAGGGATTTATGAAATATCATTAAAAAGTTGAGGGCATTTTAGTTAGAAATTTGAGCTTCCCTCCAAGAAACCCCTAATTGGAGGTAATGCTGTTCAAAAAATTCAAAACCCGATCTAGCCGGTCCAACCCCATGTGACATGATCCGACTCGGTCTGAAAAAAAGAACTCGAAGAAAGTACTAGACTGACTGAGCTAAATCACATCATCAAGTAAGGCCAAGTTAGAGATTGCTACTAGAGACCATATGGTCTGACGTGATCAGATATGGATCAAGTGTAGTGGGAAATGGTGCAATGGCTGGGAAGTAGGAAAATCCTCATCGTAAATTTTTATCTAATGCTTGATAAAAAATAAGTGTACAAAAAAGTTCCTCATGCATACAATTATATTTTATCCAAAATAAAAATGTATAAAAAATATAATTTTTTAATAAATATACTAATTATTAATTCGGACGATATAGATTTTATCTGAATGATCTAATTTAATATTAATTTTTTATTTTTTATAAATTAACTATTTAAATATACTCTGAACAATTTATAGTTAATATTAAAAAAATTTATAATCCTTATAAGTTTTTATTTTGATAAATAAAATATTAAAAATACAGAAAATATTTCTTGCACTTTTCAAAAAATATTTTTTAAAAAAAAAATAAATTAAAAATTTTAAATATGAACTATCTAGATAGTATTTATAAAAAATAAAAAATAAAAAATTAATATATTGGATTATTAAAAAAAATTTGTATTATCTAAATTGGTTATTAAAAGATTTATTAAAAATATTATATTTTTTATAATTTTTATTTTGGATAAAACGTGATTGTATGTTTGCAAACAAAAAACTTTTTTATACACATTTTTTTTATTAGCCATTAGATAAAAATTCACGGTGATAATTTTTTATTTCTCAACCATTGCACCGTTTTCCATTGCACTTGATCCATATCTGACCTGACTCAGGTAAATATATTTTTTAATATTAAATATATTATTTACAAAACCATAAATGTAAAATAGTTTCACTTAGACTTTGTGCCATTCATTCTTCTTTTTGCCTGCCCAAATTTCAATCCTCATCATTGCATAGAACGGCCGCACGTGAGGCGCGAGTCTCTCCTTCTTCATTTCAATCTTGTGCGTTGCTGCATCGCGTCTTTGGCCACCCGAGTAGCTGAACTTTAGGATTCGTCCGCTATGTGTCTACACTTGCTTCACACTTCTCAACAACTTTCCTTGTGTTCTCGCAAAGACTCACGCTACAATAAAAGCCACTTTGAGGTTTTGGTTTTTTGTTTTTCTTTTCCATCCTCTTGAAATATTTTATTGAGATAATGTAATTTCTAATTTTTTGTCTCTCCATTTTGGTTTTTCTGCTTCCTCTGCAATTGCATTTTTTATTTTTCATCTCTAATTTCTGGTTTTTCTGTTTTTTGTCTCTACAACTGCTTTCTCTGATATGCAAAAATAGTACTATCATGTATTTTTCTTTCCAATATTTCATCCCAAGCTAATCATCTCAGCTGTGCCTCATCCTTTTATTGATAATGCCATAGAGCTAGACTTTTCAATAGGCTAAGTTACTATAAAATCATTTTTGCACTTGCATCAAAGTAATTTTTTTATTTTAATCATGCATAGTCACTATCACGCATCATTTTTTTTTTTCATCCTTTCACTATTAGTGCCATAGAGCTCGATTCATTCAGTTGAATAAATGTAGAGTGCATGTCTACACATGGATTTTAAAATTTTTTGCATTAGCACCTGGGGAATTGTCCCTATGTTTAACAACATTGACTGTCTGACATTCAAAACACAGCATAAAAAAAATATTGATAAAGAATTCTCTAGTGGTGTGGTTTCTTGAAAATTGTATGAGAAATTCTTTATCTCCTATTAGAAGAAAATTAAATATATCCATCACCCACAAATAAAAAATAGTCATGGTCCTTTATTAAAAAAAAGTCATGGTCCAGTAATCCGATGTAGTGAGTCTAACCCGATCTAGGTATCAAGTTCAATAAGACTAGTCATTGAATTGAAAATTCTAGCTCGATTTCTATTCAAACTAGACTTTGAGTTAGCATATAACTCGATCCAATTTGGTATTTGTGCAACCTTAATTGGAAGGATTAATATGAGAGGAGGGGAACTTTTTTTCAAAATTTCTGAACCAAATGAAAGAGGGGAGCATTTCTATTAAATCCAAAGCCCCCCTAACCAAACACATCCTAAACAACAAAGATAATGACTTTGCATGTACGAGTTTGAAAATGTTTACGAGAGGAGACTATTTCTTTATTTTCTTTTTCCCTCCACTTCCCAAAACCATTGATATCATTTTATTAAATAAATTTATTTTAATTATAAATTTGATGAATTATCATGATTGGAAAGTGGGGGAAGAAGAGAGTAGAGACCCCTCTCCCAGATATTTAAACTAGTCAATTTCTTTTCACTATGTTTTTCCTTGTTCCTCCATTATGAATCTGAATTGTTCCAATTAAATATGTACTTTTAAAAAATTATCCAATCTAATTTAAATATGTAGTGTATTCTCCTTTGTAAATGAGGAAATCCAACTCCATATATAGGGAAGAGAGCTAGTATTGTTTGAATTAAATGTTGGGTTAAAAGACAAATTTTTTTTTAACTATAAAGGTTATAGGACAAATTTTGAATATTAAAAAAGAGTAGACTTATCATTGTAAATCGTAAATTATCTCAAAATTTGAATAAATGCTGGGGTGCCTCTAATTTTTTAAAATAAAAAGCTCATAATTCACTCCCAAGTGCCAATTACTTAATAGCTAACTCATTGAGTTTTAATATTAAAAAATTATTTAAATAAATATGAGTTGAAGTCTTGCGAATAAAAAAGTTATATTAAAAAATTTGAGGTTCGGTTTAACTTAAATTTAGATCAGTCAATAATATTTTATATAAAGTAATTTGTTAAAGAAAAAACTAGTTAAGCGATCATGACTATATGAGTGATCTAAATCCTCTAAATTAAAATTAGACAACTCATATTTAATTTTATATTATTATTATATTCTTCATATTTTTTTATATTAATATGAGATTTTAAAATAAAAAATATTTTTTAAATTTTTATTGAAGAGGAATTCATTTTTTAAAAATTTTAAATCTAAAATATCTAAATAAAGCTCCATGACCAAAAGGGGGACCTACAGAGAAAAGTGTATCTATTGGCTATGGGTATGATATGCAAGGGCCAAAAACCGGCGTTCTTATCCGCTAAATCTGTTTCAGAATCTTTGCCTCTATCCTTCTAATTCCTATCACTCTTCGACATGGAAAAGCAGTGACACGACCCCGAGAATCCAGTACCCAGCAATGTTACAAAGGCTTCCTAAAGCCCTCCGATCTTCTCAACCCCTCAATCTTCCTTCTCCGACACCCTCGCCACCGTCTCCTTCACAGCTCCAACCTTCACCCACCACATCTCCATCTCTTCCCATCCTCAGCCTCAATTGCAGGCTATCACGTCGACAGCTCACAGTTTGCAGCAACTCTTGCTTGCTTCTTCTTCTGGGTGCTCAGGCACTGCCTCTTCCCCCATCTTTAAGAGCCCAAGATAGTGACCAGACTCCAGAGAATTCGACTGTCGATTCTAATGGCTGCACCGAAAGAAAAACCACCAAGACCGTCTTCTTTGACATCTCCATTGATGGTGAACCTGCTGGTCGCATTACCATGGGGCTTTATGGAGATGATGTCCCCGCTGGGGTTGACAGGTAATCCTTAATTATGAATTAATTTTTATTTATTGGAGTTGAATACATGACACAAGTTCCCAGACTGAAGAAGAAATTAATCAGGAAAGCACATGCGCATGATTGAGAGATAGGTTATTTGGCATTGTTGGGTGAATATCATTTTCATGAATCATTATTTGACATTGGTTCAAACCTTGAAGGAGTGCATGCATCTTCCTTTCTTATCCTTCCTCCAAAGCAATAATATAAAAAGCCATAAAACGTACTCACATGTATCTCCATCATATATATACTTTAGTTATGACATTCTTCTGATTCTTCAGTATGTGCTTCTTGCTTTGATATACTCTCTAGATACAATAATGAGTAGGAATATTAGATTTAGATGTTGCTTCCTCTGCTTTGTGATATTCTTGTTCCTTAATCAAGAGATGCTTTGTGGGGTTATTGCTGCTCGGCCTCTGTGTAGAGGGACAGAAACCCTCATATGACAAGGATGGGGTTTGTGGACAGTGAAGGCCTCAGGGCCAAGCCGAGGAGGGAAAGGTCATAAATCTCAAGTTCGCCTCCTGCCTCAACACTCTGGTCCAATTATTGGTATAGGACACTAGACATATATATATATATATATATGTGCATGTAGTCCCATGAAATATACATAGTACTGTCTTGGATTTGAAATTCATCAAATAGCTAGCTAACGACTCGTCTTTACCAATCTTGCTTCTATATATGATTAATCACTTTATGAAAATGCCAGTGTTCAGTTGGAGATCTTTCTATATCGCTATACTTATACATTGCAGTGTGTACACTTTTATATCTTTCTGTCTTTCCATCAAATAATTATATGCAAAAAAAAAAAAAAAAAGACAGTCACAAATAATTACAAGCACTAATTAATGATAAAATTGATGGCTGGCAATAAATAACCAAAATATGAGCTTCCAAATTTGTATCCTTGGTCAACCCAATAAACTATCTGATGGCACATCATAAACCTTTCCAAATACCAGGGATAATGACATTAGACAAAACATTATAGGAAAAGAAACATGCTTGGTATGTATACTTTTTCTTTCAATTAAATTAAGAACATGCTTGGTATGTATACTTTTTCTTTCAATTAAATTAAGATTTTAAATTCAAAAATATAATTATGAACTAATTAAATTGCATTGACATGTTTTGTGCATAAAAGTGGGTGTCTGATTAACCTGTCTTTTTATGAGCTAGTGTGGGTTGTACAGTGATTAATGGGAATTTAACTTTTTTTCAATATTAGAATTTTTATGGCCAATTCATTGTCTACATGCTTATACATAATACAAAAATTTTAACCAGCCATATTATTCATAAGTAAAACGATACAACATATTTATACATTTATAATTTATAAATTTATAATTATAATTACAATGCATTATATCCACTAAATCTATTTCAGAATCTTTGCCTCTATCCTTCTAATTCCTATCACTCTTTGACATGGTAAAGCAGTGACACGACCTCAAGAATCAAGTTTGAATCAAGTTTGCTCGTATTGATTATTGAAAAAGTGATGTCGGATTTATTTTGAAGAACTAAATATGTCAACAGGTTTACCAAGATTGTTAACGGAACTGCGGGCATTAGCTACAGAAGAAAAGAGTTTATCAAAATCATGCCCAACTACGTTCAACATGGTGGAGTTAGATCCTATGGGGCGGATGCAGAAGCTGCAAAGAGGACAGGAAGCAACTTGGCAACTGAGAGTCTTGTTGAAGAGTGGGAGAGAACGTACGAGGGATGTGCAGGCACCAAGAACTTGGCCGGAAGCGTGGGCGTTATTGTGAGAGATCCATCAAAACCGCCTCCAAAGCTGAAGCTGGTTGCAAGAAAAGGGAAGCTAGAGATTGATCAAGAGGAGGTTGGAGTTGAACCAAATGGGACTGAGTTTGTGATTGCCACAAAGGATTCTCCGGAATTGGATGCATCAGCTCTTGTTATTGGAAGAGTGGTGGAAGGAGTGGAGGTTGTAAAGAGGATTGCACAGGTGAAAACTGTCCAAGAGAATACTGGTTCTCCTTATTTCAGGTGAGTTTTGCATCTCTTTTGATTCTGTCATCTCCATGCTTGTCCCGGGCAGCTTCTTAATGTTGTGTATCTTCTTTCACATCACGATTTGGCACTAACTGACTGGGAATGGGAACGGAAAATCTAACAACGAACAATAGAAAACTTAAATCAAGTTCTGTCGATGAGAAATTTACCTTATTCATGCATCTCCAAGTACCGTGAAGCCATATAAGGACGAAGAAATTCTCTTTTGTATTTATTATTATATTCTTATAAAAATAATGCAGTCCTCCCCCCCAGAGGCCGGGCGGGCCTGGAATAAACTCAGAACTGTTAATTAAGCCTAACGGCTAGTTTTGTCACGTGCTTGTTGCCATCTGATGTTGAATCTACAGCTATGACATTATTAATCAAATCACGATATTGCAGGGTAGCAAAACTAATAGGAGACAAGAGGGCTGTTGTGGCAGAAAGAGGGTTCAATCGCCCTTATTCAAAAGTTGTGGTTACAAACTGTGGTGTATTGGGGTGACAAGAAGTAATATTCATTCCCTTTCTCTGCTTTATTTCCTTTGTATGAGATCGCGCCTCATATATACCGAACTCCATTGTCTGATACTGTGTAATGCCTGCTGTTTTTGTTGCAAAATGCAAATGAGAGGAAAGTAAAATTACAGATCTACCCTAAAGGCCACGCAATTGTGAATATTAGGCAATAGGCATCCAGGTGTAACAAAATGTTTTCTTTTGCCGGGAGGAAATGATCGAATATAGAAGAAAGAGAAAACCACGTGAAGAATTGACAGAAATAGTTACAGGGATTTAAACTAGGAAGCATACAACTAGCGAGAATTAGGTATAGTAGAAGGGTTAGTTTTTCACAACGTGATAAATTAAGGTATGAATTCTCACTGAGAAAAATACCTACATTCAATAATTGATCATGTTTTAAATAAAATTGTCTCTAATAAAAGTAGGGCTTTGTCCAAACAGGTCAGGCCAGGGGTGAATCAAAATTAATTTAATACTGGCACTAAATTTTTCAACAAGTTGGGATCTTAGAACTTATGGCATCATGCGCCCCAACTCTTGTAGCAACACATCCCAACAAAGCAGGGCCGCTGAATGTAGAAATAGACGCGTTCGGTTTCGGTACTCAGCGGCCGTTGAGTACCGTGGTGCTCATCAGGCCGAAATGCACCGTTTTATTAACCATGGAGAATCTCTGCGTTGAATTAACATTGAACGCGTTCAGTCTCTCCTTTCATTCGGCAATATAAAATTGAAAGTTGGAGGGAGAGAGCATGTGTTTTGGCGCCATTCTACTCACTCTCTTTCAAGCTTCAAGTTCGACCATTCAATTCCAACAACATCATTCAGTCAGAAGGGGTTCTTGTAAGCTAAAGAACTCCATTAATTCATTTTAATTTCTTCTTCTTCATGTTTGTTTTTTGGTTGCTGTCTTATTAAAACTGAAAGCAAATATGAATGATGAAGACAATAAGCAATAGACCCACATTCAGCTTGTAGAAACAGACTTCAAAGGATGACCGAATGCTGTCTAATTTCTGAAACATACATACATATATATATATATACATATATGTGTATGTGTAAGTCGACAAGGGCTACGTTAAATGGAATACTGAATTTGCAACAAATTAAAAATTGTGGGCTAGGGAATGAATTTTGTCTGCTGCGATGCCTATGAATGTTGTATCTGAAACAGCTTAATTTGCGTCAAAAATATGAGTTATCTTCATTAAGCTTGCTTTACACATAATCTTGTCCTTTTCCAATTTGATACAGTTCTTTCCAATGCATGGGAAACAATATAACGAGGGAGAATTTGGCCATTAATTAAGCATATTAAACAAGAATAAGTTTGACAGTAAACCAAGCTTAACATCTTCCATTTCCTTGATTTGGCTGTCAATTGTCATTTAATGTTTCTCATTGTTTAGTAAAATGAACCTATGACTTGTTATAAAAAATTTGGCTTGATCAGCCTTTTTTTTTTCCTGGTATTAGGTGAATGAAATTCTACCTTGTATATATATATATATATATTTATTGAAAAGAATATGAAGAAAGAAGTTTGTGTATATGTATATGGATGAAATATATATATATATATATATGGTGTGCATGGCTATTTGAAGAACTAATATATAATGTTTGAAGAGTGTAAATTATCTTTACCATAACCTTGTATGTTTTGGAAAATTTTATTTTTGATAAAAATGTATAATATAATTTTTTTTCTTCACAGGAACCATGCAAGAGGAAGATGAATTGGAACCCAAAATAGGGAGGGAGTTTGAAAATTTAGATGAGGCATGGGAGTTTTGGACAGAATATGGTAAAAGAATTGGATTTGGAGTTAGAAAGGGTACTTCTACAAAGAGTAGAGCAGACAAATCCATTATTATTACATATAGATTTTTATGTTGCAAGGAAGGTCTGCGAAGGAAAAATGAAAAAAGGGCATATGCTTCTACACATCGACCAGAGACAAGGACTAATTGTAAGGCAAGAATGGTAGTATCTCGTGTTGGCCAAAAGTTTAGAATCACTGTGATTGATAGAGAACATAATCACCCACTTCACACAAAAGACACAGTAAGCTTGTTACCATGTCAGAGAAATATATCAGAAGCTCAAGCCTATGAAATGGATCTTGCAGAAGAATCTGGACTTGAACCTAGGGATACTTTTGACTTAATGAGTACATATGCCGGTGGTCCAGAAAATCTTGGTTATACAATGACAGATGTAAAGACTTACTTGATGTGCAAAAGGAAGAGACATATGAAGTTTGGTGAGGTGGGGTGTCTACTTGAATACTTTCAGAAACAAATTGAAGAAAATCCAGCATTCTACCATAAATATCAATTGGACCCTGATCAACACATCACTAATGTTTTTTGGGCCGATGCTCGCATGCTAATAGATTATGCACATTTTGGTGAGGTTGTATCACTTGATACAACATATAGCACAAATCAGAATCATAGACCCCTTGCACTATTTTCTGGCTTCAATCATCATAGAAGTGTGGTCATTTTTGGAGCAGCACTATTATATGATGAGACAATTGAGTCTTTTAAATGGTTGTTAGAAACATTTTTGGATGCTCATATACAAAAAAAGCCTCAAACTGTGTTTACAAACCAAGATCAAGCGATGGCAAGAGCATTGTGCGAAGTTCTTCCCAATACAAAACATTGTTTGTGTAGTTGGCATTTATTAAAAAATGGTGTTAAACACCTTGGGAACCTCATGAAAGATGGGTCACATTTTTTAACTGATTTCAAGAAATGCATGTTTAATTATGTTGATGTAGAGAAGTTTGAAGAAGCATGGAGCCAATTATTATCTTCTTATAATGTTCATGAAAATGGATGGTTGAAGTCTACTTATGATATTAAGGAGAAATGGGCTTGGTGCTATGTGAAGGAAACATGCACACTAGGCATGAGGAGCACACAGATTAGTGAAAGTGTGAATGCTGATGTGAAGAGATGTACAAAGCCAAAATTGGATATCAAACGATTTTTTAAAAGGTTTGACAAGGTTGTGGCAAAGAAGCGATACAAAGAAGTGGAACTTGAGTATGAATCTCGACAAAAGATTCCAAGGATGGTTAATCAAAGTGCACCTATTCTACGCCAACTTGTGCAAGTTTATACCCCTACTGTTTTTGACATGTTTCAAGAGCAATGGGATCTCCAATTCTCTGTAGAATTAATTACACGTGATGAGAAAGAGTCATTATTTGTATATATTGCCCGTATGATTGATCAGGAAGGGGAATGGAGAGTTGAGTTCAAACCTGATACCCATGAAATTTTTTGTACTTGTCAAAAGTTTGAGTCCACGGGAATATTTTGTTGTCATGCATTAAAAGTGTACGAGTCAAAGGATGTAAGAGTTATGCCTGACCAGTATATTCTAAAGCGTTGGACTAAGGAAGCAAGGTTTGGTGTTGTCCATGATGTTAGAGGAAATGAGATTCAAGTAGATCCTAGACTTGACATCACGCAGAGGTATAGACAGTTAATGCTTATGATGGGAAGATTGGCATCCAAGGCTGCTAAGACACTTGAGGGATTTACTTGTGTTCAGAGATGTGTCATTGAGTTAGAAAATCATATTCCTAATGGTAATGAAAATGATACTTCTGAACTAGTCATAGAGTCACAAAATATGCCAAAGGGGTTCAAAAAAAGAGATGGAAAATCAAGCAAGAGACGTTGGAAAGGTTGGGAAGAGAAGAATTTAAAAACAAGAAGAAGAGTTGTATCAAAGGTAGTAAATTTTAATTTATATATAAGACAAAAATAAATTATTACTTATTTTGTATTTGAATTTTTTTTTAGGACTCTCAAGAAGCTTCACCATATAAGAAGACATCAAAGGAAAAAGAAAAGGCCTCATCATCAAAAAGAAGAAGAAAGGATGATCAACTGAAAGATTTACAAGCTTCAGCAATTTCTTACTTGGAAGCTCCAACACAACCAGTACAAATACAAGATTCAACATTTTCATATGCAATCCCTCCGGTACAACATATTTTTTCACCCCCTACATCACAATCATTGTCATTTACAAGCTTATTGGTGGTATGAAGCAATAAATTGGTCACTACTAAATGGTATATATTGTTATCCTATTTTGATGTCATGGTTGTTAACATTTACAAATGCAGGCACAAAGTAATGAAATTCCATCACTTGAAGCTATAGATCTTATGGAAAACTACTCACAAGGTAATGAATAGAAAAAGAGATACACAATTTGCACAAAAACATAATTTTATTAATTTTCATAATGTCATATACAATTTACAACATTTGTCTCTTTTGGCCTATATACAATTAACAACGTTTACATACTCAAAATTGCACAAAAAATGATACTTTTACATCATTTAATACAATCCCTATCATCTAATAATTCCACAAACCAGCACTATAGTCTTTCTTCAAATCAGCATACTACATATTGCAAGTTTGTAGTCTTCAAGCATTAACATATTCTCTGTTTTTTGTTTTTTTCCCGCAGCACCTTGATTCTGCAATATAGTGCAATTCTGGAAACAATTGTGCATATTTTTTGTGGGATGGTCCTTGCTTTGCTTCATTGTAGATTTCTTTCCAACTCTGTCAGCAACATCTATCCTGCAACCAGTATAGAGCAAATCAATTTCCATCCTTATCCATTTATAGCTTTACATTATCTTCTTTATTTTGGAAATGTACATCACACTACTCTTACTACATATATTTTAGGAATGTAGATCTAATTTTTGATGCCAAACACAATTTCTCACTTCCTCATGATTTTTGATGCCAAACATCTATCTTGAAGCTTTAAGAAGCGGGTGTGCAAGTTGGCTCAAATGGTAAGAAGATTCCAAATTGGTGCCCATAACAGTAGATACATCTTCTGCAGTGAGCAAATATTTCTACAAGATGTGCATAATATTTCTACACCCAGTGAGCAAATCATCAAAGATGATTAGGTCAATATTATCCCAAGATGTGCTTGACAGTCAATTAAAATGCAAAGAATCGTTCAATTTTGAAAAGAGAAATACTGGCAAGATTTTTTTTATTGTACTATAATCTCTTTTCCTCTGCGTTGATTTACAGAGAACATCATCTTACACAATGTGTGTTTGCAAGTCAATATTGAAATGTTCTTTCACCCTCCAGTGCTTTTCCCTCTCTATTCATTCTAGCTTGAAAACATTGCCAGCTTCTATGGCAATAACTAGATTTCCTTTAAAGGATAACTAAGAAGATCTAAATCCAGATTGAATGATGGGTCAGTCCTAACATGCATCTATAAAGATACTGCACAAGCGTAATGTAACCTCTAATTTCCTTCCCACCAATAGTGCAGACCATTGAACATCTAAACGCAAGATAGAACTACACATTTCTTTACTGTATATTGAATTATGTGTTTAAAGGTAGGATATTAGTAGTTGCTCTGATCGTAAGTTTATTTCGAAGCTAATTTCCAAACGCGAATACAGCCATCTTCTCCAGAACTGACCACACTATCATTATCAATACAAGCTAACCCGAGAGAAGCTTACAAGGATGTTGAGCTTTCCATGAAAAATGGAGGCAACAGTTTGCATTAAATTTTGACACTGGTGACTTCAGATCACATCGCAGACTGATCTAGTGAAACAAAATCCTTTGCTCCTCCACTCTTTCAAACACTTGTCAATGTCTGATTGGTTACGGGAACATATATGCACAGTTGCTCCAAATTCCGTTAGTTCTTCTACAATGGCATGCCTGATTCCAAATAAAAAAATGAATCAGCAGCAGAAAGCACAGGCCAAAACAAACAGTGATGGAGTTTGAATGAAACGATATTGTATTGAGACAGTTTAAACTAAATCATATAGTGTTTTTGTAAAGAAACAAGTTGCTGAGCATTAATACATGTAAGTGTAAAGTTTATTATTATTCCAGCAACAAAATTAACATAATACTTACATCACACCTGTTGGTTTGAGCTAGCGGTCACGAGCACATATTACTGAATCAAACATAGATTCACGCAGAAGAAAATATCCCATCCACTCAGAGATTATCACGTCAACTGCAAGTTGCATGACATTGAAAATTAGAAATGAGACAATTAAAATGTGTCAATGATAAATACCACCAAAAAATTAAATTCTAAACTTGGAAAATAGATTAAGCAAGTTGTGCTTACCTTTCTCCGGTAAAGTTATATCTTCCATTGAGCCCTCAATTACTTCAACCAAATGTTAAAGATTATTTGCTTTGATAAGAGTACGAGCATGTTCTGCCATCTTAGTTGCTTCTACTGCGTATACTTTGCTTGCTCCAGCCTGTGCTGACCATATCGCAAGAATGCCGCTTCCAGTTCCCACATCCAAAACAGTCTTCTCAACATTCAAATCGCTTAAGTCAGCCCAAAATCTCTCTTAGATAACGTTATAAAGAACAAGCTTAATCAATGTCACGTGCTTCAGACAGAACTGACAACCCAATCAATGGCACAATAAAAAGGATAAAACTACAAATCGTCAATTCGCACCCCATGGTTGAAAATTCAACACAGAGCCAACAAAATGAGAAAAATTGACAGGACAGCACTGCAAGAGAAATTAAGAACCATACTTGGCGATGATCTAGAAAGGAAATAACTCATCGAAGTGTCGCAGAAATTAAGAGCCATGCTTGGCGATGATCTGTAAGAGAAAAATCAACAGGAAACACTACAAAAAAAATCAGCAGGAAATGGCTAAGGCTGTGTCGCCGAGAGAGAGCTCATCGAGATAAAGGAAATAACTCTCCAGAAAGGCTACCCTTGGTGATGATCTGACGGAGAAGGTCCAAATGGAGATACAGAACCCAATGATTGTGACGGCACCGGCGAGAGTAGACGCCGATAAAGCTCTGGTTTGAGAGTCTTAAACCTGACAGCCAGCAAACGGTAAAGTCGACCAAAGGAATTGTTAAAAGCCTTATTAACATGAAAAATGAATGAACGGTTGAGATAAAAACGTAATGAACGGCAGAGATTCTCCATGGTTAATAAAACGGTGCGTTTCGGCCTGATGAGCACCACGGTACTCAGCGGCCGCTGAGTACCGAAACCGAACCCAGAAATAGACATACTTTATGCTTTCTAGCGTCGACCATCCTGCTCATGGAACGTCCTCATATTCTTATTGGTTGGTGATAACCACAAGGACTGCAATTATTCCAGGGACAATCGTCCTAGTTAATTTAAATTAAATAAAATAACAAAGGTTAAGAGCAAAAGGAAAATAAAAATTACCTAGTGTACTTTTTATGGAGTTGGCTTCCCTCCTCCCACCAATCCCTCCTCCTCCCAACTTCTCCACCCTTGGATCTCAAATTTCAAGGGTTGAGATTCATTTCATTATTAAATTATTATTATTATATTAATAATAAATACCTTAATAAATATAAGCTGTGAAGTTTCATAGTATATTATTTAATATTACTCTTATAAATAAATTTATTATTTAATATTGTAATAATACTTTTATAATAAAATGAATTTCAGCCGTTGAAATTGAAATCTAAGAGTGGAGAAGTTGGGAGGAGGGTAGAAGGGAAGCCAGCTCCACTTTTTACAGGTTCATCAAGTTTACACATCCATTTAAAATTTTTCCTCACGTTTTCGAGTTACTTCTCGAATTTCCACAACTCTAATCATTTTTTGCCTCAAAAATAAAGTGCAATTTTTTTTTCCTCATCCTTTGACGACCTGCAAGTTCTCTTTTAATATTTGCAAGTCAAATTGATAACGTTTTAATTAATCCGGTTTGATTATTGCATAAGTTTATAAATGTTGCAGATTGTTTTTAAATATTCTCTTCCATTTTTACAAGTAATTTAATGATTTAAAGCAACCACCAATATTTTCTCTAGTGATAATATTTTTTTGAAAAATATATTAAAGTTTTTTAATAAAAAAATGTAACTATATTAGGAGAAAAAAATTAAATGGATGTGAAAAACTTTTTTTTGTGAATAAAAATTTGTTAAATCTATGCCAATTATTATTGATATTAATTAATTTAATAATAGGACACCGGAAGACTATCGTTGTCCAACTGCCCGTCCGGCAGTCAAAATAGTCAGAATGGCCCATGTGGTCAAATGGAGTTTTGATAATTTCTTTTTCTTTTTTCCTTTTTTGATAATTTCACATTTTGAACAAATTACTTCCAGATCTCTTAGAACTTATGAGTAATAACTCAAGATTTTGTCGAGATCATTGGCACCGCCTGACATTTGCCAGGGTTCACTCATAACATGATAGAAACGTGGATACCATAATACACATTTGATGCTTTCTCGGGATGCCATGTAACTCACATGTTTTTTAATTAAAAAAAAATTGATGATACAAGCTGAATTAAATTTCCTAGAAAAGTTGAGGGAACATGCATCTACTGCCTTTCACTGTCTAGTTTTCTTGCCACTCAACCCTCAAGTACCTATTTTGGAACCTATACCTACTCCTCTGGTCATGAATATCAGTCACATTTTAGAAGTATAATTTAGTCCACTTTACAAATCATTAATTGATAAAATTGTTTTGTTTCATATTAAATTTTTTAAACTACCCTTAAAAAGTAAGAAAAAGAGAGACAGAAAAAATAATATTATATGATTGACTTAATTTTTACTTTTTACTTGAAGGTTATGTTTGGAATTTCATTTACTTTTATTTTTTGTACTTTTATTGTATTAGTATTGATGAGATTGGTAAAAGTAACTTATAAATAGGACCGGAGGGAGGGAGTGCTTTATAAGGTCCAGCAAATGCATACGCTGAGAACAACAGGATCAGCTTGTTTATTATCCCATGATGTTAGAGGGAAACTCACCTTTAGATAGCGAAGAAATTGCATCTCTTCAGGGATCAGGAAAAGCAAACCATTTCCTTTGCCGCCTTCCCCACGAGCTGTTCGACCAACCCTATGGATATTTTCCTGGCAGCAGTGTAGAACCCATGTTATAATTTGGATCAAGCATAATAACACCAAGAAACAAATAATATTGAAATGATTATCAGTAAAGGACAAGGAGTACCTTGGGCTCATTAGGAGGATCACACAGCACTATCCAGTCCTACAAAGCGGAAAAGGAAGAAAATTTACAAAATGTTGAGCACTGCAATTATTTGATGCATACTGAATGAGCCACCAAAGGATCCTAGAAGATAAGAATCCAAAATTTTGTTATCATTCGGCTAGCAACCCTTGTGTGGTCAGCTGATCCTACCAAGTAGTCAGATGCAGATTGTTTGATTACCCATTAACTGTTACAATTTGCAGGTAAATCTTAAAAGATTCATACATATGTACTTTTAATTTGACAAGTTTTAAGCGCATTAATAATTTTTCTCATCAAACAATAACCAGTAAATGCAGAAATAAAAGAGAACTTACCACATCAGGCATGTCGAGCCCACGGGCAGCAACATCAGTACAGAGCAAAATTCCATTTTCTACTTTGTAGAAGTTGAAGAAAGTAGTCGTACGTGTCTGCTGCTTTTGCTTGCCATGTATATTAAAGCAATCAATCTGTATGTAATTGAGAAGGTCCACATGAAACTTCAGAGTTGCATGAAGAGAAAAAGACCATCTTTTTTTTTTTAAGTGATATCTCTTCAAGAAGGAATAGAGAACGACAAATCGTTTGGCACAGGGAACAAGAACGTAGCCCTGCTGCAATCCTTCATTTGTGACCTACATTTATAAGGATTTTGTTAGAGACTAATACAAAATATTGCTGAACAATAAAATTAGATAGAAATAAAACAAGTGGAGACATCACCTTGGTTCTCCCATCGTCTACATCAACATAGATAGGAGTTGTCTGAAATGACAAGCGGGCAAGATCCTCAACCTGTATTTTGAGAAAAAGGTTTAATTGTAAATCTGAGACAATATAAAAGCAGTAAGCCTGGCCTTGCCCATATCCTCACTTTTAGATACAGCAGACATTATTCAATTCCATTTTCTAGAGTTCAGGAACAGATAAATTCTATACATTTATGAAAAAATCACTAGAAAAGCTCTGACATTGGATACTGTTTCAGATGAAGAGCATGGTGAAGATTGGACAAACCTTCTTTGTTTGGTGGCTGAAAACAAAGCTGTTTGCCTATTCTGTACAGTGAAGCAGATTTAATTAGCCCACAGGCATCAACAAATACTAAAAATAACCTTAAAAGGAATAATGAAATAGAAGAATCAAGGTGTAAAAATTCAAATACTAAAAATAAAACTTCTAGTTATATTTAATAAGTATAAATATCTTAAGAGGAATAATAAATTTAGAACTGGAAAAGTTAAAAACCATGAATAAACCACAACCAAGCTAGAGTCCCTCAAGACTCAAGTTTGGTCCAGCAGTCCAAAACCTAAAATATATGATTCAGATTTCAGATGCCCATGCATACTTTGAATCCTAATGCAACATGTTGAAACTCAAGTCCACAGCTATCAGAAAAAAGCATAGTTCTTCAGGTAACAAAGTCAGGCTGCAAATACCATACCATTAAGCTTTAGGATATTGCAAGTTAACCGCAAGCAGTGGCTGATAATGAAGTTCACATCAATGTACTCATTAGACGGCATTCTTTTTTCTTTCTTTCTTTTTATTTTTAACTTTTCTCGGTTTTTATAAGAAAGGATCAAAGGATACTTATGATAACTGAAGTCACTTATAACGGAATTCTCCAAATCAAGATTCTAACCTATTTAGGACCAATAAGGTGAAAAGAGAAAGGCATGTCTACCTCTGGTAAGATTTTGATAATCTGCTTCATTTCCTCCTCAAAGTTTGCTTCCAATATCCTGACAGCTTCGTCAATCATGAGGCACCGCAAAGTCATGTAGAAATTAAGCGGGCAAGGAAAACCAGTAAATAAGTTATAATCAAAGGCATCTAGCCACCGAGTTTCCAGAAACAGCCCAAAATCAAGAGTATTCAATACAAATTTAGAGAAAGACAAGCACCTAACACTTTATGAAATATAAAATTTCAGCACTAAATGGTTATGCATCATTTAGACAAAGGCTGGCTTTCCTTTTCTAATATTTCCTCCAAAATAATAGGACACCAAGCAAGTGATGAGATAGCAGCAGTTGCATGGGACTAAGGGCTTCAGAAAAGGGTGGGAGACAGAAAAGTATGCAGACAAATCAGCCAACCAACTTCTCAAGCACAGAAATACACGATGAAGCTTCCAAGAGGGAACATTACCGTATCTCAGATACTATTAATTACCCTAAAAAAAATGCTTGGATTACTGACAAACAATGACACTCAGAGCATTGTAAAGTATTAAAGAGGTGACCATTAATATCTTAACATTGCTCATTAGCATTAGGAATGTAGTATGAATGGATAATAATGAGATAAATAACTTCATAAAATATCCAAAACTTACCTTCAAGTTCTTATAAATAAATCCCTTTGTATTTTGAAGATGATCAAGAAGACAACCAGGAGTTGCCACCAGTAGATTAACCCCTTTAACAATTCGTCCAGCTTCTCCTTTTCTAGCCGAACCTCCAATAATCAATGCAGGTGTCTGGGAATGACAATTGAGAAGTTCTTTCACTGCAGCATGTGTCTAAAGTAAAGGTAGAGAAGTCAATGGGGAGCACCAAATTATAGAGTGCACCACTAAAGCAAAACCAAGCACCAGGAAGAATTAATAATTAGGAAACACAATAGAAATCTAACAAAATCTGAGTTACCTTTGGCAAAACATTAGGGAGGGTCTTTAGGGCATCTGAGCTGAGAAACTATTTCATTAGTAATTTAGTTAAGATTATAACTACAGATGCAGGGGCGGAAAAGAAATCTCGGCAACATTATACCTGTATTGCAAGCTCCCTAGTAGGGCATATGACAATAACACCAGTTCCATTTCAAGGATTGAATTGAGCATAGTACAACAGCTCCACAGCTGGTGTCAGAAAAGCAAGAGTTTTTCCAGAACCCATCCTCGCAGCACCAAGAACATCTTTCCCAATCAAAAGGGGCGGGATTGCCCTCGCTTGAATCTGCATAGCCATATAGGATCAATACAGAACATTCTTGCCACGGAAATTGTACAAGTATCATAGTTTAATTGAAGAGGAGGGGAGGCAAAATAGTTTTAACAATTTTTTATTTAGTTTAGAGGAAAAAAAAAGGATAATAATTAATTTACTATTATATTTTTTTATATTATTTTAAATTTTTTATTTTTTTATAAAATAATTCTACACTTTAATTTAAATTGTATAATTTATGAAAATGCACGCTTATTCTGTTATATTATCAATATGTGTATAAAAAAAAATTACATCAATTATAATAATAATATTTTTACGAAAAATAAAAAAGGCAACATCTGGGGAGCTGCATCTAGGGAGACCACAATTTGTGATATGGTTTTTCAGCGATTTCATCAAACAAATGCTACCCAAGAGACCAAAGACGAAGAAGCAAAAAAGGCAATGTAAGTTGCACTCACATTAGTGACCTCTCGTAAGTCTAGACGAAGAAGCATAATTCCATTTTTAAGTTTTCCTGTAATCTGGGGGCTTAAAAAATGAATGAATAAGATTTGACATAAATCGAATGGGACGCAGAGTTTTATTTTTTTATTTTTTTACATAAAGGGATTTATGGAATATGATTAAAAAGTTGAGGGCATTTTAGTCAAAAAATTTAGCTTCCCTCCAAGTAACCTTTTATTGGAGGGAGCAATATGAAAGGAGAGGAGCTCTTATTCGAAATTTCTGAACCGAACGAAAAGAGGGGAACATTTCTACTTAAATCAATCATATAGTCACGTTTGCTTAATTAATTTTTTCTTCAACAAATTACTCTATATAAGATATTATTGATTGATCCAAATTTAAGTTGAACTGAACCTCAAATTTTTTAATATATCTATTTCATTCCAATATGTTCGGACTATTTCTTTATTTTCTTTTTCCCTCCACTTTCCCAAAAACATTCCTATCATTTTATTAAATGAATTTATTTTAATTATAAATTTGATGAATGGTCATGACTGAAAAGTGGGGAAGAAGAGAGTATAGACCCTCTCTCGTATATTTGGATGGGTCAATTTCTTTTTCACTGCGTTTTCTCTTTACTACTCCTCTATTATAAATCTAAACTGTTTCAATTAAATAAATACTTTTAAAAAATTATTCAATGTAATTTAATAGTCCAGATTCGCAGTATATTCTCCTTGATAGAGGAAGAAATCCAACTCCATATTTAGATAAGAGAACTAATATTGTTTGAATCAAATGCTAGGTTAAAAGACAAATTTTGTTTTTTTTTTTAGTATGAAGTTTATGGGACAAATTTTGAATATTAAAAAAAGTTGACTTATTATTGTAATTTGTAAATTATCTCAAAATTTAATAAATGCAGGGCTCCCTCTAATTTTTTTAAATAAAGATCTCATAATTCACTCCCAAGTTCCAATTACTCAATAGCTAATTGATTAAGTTTTGATATTAAATAATTCTTTAAATAAATTTTCAGGTTGAAGTCTTGTGAATAAAATAGATATATTAAAAAAATTTAAGGATCGGTTTAACTTAAATTTGGATCAATCAACAATATCTTATACTCTCTCCATCTCAAATTATAATATACTTTTAGACAAAATATCACATACCAATAAAGCTCATTAAATATACTTTATATTTTTATTTTTTTAATATAAAAATATAAACTTTTAAAAATACTCTTTATTTAATACTCTATTGATAAAAAAATAATGAAGGGAGAGAATATATGGGAAAGATAATATTAAAAAAGTATAATTAATGAAACCTTATATTTATCAAAATATCTTATATTTTAAAACGTTAAATCTTTTCTTAAAAATATCTTATAATTTGGGACAGAGGGAATATAAAGTAATTTGTTAAAGAAAAAACTAGTTAAGCAACTGTGACTATATGATTGAAATCGTCTAAATTAAAATTAGACCACTCATATTTAATTTTATCTTATTATTATGTTCTTCATTTTTTTATATTAATATGAGATATTAAAATAATAAATATTTTTAAAAAATAATTTTGGCCTCCCATTATAATATAGTTTTTCATTTTGGTCCCCTGTTGATTGGGTTTTGAGTCTGTCCCTATCTTTCATAGCGATAGAATAATCCACTTTTTTTAATTGCTTTTATTTCTCTCTTAACTTCTTTCATAGTATCAGAATCTAGTTAATTAAATTTTGATAATTTGTTTGGGTTGGAGCTTTATATAACAAAGCTCTAGCCCTCCTTTTTTATTTTGTTTCCAATATTTTGATAGTTTAATTTGAGATTTTACCTTGTAATTCATCCATATTAGAATCAATCTTTTCCTACCTAGTGATTCATCCTTTCAAGAATTATTTCTAAATTTTTCGCTTAGTGATTCATCCCTTCAAAAATCACTCTCAAGTTTTTTGCCCAATAATTCATTTCTTCAAGAATCACTTTTGAGTTCTTTTAATCAGGGAAAATCTCAATGAAATAAATCTGAATAGATATTATATATTAATATAATAAATCCCTATCTCAACACCAATTTTTTTCAGAATGGTTGTAATTGATTGTTTCCTTAATTATGAAGTAATTTTTATTTATTGGAGTTGAATGCGTGACATAAGTTCCCAGACTGAAGAAGAAATTAATCAGGAAAGCACACGCGCATGATTGAGAGATACGTTATTTGGCATTGTTGGGTGAATATCATTTTCATGAATCATTATTTGGAATTGGTTCAAACCTTGAAGGAGTGCATGCATCTTCGTTTCTTATCCTTCCTCTAAAGCAATAATATAAAAAGCCATAAAACGTACTCACATGTATCTCCATCATATATATACTTAGTCATTACATTCTTCTGATTCTTCAGTATGTGCTTTTTGCTTTGATATTCTCTCTAGATTAATTGAACAATAATGAGTAGGAATATTAGATTTAGATGTTGCTTCCTCTGCTTTGTGATTGTCTTGTTCCTTAATCAAGGGATGCTTTGTGGGGTTATTGCTGCTCGGCCTCTCAAGATTATGCAGAGGGATAGAAACCCTCATATGACAAGGGTGGGGTCTGTGGACAGTGAAGGCCTCAGGGCCAAGCCGAGGAGGGAAAGGTCATAAATCTCAAGTTGCTCTGATCCAAGTATTGGTGTAGGACACTAGCAATATATATATATATATATATATATGCATGTAGTCCCATGGAATATATATATATATATATATATAGAGTACTGTCTTGGATTTGATACTCATCAAATAGCTAGCTAACGACTCGTCTTTACCAATCTTGCTTCTATATATGATTAATCACTTCATGAAAAAGCCAGTGTTCAGTTGGAGATCTTTCTATATCGTTATGCTTATACACTGCCATGCGTGTGTGTGATTAATCAATGATTACAGGGGACGTAATTAAATACTTAAAAAGAAAGCTGAAAATTAGGAAAAGTCAGGAGTTCCTTAATTAGCTTTCAAGTCAAAATAATTATTCAAAAAAAAAAGAAGAAGACAGTCACAGATAATAAGAAGCACTAATTAATGATAAAATTGATAACTGGCGATAAATAACCAAAATATGAGCTTCCAAATTTGTATCCTTAGGCAGCCCAATAAGCTAACATCCGATGGCACCTCATACACTTTTCCAAATACCAGTTATATTACATTAGGCAAAACATTATAGGAAAGGAAACTCATAAAAATGTCATAGGAAAAGAAACATGCTCCGACACGTTTGGTATACTTTTTTCTTTCAATTAAATTAAGATTTCAAATTCAAAAACGTAGTCATCAACTAATTAAATTGTGTCGACACGTTTGGTGCATATAAGTGGGTGCCTGATTAACCTGTCTTTTTATGAGCTGGTGTGGGTTATACAGTTATTAATGGAGAATTTAACTCTTTTCAATATTGGAATTTTTATGGCCAATTCAATATCTACATTCTTATACATATTACAAAAATTTAACCAGCCATATTATTCATAAGAAAAATGATACAGCATATTTATAAGTTTATAATTTATAATTTAATTATAAAGCACTATATCAAGTCTAACCATTGCATTGATTAGTCTATGTTTCATCTTGTAAAGTAAAAACACGTTGGAATCATGGAAACATTCAAATAATCCAAGCCATTTATTATATTTTAGTAAAGCTCCATGTCATTCGTAAATGGGTTGCAGTAGATAAGCAATAGAGCATTGCGAAGGCATTTAGGTTTGACCAGTGAGATTAATGGCAGAGGACAAGCAGGCCCATGCACAAGATCCGCCACTTGGGATGAGATTTGGACAAGCCCATTGTCTATGGCGTAGTCCAGAACCCTGTAGATTGGACAATATATGCACAGTATATCAGCAATTTGGAATGTTATTTGACAAATAGTTCCTTCATATTTTTAAAACTTATACAAACTTCTTCCAATGTGAATGGTTAAAAAAACACAAACATTCTCTCTATGTTTATGATTTTATTTTTATTCACCCAATCATTACTTAATTATTAAATTTTATGCATTAGACTAAAGTACATTCTCTTAATATAAAGAGTTAAGAGTTAATTTTGCCTCTCAAATTTGCTCGAAAATTACTAGAGACCTTAAACTCAACGATAAATCAATTCTGTCTCTTAATATTAAATATTTCCTTTTCATCTCCCAAATATAAAAATTACTTAACATTCATTAATCATCAACAAACTATTTTTTTAATATTTTTTTATTGAATTAACCGTCATTTTTTCCTTAAACTTTTACTTAAAAGGATCAGTGGACACCCTCAACTTAAATATTTTATAATAAAAAATATTAAAATATAATGTGAGACCTATTAAAAATCAACTAATGTTGAGAAAATAACATAGTAATAAGGGAAATAATTTTTAAAATCAAAGGACAGAATTAACCCAATATTAAATTTAAGGTTTCCAATAACATTTTGAGTAAAGTTAAGGGATTAAAAATGACCCCTAACCCTAATATCAAACTTATTCAAAAAGCATTCAAATTACCAAAAAAATTTAATGCATATATTCTTTATTTTTTATTTAATTTTTAATTTTTTAAAATGTGTTTACTTTGTAATTTTAAAAAATTTAAATATAAAAATTGGATAAAAATATTCAAATATATAGTTAAAAAATTTATGAAATAATAATTTAATATAATAAATTACTCAATTAATTTATGGCTATTTTTCTTTAAATTTCATTAATTTTAAATCATTTATTTAAATATTAGCATATTTAATTATTTACAGTTTTTAAAATTTGAAGAGAGAGTAGACAATTAAATCACAAAGGTAAATTAGCAGTTTTAAAATTTTTAATATAATTTCAAATAAAATATTAAATATTTTAGAATTTTTAACCGAAATTTCTAATAATATTAAAAATTAGATCAAACCGTATGTTTTAAAAATAAATGAGAGATCTCAGTAACTTTAGTGAATCGAGAGGAGGCTACAGTCTTTTATTTTATTTTATATTAAATTCAAAAATAAAAATAAATTTAAAACTAACTTGGGCGAGCATCTACGACAACTTAAGGACTAATTTTTAAATACTTTTATTTTGTGGCCAGAATATAAATTTATCTATTTCTTCTGCTTAAAAATATAAGATATTTTTTTATATGTTGAATAGTTAAAAATATAAAATATTTTTAATCAAATCTTATCCTCAATAAAATAGGTATTTATTTTTAAACTAGTTTTATCTTTTCATATTTACCTCTATTTAATATAATGTTTCACCCTAAAATAAATATAAAATAATTTATTTAATATGAATAATTTTAAAAAAAGACAGTGATTAAGTTTTAAAACATTAAAAATATTTTATATTTTTTAATATATAAATTTAAAAAAAATCTCTTATTTTTGGACGGAGGGAGTGATTTATAACTGGGTAGTATTTGCTGCCTAACTGCAACAAGTTCATCAACGGCTTTCTCCTCTTTTTTGGAGGGTTGAGCCGTTAAGGGAATATATCATCAAACGCCAACCAAACCGACCAAAGATTTTTTTATTTTTATTTTTTTGTTTTTAAAGTACCGTTAAAGTTGTACGTCCGGTACAAGCATGGTTCTTTCTTTTTCATGCCAAAAATCCCGTTCAAATTGAAAAACGATTGGGTCCCCTTTCCATTGATAAATCAACAGTATTCGGATTCAATTCATTCCGAACTAAAATAATCTTACTTGTTTTGTCCTAATCCTTAATCAAGTTAATAAAATAAAAGTAAATTGCTGAAACCTCAACAATTACTTCTTTCACAAAAGGTTATAGTTTAATAATTTTGCACTAAAATGAATTCAACATCAATCAATTGACGGTCAATGGGCAAAAAAAATCCTCAATTTTTGTTCAAAAATCACCATAAACACTAAACTCTTAAAATATATAAAATAAAATTTAAATTTTTAAATTCATAGCAAATTAAATCTTACTGTCATTTTTTTAATGCCGTTATTATTCATAGTGGGTCCTAGTTAATTAACACCACAGACTTTAAATTGTTGTGCCAGTAGTGTCTTGAACCCTGAAATTTAAAATTTTGAGCAAATTATTCAATTATTTTATGTATAGAACGTTGACTATTATCTAGATCAAATTAGCTTCAGTGTGGTTCGCCGCGTTGAATGCATCATTGGCCGTGACAATCAACTCATAATTTTGTAAAATGACTTTTTTTGCCCTTTTTTGAAAATATTTTTCAAAACGATTGGTATCTCATACTTCGATATATTCTATAACTCTAATTTAGTTCCATTTTACATAATATTTATTTATTTAATATTAAAAATTTGGGATCTCATTTAAAATAAGTTTAAATATCATAGGATTTTACAGACAATTGATGCGAAAGTCGACGATTTTGTCAACGAATTTAAATCTCAAAGTAACCAGCTAATTAAAATTCTTTGATATTTAAATTTTTTTCAATGAAATCCTAAGCTTGTAGCATTAAATAAATAAACATTATTTAAAATAAAATTAAATTAGAGTTATATAACATACGGAAGCATATGATATCAATTATTTGAAAAACATTACAAAAAAAGCAAAAAATATTATTTCATAAAATTATGAGTTATTCACCACAGTCAACAATGCATTCATCGTGACGAACTACATTAAAGTTAATTTGATCTACATAATATTTAATGCTTTATATATAAATGATGGGGATAATTTGTTTAAAATTTCAAAATTTATAGTTTAGGATGCTACTCTTGTAACAGTCTAGGATTTATAGTACTAATTAATTGAGCCCCATGGTGAACAATAATGGGGTTAAAAAAAGATAACTGTAAAATTTAATTTGTTACAAATTTAAAAATTTAAAACTTATTTTATATATTTTAAGAGTTTGAAATTTAGGGAGCTTTTCAAGTAAGAATTTAAACTTTATTTCACTCATTAACCCATCAATTAATCCTATGAAAAGATTTAAATCAATAAATGAGGAAAAAAATTCTTATTATATTCACTTGATCGAAGTAAATACGCTTTCGGCCATCAAAATCAACATCATATATAAATTTGAAATCATTGAAGTTGTTAAATTATTACTCAGCAACTATATATATACATATATATATATATATATATTGATTTTAAACTTTCGAGGCACCTGTCACGCTCCCCCATCCCTTCTTGTGGGTGAGTTTGTACTGGTTTACTTTTCTTTTTATTTTTCTGAGCACTGAAACTACATTTACATTGAAAACAACAAAAGGAAAGGATGTTAAACCCACCGCATAAAACAAGTTTCAACCAAATACTGTAAGAGTGTTGGGTGATACTTCCATGGCAGAATTTCAGTTAAGAATTATTACAGGGACTTAAATTTAGATCGGTCCAAATTTTTTTTGAAATTTTAATTTAATATAGACGAAAAAAATTAAAAAAATTTTAATGATGAAAATATCAAAATAATCTTTATTTATTATACAAAATTATTAATTATTAATTTTTTCAATATACTTATTAATTTATCAATATCACTTATAAATTATATCCATTTATTAGACATTCAGTAATATTAATTGTTAATTTACTAACTTTACTTGTTAATTTGCTAACATCAATTATAAATTACAAGACCTGTTAGTAATTTACAACTAATGTTAGAAAATTAACAAGTAAAGTTAAGAATTTAATAACTAATATTGCTTTTTATGATTGAACAATTGATATCAAGTTTTATACAATTATTGACATGTCAATTCATATAATTTGTAACTTATATTTATAAATTAACAAATGATGTAAAAAAAATTAACAAGTGATAATTCTGCATAATAAGTGAAGGGTATTTTGATCTTTTTATAATTAAAATCCTTTTGATTTTTTTCTCCAGAACTAAATTAAAATTTCAAAAAAAAAAAGGATGTGCATGAAATTAAGTCTTTACTGTGATTTTTAACTAAAATTCTCCCTACTTCCTTTCCCATATTTTATAAGACATTTTCTTGGTAATTTGATCATAAACGATATAAAATATTTAAAGAAAAGGATAATGATTTATTAATAAACATGTTATAAAATTACTTCTCATTTTTTAATTTTTAGATATCTTCTTCTATCTTTCATATTAAATGAAGAATATTTTTAAAAATTTATATTTAAAAAATTAAAATTTTAAATGGTATTCAATTGATTTAATTATTATTCACAATTTTATTAAAAAAAGTGTCTTATAAAAAGCATAAAGAGAGTAAAAAATAAAGCCTAAAACATTCAATGAAATCTAAAAAGAAAAGGCAACAAAAAGATCAACTGTTTTTCTATAAATTTCTTAGGATATATTTGGAAAGGGCTTTCCACTTCCAAAAAGTCATTTTTTTTTTCATTCCATTTGTGAGTAATAGTATTGTTTTGATATTTTGCTAATCTTAAAATTCATTTAAGATCCCAAGAAGTGTGTTTGACAGTTTGTTTGAAATTCTGTAGTGGTTTTTAAATTTTGAAATATGAGTTAGAGCTAATTATGACATAAATTTGCCGACCTTTGACTTGTGAAAATAATTCAAAACATAAATGAATTTTTGGTTTGGTAAATACACTCTTGGTAAAATGAAAACCAAAGCCACCCTTAATCATTGATATCAACTTTAGCTGAGCTAGTATCGATAAAGTTTTCTATTCTTTCAGTCAAATTTTTTTTTTCAATATTCTTTTTCACTTCTTTTAGAAGCTATTTGTACGGGATAACTTAATAAATATCTTTTAAAAAAAAATCACCACGACAAACAACCCACCATAAAATCCTTTCCTTTTGATCCAGCCTTAAAACATACTAAAATTTATATATAATATAAAATTCTAACTAAAACCATGGAAGGAGACCCATGTATGAAAAAAATTAATTTAATTAAAAATATTAATTATGTGACCATAATAAGAATAGATAAGTATAGTAAAGGAGCCGGTTTATTCACAAGAATGTAATCAATCTCAAAGAATACCTAGCTCTATCTGCTCCCGCTCCTATGGATTTCTCTTTGTCAAAGATATGAACGATGACTTCGAATTTTTGAGTTCCAATTCTATCAATTCCGTATATACAGTCTCAAAATTAATGTTCATCTGGGGACAGGAAGAAAAATCATTCTGCCTTTTCAGCCTTCAGGTCCCATGTCTTCCATTATCAATCAAAACTCGTCTGACGGTTAATTTTTTTAAAATCCAGCACCACTTCACAACGCCGCCATGTAATTTCTCACCTCATCCTTATCATCTCCTTCATCACTGCCAGCAACTCTGGCCCAAAAGTCGTGATTCCACCCTGCTTCTTCTCCGTTGATAATAATATCGACGTTGATAATGCTTCCTCATGCTCTGTAATAGAGCTAGAATCTTTAAGCCTCCCTAACTCCTTCGACTTGGCTCCAGGAAGAGACAGAGTGAGTTCTGTTGAGAGATCGTTGTTCAGGTTCGCGTCCGGCGGTCTCGATTCAGGCCGAATCACAGTCGGAGAATTAGAGACTGCCTGATGACCGGAGTCACTAACATCAGATCCAGTTTGGCTGCCCGGGCTGTAACAATGACCCGCTAATACGGAAGGAATCGTCAGCGATCGATCTTCGGTAGCCTGCTTCTTCGTTGGTAGTTGGAGCGATGGATCTTCGACGTCACGAACCAGTGATGAGTACTTGCGCTTTAAGGTGGAGTTCCAGTGATTTTTGACAGAGTTATCCGTACGGCCGTTGAGGAGCTTGGCTATGGCGGCCCATTTGTTGCCGAACTGGGCGTGTGCCTTGATGATGATCTCGTCCTCCTCCGGAGTGAAGGCGCCACGCTCTACATCCGGTGAGAGCTGATTGCACCACCGTAGCCGGCATGACTTTCCAGATCGTCCGGCGATCGCCTTGCTTATGGCCGACCAATTTCGAGCGCCGTGCCGTCGCACGTGCTGCCTCAACAACTCGTCCTCCTCAGGGCTCCAGGGACCCTTGACTCGATCCACCTCTCCCTGCAACGCCTCCATTGTCATGTACTCGTCGTCGATCAACCCTATGCAAAACCTAAAATACACCAGAATCTCCAATGTCCAAGAAAATAGAAAATTAAATTAGAAAAATAAGAGAGATTGGAGAGAGAACCGGTTCAGAGGGAGAAGCCTCTGAAATCTGAATGCGAAGAGTTAGAAGAGGAATGAATGAGGGGGGGTTTATAAGAAGAGGGTAAGTCAATAACTGACCCAGCCAGTTAGCTGAAACAGGTAAGAAACGATATGTGAACCGGGGATAGTGGGTTACCGGTGAAGTATAGTTTACAGCTGGATAACGACCAGTTTTGGCCACGCGGGCAACGAAGGTTTCTGAGAATCCAACGAAATACTCGGCGAAATGAAACGCAGCGGAAGAGTTAGTTAGGACTTGTTGGAAGTTAAGGGATTTGGTGGATCGTTCGTGAATATTTGAAAAAATCGCGAAAATCAGTGTTTTGGAGAGAGACGTCGTCGATATTTTAACTTTGAAGGGTATTTTGACGTCTGACTGTTGGGATAAGCTCAGCTGCAATGGGGCCAGGCTGGAGAGCATTACGTAAAGAATTTGAATTTTAGTTTGGGTGCATACAGTTAAGTTTTTTTTTTAAAAAAAAAAATCGATGACAATTAGATTTTAGCGAAAATTTTAAAAATAAATATAAATATTAATTTAAAAAAAACTCTCTTTTATTCAAAATATTAGCAGTTTTTTTTAAAAAAAATTTACATACTTATAAAGTTCTTATTCTCATAAAAATATATAGTATCATTTTTTTTTATCCCTTAGATCTTAATCTTAATTATCAATACACTCTATGATAAATAAAATATACATTTATATAAATATTTAAGTTAACAAATAGAAAGGGTAAGATGAAATGTTTTTTCATTTTCTCAGTTACTTATATTTTCAATCAAGATTAATTAAAAAATGTTTTTTTTTTCAAATAGGAGGATTATAAATTAAAAAATTGATTATAAAGAATGTATTTAAATTTTAAATATAAATCTAAATTTATATTTGATACAATTTTATCAAAAATATTATTACTTAACTTTTTTAATGAATTTGTTGTAGTTTTCTTCTTCTTCTTCTATTTTGCCAACTAAAAAATTTGTTTTGCATCATTAATTTTTTTTTTCTTTAGTTGTTGGAGTTTATTGAAAGATATTTCTTCTGTTTTTATATATAAATTTTTAATTTTTTATTTTTTAAATATAAAAAATTATTAACATATTTTAATGAATCAACTATTATATTTTTATAAATTAAAATTAATAATAAATATTTTATCAATTTATTTTTTAAAATATTTTTATGAATAAAAACTAAAATATTATGAAATTTTTAATTAAATAATTAAATTTATTAATTTGTGTGATTTAATTAAAAATATTTTATACAGGAGATAGATAGGTATTAATGGAATTTTTGGGAAGCACGAAGTGATGAGGTGGGGAAGAAAAGAGATAGGGAATAAAACTGACAATACAGCTGGAGACTGAAGGCCGGAGACGACTTGACGAGTGACGAGGTTGTAACGGGCTACTCCCACCCACGCGAGCCGGTATCTACCCCACTGATCTTCAGTCTGCACTAATTAATTTCATCTTTTTTTTATATATTTTTTATTTAAAATATATAAAACATTTTTCTGAAGTATAATTTTTATCTTTTTTAATATTTTTAGTAATAAAATATTTATATTTTTATTTAAAATAAAAAATTTATTAAATAAAAAATATAAAAAATATTATTAATTGAATATAAATAATTACTTTATTTAAAAACATAAAAATTTAATTAAAATGTCTTATAGGTCGAAGGAAAGGGAGTATATAAATTTTACTGTTAAATTAATTTTTTTTTGGGCCCAGATTTTTAATTAAGTTTAAACGCAATGGAACCGCACAATTTGAACTGCCAAAACTAACCCTCCCAAAAAAAAAAAGTTCTCAGATTTATGGCTTTGATGTAATTCGCCCTTTTGTTGCTGTACATCTTGATGATTAATGAAATTCCTTTTCCACTTAAAAAAAAAACAAACAAGTTCTCAGAAAATTCGTGGGTTCGGTTCACGTTAGATTAGAGCATGGTAATTTTCTGGACTAATGCTATACTTAGCAGGGAAAAAAAAATAAATGGAAAAAAATGAAAAAGGAAAGTGAAAAGAAAATCACATTTTCTGAGATAGAAAACGCGAGATGAAGATAATATGTTTGCTTTTAAAAAATAAGAAGATTTCAAAAAAAAAAATTTCTATTTCTCAATTCATACAGGACGTTTTTCGTTCCGCCCCTCCATTTCATCCTTGTAATGGCTGTCATATAAAATTTTTATTATTGGTTTATTTAATAATTTGTTAAAAAATTAAAATTAGATAAAAGAATTTTTTTTTTGATATTTTATTCCCGTTGTCTTCATCGAAAACATATTTGTATTTCATTAGTAATAATTAAATCAAAAATTATGTAAAATAACATGTTTATAAAAGTATAAGTGTTATTGTATTTAAATTTTTATAAATAATAATATTATTATTATTATATAAAATTAATAAGTTTTCTTTTTCTTGTTCTCTTTCGCCAGGCACAACAAGAGAAAATCACACCAATTAATTTTTCTCTTACATCCAATTCTCACTTTCATTTTCTTCTTCTTATGTTCACTTTGTTAATCAAATACCACTCAAGGATGGTTCTAAAAAACTAACTCCTTTCCCCTTGTTTTTGTAAACTGGCTTAAATTTTAATTTACTGTCCTGTTTGATCCTTAATATAAATAAATTCAACCAACTTCACACTATTTAAAAATTGTAATTATATCATTAAAATTATTTTAAAACTTGTAACTTTTTTATCTGTCATTCTTTAATTAATAACCATAATAACTTGTGTACAGGAGTTCAAACTTAAAGAATATTTTTGCCATCCTTCTTTTAGCAAAATTGAGTCAATTTTATTACAAAGAGTACTTGTAAGCTGTTGATTGAATTATCTCGATTTGACAACTTTTAATCTATGAAACATCAATACTCTAAACTACCTCACATATCTATATTGATATTGTATCTAATATTAATGCTCATCAATATTTTTTCAATTCATATCCTTAAAATATT